>NC_050096.1:186680565-186983595 GCF_902167145.1 Zea mays | reverse complement strand
CGTGAATCTTGGCTGTCTGGGAATATATATCCTTTTTTTTTAAAAAAAAGGACAGATATTCTTGTTTCTTAAAAAAAGGATAGATAGTCCATGAGCTGCTGAGGTTTGGAGCTTTTTTACATGTAAGATTAACATGCTAGGCTAGGGTGCTTTGATTTGTTTTTCGAGGAGGGTGCATTGAAGTTTCCGAGAATCATAGAAGTAGTATGGTTATGGGGCCAATGCCATATTCCTTGCTATAACTTTTTGGATAATATCTGGAGTGCTCTTGCTATTATGAGTTCTTGCATTTCCCATCCTGAGTTATTTTCAATCACGTGAAGCCATAGGGTATGCTTTGGTGTGGCTTTTGCCAACTGGACTAATGTTTTCCTCTGATTTGCAGGAATGTTTGGTTGGAACCTGTTCAGCTGTGCGGAGATGGACTTCCCTGGATGATAGCTGCTGCCTCTTATTGTGCGCCGTGTTAAATGTCTGCGTTTCCCAAAGATACAAATGATCTATTTAGTGTGTAATTCAGGACCGATGCTTTTGCATCCTTGTTGTTGTTGTTAAAGACACCAGTATTTCTGCCCTAGCCTTGTAGGGCGATGATAAACTGGTCTGTATTATGACTGTCCTATGTTCATCCTTCCTCTGTTGTAACGGAGAAATGTGTTTTGACATTCTTGAGGTTTATCCTTCCTGAGATAGCTGACAGGCAGACATAGCTGCTTCCTTGCTAAATGTTTTGTGGTTGAGAAGAGTCCAGGGGACCAGCTGTAACGCTCCACCTGTGTTAAGAACAGTGTAGCATATATATTAAATTTTGTTGCCTTATCAGGTTTTAGTCGCCGGCGTTATTTTTTTTTATGTTGCATTACAGTATCAATTTCATCGACCATGCGTCGGAGGAAACATATCTGATTGTTTCAATGATAAGAAATATTCTTAATCTTTAGTTCTTTACCATCAACATTTTTCTTTCTGTTATCTGTGCCACTACGCCTCCTCCCTGCAAAGCTCATTCACATTTCCATTCCCGGCTATCACGTGTCTTTCTCATTCCCCCTCCCACAAAGCCTATTCTCATTCCCACGTGCATCCCACGTCTAGCTAAAATTAAATTAAAAAAGGAACAATTGGATCTATACCATTAAAAGATCCAAACTTTAGATATATACTATGGACCACACATGTCATTGACTCATGTGGACCCACATGTAAGTGAGATAGTAATGGTATGGATCCAAAGTGGTGATCTTTTAATGGTATAGATCCAAATTTCCCATTAAAAAAACAGGCTCCAAGGAGATTCGAACATGCGACCTCTCAAATAAATGTGTTTGTAGCTACCACTACACCACATGTGTGTTTATGTCTACATCTATTATAGTAAAAACATATAATACATCTCTCCCGAAGCCCACCTGCTACCCTTGCACAATGTGTAGTAGTAGATAAGTATCACTGAGATTATTAAATTATATTTTTGGATTGAGGGAGTAGTATTTAAAGAAGAGTCTTGCATGCAATTTCTTTTGTTTGAATAATGTTTTCAACTTAAATACTTTTTTTTGCATGTGTAACATTTATTCTTCATAATATTTTTCCATGGATCTAACTTATAAATCATTTTCATAAACCAATGCCAAAGATGAATCCATGTTTCTTACTTGGAAACCCCGAACAAACACCACTAGCACGAGGCGCTCGCGTTGGCGTCGCTCACCGCCGACGAGAAGAAACTTGGCGACTGTCAGTTCGAACTCTGGAAGCAGTCCTACATGGCCCATGCGCCGCTGTGTACGGCAAGCTCCGACGCAGCCGCCGCTTGGACGTGGTCCAGAGCGGCTGCACCGCGCTGTCCATCGTCAAACATGGGGACCTCATGGTCGTCGCCAATGTCGACGACTCTCGGGTTGTTCTGGGCATCACAACCTACGACGACGCCATCACGCC
The DNA here is from genome assembly GCF_902167145.1 of Zea mays. Taxonomy (NCBI): domain Eukaryota; kingdom Viridiplantae; phylum Streptophyta; class Magnoliopsida; order Poales; family Poaceae; genus Zea; species Zea mays. Next base: position 186,981,654 of record NC_050096.1, on the reverse strand, counting down.
GTCTAGCTCATCATCCACCTGAAGCCTAACCTGCCACGTAAATCGCTACTGACCGACCATGAATTCTTGTGCACTGGAATGATGACCATTGTTGTTGTTGTGTGAGTGTCCTCGAACAAGATGTATGTAGAGGAGTAGCACATCCGGTGGTGCAACGACCAGGTGTACTACCTCGCTGATGAGCCCGGGGTGCACTTCATTTGGCAGCCCAGCCAAGAGTGATCGGTACTCACCATATCACGCGCGTTCGACGACTATTATATCAAGGATTGTGGCGTCATCTCGACACCGGAGGTGAGCAGAGGTGGACCGACAACAATGACCACTCGCCATCGTCGGGGTACCTGTCGGTGTTTTGGGTCCGACCGCACACCCGGGGTTGCCCCTCAAGGTGTTTTTAGGAGTAGGACGGTGTCGACAACTGTAGCAAAATGGTTCGTGCCGATTGCACGAGGAACAGTGGACAAGGTTTACAGGTTCGGGCCGCTTAGAGATGCGTAACACCCTACGTCCTGGTGAGTATGCTTGGTGAATGTGTACAAGAGAGTTCTCTAGATTGAGAATGTAGAGAATTGACGTGGGTGGCTAAGTAATAGGGTCGATCGTCCTGAAGGGGTGCCCCCTAGGCCTTATATACTCGACCGTGGGGCAATACAAGTGAATATGATAACAACGAGTAGCTAAAAGATAGTGAACTGCTTGAGTTTATCTCCATGTAATCCTGCCGACTTATCCTCGCATGGCTCCGCTGCATGGGGGCTCCAGCGCGGGAAAGTCGGATCTCTGTTGCGATCACTCGCTCGACGTTGTGGGCCATCCAGGTTTGCATCAATCTGGCCTCATGTCGCTCTGCTTTGCTGGTCGTCTCTCCCCAGGCCCACGAAAGAATGACCTTACGATTTATTGGGCCCTTGGGCCTTTCGTGAGGTCTTTTACTCTTTTAGTGGACCCGGGGGATATCCATCCCCCACAAGCCCCCGATCTTTGGGTTAATTTAGAGGTAATCAGCCCAAAGATCCCAGGTCCAGCTTGCAGGTGATTTGAAGAAAATCACTTCATGTTGTCTTCTTCTGCTTTGATCACTCGTAGACCGAAGCTTAGTTTCGTGCTTGTGCTTTAGAGGTCGGCATTACAATTTGTAGGATTCTAAACTTCATTGGGTGCACCGGAGGTGCACCCAATGGGTGTAGCCCCCGAGCTTCGAGTAGATTTTAGAAAATAATCTGCTCGAAGGTCTTCCTCAGAAATTATTTCCATTTGTACTCCTGTGTTCTGGTTGAGGGCCAGCCTTGTCTTTAATCTTGTCCCATGCCTTAGAAATCGGCATTATCTTGGCCTGGAATGATAATCCATGGGGTGCACCGGAGGTGCACCCAATGGGTGTAGCCCCCGACCTTCAAATGGATTTTTAAGGATAATCCATTCGAAGGTCTTCCTTTCGTGCCCCTTTGCTGAAAAATATCCTTTTCGTTTGTAGAAATTGGCATGAAGTTATCTGCATTATGCTTTGGAGGTCAGCATTATGTCATCAATATTTTGCTTTGGAGGTCAGCATATGTTTTGTCTTTAGCAGCCGAGTTCGCAATCAATCCATATCTTGCTAGGTAATGCAATTTATTTGCTCTGCGACTGATTGGACGTTTGATGGACGTTCTTTGTCTAGTCTTCACATCGCTTCTGTCGGTCATACTTTGTACTTCACTGGCTATATTTGGCTTTCCTCTGATCCTTACTGATATCTCATTTTTGTCTTGAGGTATTCACTGTGTGCCCTGCACAGATGTGACCGTTTTGAAAAATATACTGATAATTCCTGGGCGTCCCCCCCAATGGGTGTGGGCAAGGGACGGCTTGGTACGCTGAGTATTTTAGCCGGCTGCTTCTGAGTAGTAATGTGATGTGACGGCGAGTGTAATCATATCCTCCGCGCTGTTGACTGGAGTCCCAATGGGTGTAGTGTTGCGTGAAACGGCGTCAGCCGCCTGACGCGTCTTCAGACGGGTTGAAGTGCTTATTGAATGCTTTGCGACTGTTCAGTGACCGCGGTTGGAGGTGAGCGGTTGCCTTCTTCTTCTATAAATAGTGCCTTTGCCTCTCTGGTTATTTCACATCTCTTGTTGTTCTCCGCTGCTTGCTTTCTTCCTCTCCTTGCATTTCCACCATGGGCAAGAACAACAAACGCAAGCGCGAGCCGTCTCCTCCGTCAGAGGACTTTGGCGACTCGGAATACTCAGAGGAGGAGTTCTCCTCTGAGTCCGAGGGGTCTCCGGCTCCCGTCTCTCCCCCAGCGTCGTCCGATGACTCGGACGACTCTCAGGGGATTGCCGCGGAGGTCTGGACTTACATCCGGGCCGTCGAGCGCTCCGGGCTCGAGGGCTCGGATGAGTCGGAGTACTCCTCGGATGAGGAGGACTCGGACGGCGGCGGTGAGGACGAAGACGACGACGACGACGGCGACGACGACGACGATGGCGACGGTGACGGCAGCGGCGGCGGCAGGGGCAGCGGCGGCGGCAAGGACGACGACGGCAGCGGCAGCAGGGGCAGCGACCGGGGCGGCAGCAGCAAGGGCAGCACCAAGGGCGGCAGCGGCGGCGGCAGCAACAGGGCCAGTGGCTAGATGCCACTGGTATTTTAAATATTAGTATAGTATAGTTAGAATAATGTAGTAGTAATGTAGAGTAGTATAGCGTAGTGTAGTAGTAGTAGTAGTAGTAGTAAATGTAATGTAATGTAGTAATAGGGAAGTATTAACTCGCGAAGAGTTGATTTGTAAATTTGTTATCTTCCCTTTTAATGAAAGAATGAGTTTGGCTTCTATTTGATGACTCGTCTTGCTTGTTTGTAAAACTGATTCCTTTGAGACAGTAGATGAATAACTTGGGGATCAAACTGATGCTTCCAGAAATAGCTGCCGATTAACTTGTAGGCGGTGCCGGCGTTTTAGAGGTAACACCGAGCAACTGAAGACTGTATCAGTGTGTTAGAAGCAACGCCGAGTGATTGGAAATCGACGTCAGCATTTTAGAGGTAATGCCGAGCGACTGAACGTGAAGTCGGCGTTTTGGAGGCAACGCCGACCGACTGGAAGGCGACGTTGGCATTTTTAGAGGTAATGCCGGGCAACTGAGAGGCGATGTCGGCGTTTTAGAGGCAACGCCGAGCGACTGAACACCAAATCGGCGTTTTAGAGGCAACGCCGAGTGTTTGGAAAGCGACGTCAGCATTTTAGAGGTAATGCCAAACGACTGAACGCGAAGTCGGCGTTTTGGAGGTAACGCCGACTGACTGGAGGGCGACGTTGGCATTTTTAGAGGTAATGCCGGGCGACTGAGAGGCGATGTCGGCATTTTAGAGGCAACGCCGAGCGACTGAACACCAAATCGGCATTTTAGAGGCAACGCCGAGTGATTGGAAAGCGACATCAGCATTTTAGAGGTAATGCCAAACGACTGAGCGCGAAGTCGGCGTTTTGGAGGCAACGCCGACTGACTGGAGGGCGACGTTGGCATTTTTAGAGGTAATGTCGGGCGACTAAGGGGCGATGTCGGCGTTTTAGAGGCAACGCCGAGCGACTGATCACTAAATCGGCGTTTTGAAGGCAACGCCGAGTGATAGCAGGCCGCGCGAGCCAATTTGAAGACGATGGCCGAGTGATGAGGTGGTGCACCAGTGTTCTGGAGATAACTGTCGGGTTTCCACGTGGCATGTTGGGGTTTTGTGAATAATCGTCGGGTGATGACTGGGCACTTTCTGAAATGGTATCTGGCTCGAGAATATCCCTTAAGAGCTGCACTTTTAGCCGCCTTTGCTTTCCGTGCCCTAGTTCTTGCTTTCTCGCTTCCGAATCCTCTCTGCCATTCGCCTCCCGCTCTGCTCGCTGGTAGAATTGAGATGGCACCCAAGAGGAAGACCGCGAGCTCGTCTGCTGTGGTGATTCCTCCAATCGACCCCAACAGCCAGTTGCCTTTCGCACGTAACCATATGTCCATCATTTCTGAAACTGAACTTCTCCACCTCGTATCCATCAGGGTTCTTCCTCCGCGGGAACTCTGTTCTTGGCGGATTTGCCATGGGTTTACTGTTCCGACAGAGGATACCCATGAGTCTGTTGTTTACGCCCCTTTCCTTCTCCGCGGCCTTGGCCTTCCCATTTCTCCCTTTTTCCGTGGCCTCCTTGATTTCTATCATATTAACTTGACCCATCTGAACCCCAATTCAATTCTGCAAATCTCCATTTTCGTTCACTTATGCGAGGCCTTTCTTGGCGTGCTGCCACATTTCGGTTTATGGAAATACTTGTATCATTGTCGCCCTGGGATGGCCGGGGGACAGCATCAGTTGGTCGGGGGTGCCAGCTTGGAGATGCGCCGCGGGAGGAAAACTGAATATCTCGAGATCCCCCTCAAGGACAACATTAAAGGATGGCGCCTAGAGTGGTTCATAGTTGAGAATTATGGGAATTCTCTCCCCTCCCGGTCGGGTAGACAGCCGGACGTTCGCACCCCAAGCTGGACCGAGTCTCCCACAGATCAGGAGGTAGCTGAGGCAAGTGTGTTTCTAACCGAAGTTGGACTATTGAAAGAAAGGGGTCTGACTGCTGAAGCTGTGGTTACTGACTTTGTTTTCAAGAATATTCAGCCACTGAAAGACAGGGCCTATCCAGCTTATCTGTATCGAGGGCTAGCCGTCTCAACTCGGGTTACCAATAGGAGAATTCCTTCTGCAGATTTGGTGAGCCGACTTGAAATGATCCTCAGGGGCAAGGTGTCAAATGTTGGTGCTCCAGTGGCGTACTCGGCCTGGAACTTGCCTCCTCCCAAAGCCTTCACCCTTTTCGTATCGAATCCACCCATTACTGATGGCAGTTTGGGCCTTAGAGTGCGACCCTCTGCTGAAGAAGTCAGTGCTTTGGTTGCTTCGCTTGGGGAGATTCCTGATGACGAACGGCAGGTCCATTTTGAGGTGCCCCTGAACCCTAGTGATGCAGATATAAACGCTATGCTCGATTTGCTAGCCGAGGATTCTTCCGATGCTGCTCCTGCTGGGGCGTTGGCAGTGGTGCCCCTCCCAGAGGTTGATACGACTTTGGATGCTCAGAAACCTGTCAGTACTCATCCGAGGCGCCCTTGCCGAACCAATCGGCCTGATCCTTCTGCTAATGAGCAGAAGAAGAAAAGAAGACGCCTCCGGCGAGTATCCAGTTTTGATCAGGACGCTGGTACCTCAGTTCCTGCTATTGAAGAAGTGTCTGCGACTGGGTTTACTGATGCTGACCCCAATGGGTGTACCCAATCCGCTGTTGATCCTATAGTGGGTGCCCCATCTGTTGCTGGTCCCAATGGGGGTGCTGCTTGTGTTGCCAATGTGGATGATGAGGAGGAAGAAAATGAAGCTCCTTTGACTCGGAAAAATAGTCGGCAGTTCATCGCCAGCGGTGAAAGTAGTGGAGTTCCCTCTCCCGCTTTGTCTGCCCTCATTGGTCTGCAAGAACTGTCCCTGGCCAACTTTGATCAGACTCTGGAGGATATGGTCCCAGAGGACTTGTTATCGGAGCCAGTGGATGATGGTGCAATGGAGGCTTGCGCTGACGTGCCCGATGCTGGGTTGAGGTCATCCCGTGCCTCGTCGACCTTAGAGCGCGATCTCGAGGGCCGGGAGGCTGACTTGGATCGTCTTGGTCCTATGGAAGTAGCTGAGGGCCCGTCAACCTTAGAGGTGGTTACTGCAGAGAGCTTGGTCTTCAAGAATAGTGCTGACACATGCCCAGCCCCCGAGGGTGTCGTCGGGGATGACTTAGCTCGGGTGAAGAGTGTAAGCCACTGCCCAGCCCCCGAGGGTGCTGCCGGGGGTGATCCGGCTCAAGCGGGCAGTGCCAACTATGACCCAGCCCCCGAGGGTGCCCGGGCAGGGTCTCCTTCCTGTACTTCCATGGACGTTCATGCAGGATCTCCTCCACACTCTGGCTGTATGGTGGTAGCTCAAACCTTGGACCAAGGAGTCGCTTTAGAGGGCAGCGTCCCCGCTGATCAGGTGTTTGGCTCTGTTGAAGGCACCGAGTTGATTCCTACTGGTTCGTTGCAAGCTGCTTCGGATGGTGGCCTCACGCCTGGTTATCGACTGATCTCTCCTGATTTGGGGATCCCTTCGTTCTTCTCCAACCTCCAGGTACTGTGATGTATTTTAGCTTGATTTTTACATTGCATGAACTGCTGTCATTATACTCATCTGTTCTCCTCATCAGGCTTTGGTGGATGGGATGGCCAGCCAGCTGAGATTACAGGGTGCTTCCGTCCCAGAAGTGGCTTCGTCTCTTGCGTGTTGGAATCCAGTGTCACTTCAACATCGTGTCTCTGAATTGGAGGCAACCAACGTTGGTTAGTGCTTTTTTGCTTCTCTTTGCCTTCGTCGTGGATTGCCTTACCTTCTGACCCCGTTTTGTTTGATTATCTCTTGCTAGGAATGACTCGGTAGATTTCAATTCTTGAGGAGAAACATTCCCGAGATCAGGCTGAATTGGCTCAGCGGTGCACTGACTTTGAGGAGAAGTACTCTCAGAGCCAAACTGAACTGGGTTAGGTCTCCGCTGCCTTGGATGACGCCAATGCCTTGAGTTCTTCTCTTCATGCTCAGCTCAATTCTGAAAAGGTAATTTACAAAACTGCGCCTTGCCTTGCTGTGTTCCTATTATTTGCTTGGTTCTTGAAGGAGTTGACTTTTGCTCGCAGGAAGAAAAACGTATCCTTGCTGCTTCTCGAGACAATCTTGACAGATTGTATCGTGATTCTAGCAACTCGCTGACCATCTTGGAGAGGAGTCACCACTTTACAATGGAGGAATTGGACAATCAACGTTGTAAGCTGCAGGAATCCGCGGACGAAGTGACCCGCCTCAAGCAGTTGATATCAGCAAAGGATGCCACCATCAAAGAACTCCGAGCTTCCAAGAAATCCATTGCCCAGGAGTTAGAGACTGCTCAACTGGCTGCTAAAGTTGCCGAAGAAACTTCTGTTACTCTCAAAGCCCAGCGCGACAGAGCCATGGACAAGGCTATTCGGGCGGGACGAATCTTGATGAGGAGACCCGGCGTGGTTGTTCCTGAAGACATAAGGGCTGACGTGAATGCTGCCCCTGATTCCTCGAGTCGCCCTTCTTCGTCGGTTGCTCCTGAGAAAAACATTGCGAAATAGAGAAACACTTTTGCGTGCTTTGAGCGTGCGGTTAGCATGATCGAGTATTTGTTAGAGGACATCAGTTCAGTATTCGAATGATATAATCACTCTCTTATTGTATCAGAATTCATCAGTTCGTAATTTTGCAGCAATGAAATGACGCACGATGATTATGAAATTTGTTTGCGGGATATAGAAGTCATCCCCTGAATTGCATAGGCATGAGCATGTTGCATCGCCTTAAGTCGCTGCCGACTTAAGTCGATTGCTCCGTTAGTAGGGCATAGTGGTCACCCCGAGTAGGGGTGGGCACTTTTTTACCGTAAACCGAAAACCGAACCGAACCGTACCGAACCGAACCGAAATTTCGGTTTTTTCGGTAGTTCGGTTCGGTTTCGGTTTTTGTATCTAAGAAGTTCGGTTTTCGGTATCGTAATCGGTTTTCACCGTATACCGAACTGAAATACCAAAAAACCGAACACCAAACTTTATCAATTCTCAAATTTGACTATTAGATTATGTGAACTAAATGTGTGATACAATTAAATTATTATTCACTTGTTTGTATGTGATGTATGATGTATCTCTAAATATTTGTGGCTATATAATTTTTATTTTTTAAAATTATGTGTAATCTATTATGTAAACTTGTTGTATGTATTGTCTTGAGTATAAGTTTGGTATTCGGTTTTTACCGAAAAACCGAAGTAAAAAACCGAAACCGAATTTCTCGGTTTTTCATTTTCTAGAAAACCGATCGGTTTCTAATGTATGAAGAACCGAAGTTTTTGAAAACCAAAAAACCGAACTGAAGTTTAGAAAAAAACCGAATGCCCAGCCCTAACCCCGAGTTAAGTAAGCGTGAGCATGTTGCACCGCCTTAAGTCGTTGCCGACTTAAGTCAATTGCTCCATTAGTAGGGCATAGTGGTCACCCCGAGTTAAGTAAGCGTGAGCATGTTGCACCGCCTTAAGTCGCTACCGACTTAAGTCGATTGCTCCGTTAGCAGGGCTTAGTGGCCACCCCGAGTTAAGTAAGCGTGAGCATGTTGCACCGCCTTAAGTCGTTGCCGACTTAAGTCGATTGCTGCGTTAGTAGGGCATAGTGGTCACCCCGAGTTAAGTAAGCGTGAGCATGTTGCACCGCCTTAAGTCGCTGCCGACTTAAGTCGATTGCTCCGTTAGCAGGGCATAGTGGCCACCCCGAGTTAAGTAAGCGTGAGCATGTTGCACCGCCTTAGGTCGCTGCCGACTTAAGTCGATTGCTCCGTTAGCAGGGCATAGTGGTCACCCCGAGTTAAGTAAGAGTGCAAGTCAATCGTGAACAAACCGAATATCTTTGAAACCCCTTTTTTATTGATGACATATTTCCATTTTACAGAGTACATCGTCGTCCCAGCAGTTTTGAAATACAGCTAGGGATAAAACTTTCTGAGGTGTTCTATGTTCCAGGAGTTCCCAACTTCTGTGCCATCCATCTGAGTGAGACGATATGATCCGGGCCGAGTGACTTCTGCTACCATGAAGGGTCCTTCCCATAAGGGTGATAACTTGTGCCGTCCCTCCCCCGTTAGAATTCGGCGGAGGACGGGATCTCCTATTGAGAAGGATCGCTGTCGCACAGCCTTGTCGTGATAGCGCCTTAGAGTCTGCTGGTATCGTGCTGATTGGATTACCGCATTCAGCCGTTCTTCTTCAAGTACATCAATGTCCTCCAGCCTGGTGGCCTCAGCTTCCGCTATGCTTTCGAAGATCAACCTTGGCGCCCCAAACTTGAGATCAGCGGGTAGCACTGCCTCCGACCCATAGACCATGAAGAAAGGAGTGTTTCCATTCAGGGCTCGGCTAGGTTGGGTTCTTAGGCTCCAAACGACATAAGGCAATTCCCTTATCCACTTTCCTGCGAATTTTTCATTCTTATCGAAGACCTTTTTGATGTGCTACAGATGCATACTTGATCTGAATGCTCTTTTGCTCGCAGAAGTCGAAGAATTCTGAACTTGTGAAGTTGGATCCTAAGTCAGTTATGATGCTGTTTGGTATCCCAAATCTGAATATTATGTTTTGTATGAATTCCACGGCCTTAGCAGAGGTTAAAGAGGCAATGGGCTTGAACTCTATCCATTTAGTGAATTTGTCAATCGCCACCAATACATTAGTGTATCCCCCTTGAGCTTTCTTGAAAGGTCCAATCATATCCAGTCCCCAGCATGCAAAAGGCCAAGTCACTGGTATGGTCTGCAGTTGCTGTGTCGGCATGTGTTGTTGCTTTGACAAGTATTGGCAAGCTTCGCACCTCTGAACTAACTCGGCTGCATCGTTTTTCGCTGTCGGCCAATAGAATCCTGACCTGAAGACCTTCCCTACTAGTGTTCTGGAGACTGCATGTATTCCACATTGCCCAGCATGGACCTCTTCCAGAAGTTGCTTCCTAGTGGACGGGAGGATGCACTTCATGAGGACGCCTGATGCACCCCTTCTATACAATGTCTCCCCAATGAGTGTATAGTGAGCCGACTGTCTGGCAATGCGTTCTGCCGAGTTCTTGTCGTCTGGTTCTTCTTCATTCTTTATATACTTAATGATCGGCCTTCTCCAGTCATCAGAGTCTGACTCGGGTCGATCTATAATGTTGCACTCTTCTGCTTGATCCATTGAGATACTCGGCTGTAGTATTTCTTGCACAAAGACTCTGGGTGGGACCTGAGTTCGACTGGATCCTAGCTTGGACAGTACATCGACTGCTGTGTTCCGATCTCTTTCTACGTGATGAAATTCCAGACCCTCAAATTTATCCTCCAGTTTTCGGACGGTAGTGCAGTATTTTCCCATTGAATCGCTTGAACAATCCCACTCTTTGTTTATCTGGCTAATGACTACCAGAGAGTCTCCGTACACCATCAATCTATTGATGCCCAATGATATGGCGATGTTCAATCCATGGATCAGAGCTTCATACTCGGCTGCATTGTTGGAGGCCGGAAATAGCAATTGGAGGGCGTACTTGAGGTGTTCGCCTCCAGGTGCGGTGAAGAGGATCTCTGCTCCTGCTCCCTGCAGCTTCAGCGAGCCATCAAAATACATTCGCCATACTTCTGCAGTCTCTGGTTTATCTGGTACTTGTTGTTCGGTCCACTCTGATACGAAATCAACCAGTGCTTGAGTTTTGATGGCAGTGCGAGGTCGGAACTCGATGTCATGAGATCCCAGTTCGCAAGCCCACTTGGTTATTCGGCCAATGGCCTCCTTGTTGTGAAGAATATCACCTATCGGAAAACCAGTGACTACTATGACTTTGTGGTCATCAAAGTAGTGACGCAGCTTGCGGGCAGTTAGAAGTACTGCGTATAATAGCTTCTGAACTTGAGGGTACTTTTTCTTTGAGGGGCCCAGGACTTCACTGATGAAGTAAACAGGATGTTGCACTGGGTAGGCACGTCCTTCTTCTACTCGCTCGACTACCAACGCGGTGCTTACCACGTGAGTCGTGCAAGAGATATACAGTAGCAAATCTTCAGCCGGTTGAGTTGATGTAGCTCGCCGGGGTGGCTTCAGTACTGGTGGTGTTGTCAAGAATTTTTTCAGTGCATCTAGAGCTTCTTGTGCTTCTGAAGTCCATTGAAACTTATCCACCTTCTTGAGTAGCTTGTAAAACGGCAAACCTTTTTCCCCCAGCCTGGATATAAATCTGCTCAAAGTTGTCATACATCCAGTAAGTCGCTGAACCTTCTTTTGTGATCGAGGAGCTTCCATCTTCATGATAGCTTCAATTTTATCTGGATTAGCCTCAATTCCTCGGTGGCTGACGATAAACCCGAGCAACTTTCCTGCTGGTACCTCGAAAACACATTTTTCGGGATTGAGCTTCCATCTATATCGTCTCAGGCTATTGAAAACCAGCTGTAAGTCTTCGATGAAGTTCTCCGAATTCTCTGTTTTGATTACCACATCATCTATGTAGGCCTCCACACGCTTGCCCCAGTGATCGGCTAAGCATGTTTGAATGGCTCTCTGATAAGTCGCTCTAGCGTTTTTGAGGCCGAACGGCATGGAGGTATAACAGAAAGCACCAAACGGAGTGATGAACGTCGTTTTTTCCTCGTCTTCCTTCGCCAAACTAATCTGATGATACCCGGAATAGCAATCTAAGAAAGACAGCACGGAACATCCAGCGGTGGAGTCCACCACCTGATCTATCCTTGGGAGCCCGAAGGGATCCTTCGGACAGTGTTTGTTGAGATCAGTATAGTCGACGCACATGCGCCAATCCACTTTATTCTTTTTGAGTACAAGAACATGGTTGGCTAACCACTCGGGGTGCAACACTTCTCTAATAAATCCAGCCGCGACCAAGCGAGCTAACTCGGCGCGAATGGCCTCTCTCTTGTCGGGCGTGAAACGACGTAGCTTTTGCCGAATCGGCCTCGCCTGGGGATAGACCTTCAGTTTGTGCTCGGCCAGTTCTCTTGGGACTCCCGGCATATCCGCGGGTTGCCATGTGAATACATCTCGGTTATCTTGCAGAAACTGGACGAGCGCGCTTTCCTATTTGTCGTCCAAGCTGGAGCTGATGATGGTCGTCTTGCGTTCATCAGCGAACCCCAGGTTGATCCTCTTGGTTTCTTCAGTCGGTCGCATAGAGGTCGCGGCCTGAGCTTCGTTTGCCGGTACCGCGAGGTCTTCCTCAGGCTTGGAGTTCGCCTGTGCTGAAGAGACCGTCGTCGGTTTGGTGGTGAGGGCTGCTTGGATGGCCACTCGGAAGCACTCTGCGGCGCCTTGGAAATCGGCGCGCACAATTATGATTCCTTGCGGTCCTTGCATCTTTAGTATCATGTATATGTAATGGGGGATGGCCATGAATTTGGCCAGTCCCGGCCTCCCGATGATGGCGTTGTACCCGCAATCAAAGTTCGCCACTTCGAACCTCAGGAACTCGGTTCTGTAGTTCTCCGGAGTTCCGAAGGTGACTCGCATGTAGATGTGGCCCAGCGGGTATTCCCCTTCCGTCGGCACGATGCCAAAGAAAGGAGTGTCCGACTCGTGGAGTTCTTTGAGGTGAACTCACAAGCCTTGGAGTGTCCGGGGGAAGGTGACGTTGATGCTGCTCCCCCTGTCCACTAGCACCTTCTTTACCCGGCTCTCTCGGATCACCGGATTGACGAGGAGCGGGTATTTGCCTGGATGGTCGAAGTTGAGCCATTGATCCTCCTGAGTGAAAGTGATCGGGTGCTCCGACCACCGGTATGGGGCGGGAGGACCGGTGGTCGCCACCAGTATCTGGCGGTCGTTGAGCTTTTGTTGTCTTTTGTTCTCCTGCGACCCATGTCCGCCGAAGATGACGTTGACCTCCCTGTCAACGCGCGGGAAGGCTCCTCCTCCTCCCTCCTCCTGCTGATGGGGTCGTCGTGGTTCATCTGGCCCTCCCCTCGGCGGCGGAGGAGGTAGAGGTTGGAAGGGTCGACCGTGCCCGACGGAGTGCTTGAAGTCCCGGTAGTTACGAAGAGTGTGGCGCATGTCCTTGTGGTACGGGCACTGGGCGTCGAGGATGTCGTCCAGCGTGCGCTCGCCTCCGCGGGGTCCTCCTCGGGCGCGAGAGGCAGGTGGTCCGGCGGCGTGTATTTCTTCGCGAGGTCTCTTCTCCCAGCGTTTGTCGGGTTGCTGGTTCGCGTCACGTCGTGGTGCTGCCGGTGCGGGCTTTGCTCCTCCGATGAGGTCCTGAGCTCGCTCATCGGCGGTGATGTAGAGGTCGGCTTCCCGGAACAGCTCTTCGGAAGTAGTCGGCGCCTTCTGTAGTATGGCTCGGACGGAAGCCGAGTCATTGGATCCTCTGTAGAAGTCCTCGATCACGGCCGCCTCCGTGACCTCGGGGATACGATTTCTCATGGTCTGGAACCTTTTGAGGTACGACCGGAGAGTCTCATCCCCCCGGCGCTTGATGGATTTGAGGTCCCACGGTTGCGCCGGCTTGTCGGAGAGGGACTGGAAGTTGGCGGTGAAGAGTCGACTGAAGTCTCCCCAGTCGTCGATGCAGTGTCGGGGTAGATGTCGCAGCCACTGCAGCGCGTCTTGCCCAAGGACGATGGGTAGATACGCGGTCATCACGTCTTCGGACGCCCCGGCAGCTCGAGCAGCGGTGGTGTAGACGGCTAGCCAACCCCCTGTATCCTGCTTAGGTTCATATTATTCGACATTGGATACCTTGAAGTTGGGAGGCCATTAGATGGCCCTAAGGCACGGAGTAAGAGCGAATACTCCGCACGTGTCCTCCTGTCATCGGGGACGATGTCTGTCCCGGGGAGGGGAGTTGTGGTTGTGGTTCCTCGACCGTCCCCGGGTGGTACCGCCAGTTGAGGCCGTCGCCGACTCAGTTCTAGTGGCCTGGCTCTGAGCCGGGATGCCATGATCCGTGTCGTACTCCTCTCGGCGTCGAATCTCGTTCTCATGCCGCCGTTCGCGCGAAGCATTGATGGAGCTTCGCGCATCTCGGCGACTGTTGATGGCGTGTCGTAGATCGTTCGGTGGGTGAGCAAGCGGTAGAAGATGGTTGGCTGCCTGGGTGAACAGGCGTCGGTAGCCCTCAGCGTCGGGAGTCCGAGGAAGTCCATCAGCTATCCGAGCTAGTACCCCTCCGACTTCGCTCGGCGTGTTCATAGCTCGGGCGAAGTCGGGATTCAGGTTGCGCCCGAAGAATGGATTCTCCCGGCGTTGCCTTGCATCTTGCTCGGCTTGTTCCTGAGCCCGTCGGCGATCACATCGTCGGGAGTTCCTTCGCTCTCTGAAGACGCGTTCTTCCGGAGTCTCTCCTATCTCCGAGACCTCGTCTCGCGAGACAGGCTGCTCCGGATCTCGTTCTCCGGCCGCGTGATGTCGTCGAACGTTCCTGCGCCGATTCCTCCGTCGGCGGGATTCTCGTTGAGGCGGTTCTTCTCCGGGTGCGGTCGGCTCGTCGTCGGAGACGGTAGGCGACTCCACTCTCCCGATGAAGAGGACGTCGGGGTAGAATGGTGCTGCTGTCGTGGCGACCTTCTTTCCGTTCTCCTTTGAGGTCGGAGGAACGGAAAGAACAACTTGCTTCTCCCTGGTCTCCTTCTTCCTCGCGATCTGTGTCCATTCTTTTGTCGGGGAAGTAGACAGTGGAGTTTTCCGGGTCAGCAAGCCTTCGGCCCCCGACTTTCCGGAGACGATCTTTTTCCGAAGAGCTAGAGGTTGCGTTTCTTCGGCATTTTCGGAGTTCGTTGGAGGAGACTTCTTTTCCGGCGGATCCGCGATACGGTGTAGAATTCCCTCTTCATCCGCTACGGATGAGATTGTTCCGAAGCAGAATATGGATCCGGGACGCAGGGTGATCTTGTTGTAGAAGGTGACGGCCATTGAGCTAGCTTGGATCGTCGACACAGCCCCTACCTGGCGCGCCAGCTGTCGGTGTTTTGGGTCCGACCGCACACCCGGGGTTGCCCTTCAAGGTGTTTTTAGGAGTAGGACGGTGTCGACAACTGTAGCAAAATGGTTCGTGCCGATTGCACGAGGAACAGTGGACAAGGTTTACAGTTTCGGGCCGCTTAGAGATGTGTAACACCCTACGTCCTGGTGAGTATGCTTGGTGAATGTGGTTACAAGAGAGTTCTCTGGATTGAGAATGTAGAGAATTGACGTGGGTGGCTAAGTAATAGGGTCGATCGTTCTGAAGGGGTGCCCCCTAGGCCTTATATACTCGACCGTGGGGCAATACAAGTGGATATGATAACAACGAGTAGCTAAAAGATAGTGAACTGATTGAGTTTATCTCCATGTAATCCTGCCGACTTATCCTCGCATGGCTCCGCTGCATGGGGGCTCCAGCGCGGGAAAGTCGGATCTCTGTTGCGATCACTCGCTCGACGTTGTGGGCCATCCAGGTTTGCATCAATCTGGCCTCATGTCGCTCTGCTTTGCTGGTCGTCTCTCCCCAGGCCCACGAAAGAATGACCTTACGATTTATTGGGCCCTTGGGCCTTTCGTGAGGTCTTTTACTCTTTTAGTGGACCCGGGGGATATCCATCCCCCACAGTACCTTTTGTGCCGGTCTGCCTTTAATTCTCTTCGCAAACACACACTTGCATTTTTTGTTTAAGCAAGCGTGTATGGTGGTGCGTGCCTGATGACTAACGATGTACGACGGAACTTCTATCGGCAGGTGTGGCACGTGCTCTCTAATAATGAGACCATGCAAATCATGACATATATCGAAGTCTGCATGATACTGATGGTTGCAATGTAGTAGTGAAACAACTAAATTAAAATAACAAAATTTATGTATGGCTAGAATCACAAATGGATTATGAAATATTTTCTTATAACAATATAAGACACATTTTGTATATAAGTTATCATGGTATTATATGTTCCCGTTGCAACGCACGAGTACTGACCTAGTAAGAAATAAAGGCCTAACCCATCATCCATCTGCCGTCGCTTGGGCCCACGGCGCGCGCTCGTGCGGGACCGGGACGAGCGCGAGTGCTCCAGAAGTCGAGACTCGAGAAGCCGCAAGTGGGCTCTTCGGTCTCCGGCTCCAATTTCTATTTCTTTTACTATATATACTAAATATTATTTTCCATCTTCTTGCTCAGCTTCTTCCCCACCCACCCCCAATCTATTCCCTAACCCTAGTCGCCATGGACCGAGACGGCGACCCGGCGTTCCACCGGAACGAGGCCATCTCCGCCGTGCAGGACGTCGACCAGTACTACGGAGAGGACGACGATTTCGACGAGCTCTACAACGACGTCAACGTCGGCGACGTCTTCCTCCGCAACGCCCATCCGCCGCCGCCGCCCGCGCAGCAGAATCACCACCACCACCAGCAGCAGCTCCCTCCAACGCCCGCGCAGCAGAATCACCACCAGCAGCTCCCTCCAACGCCCGCGCAGCAGAATCACCACCACCAGCAGCAGCTCCCTCCTCCGCCCCTGTCGCAGCCGCTACAGGCCCCGCCTCATTCTCTCCCGCCGCCGCCGCCGCATGCTCCGCCCCAGCAGAAGGCCTACGCGCCTGCTGTTGCAGCGCCGGGTCCGAGTCAGCCGCCGCCTCAGACGAATCTCCCGCCGCCACCTTCTCATCCCCCATCCGCGTCCGTGCTTCTGCCGCCTCAGCACCACCAGGGCGACGGGTTCCACCGTCCTGGAGGGAACTACAGCGGTGGTCCTGTCGTTGTCGCCAACGGAGCCGGCTTTGGCGGGGGCGATGTCTCCGGCGGCACGACGCTGTTCGTCGGCGACCTCCACTGGTGGACTACCGACGCTGATCTGGAGGCTGAGCTCAGCAAGTATGGGACGGTGAAGGAGGTGAGGTTCTTCGACGAGAAGGCCAGCGGCAAGTCCAAGGGGTACTGCCAGGTCGACTTCTACGACCCTGGTGCCGCTGCTTCCTGCAAGGAGGGCATGAACGGCCACTCTTTTAATGGCCGTCCATGTGTTGTGGCATTCGCATCTCCCAACACTGTGCGTCGCATGGGCGAGGCGCAGGCGAAGTCCCAGCAGGCCTTGGCTGTACAGACATCATCACTGCAACCAAAGGGTGGTAGAGGGGGTGGTGGTTTCGGAATGCCTCATGCCGGTGGTAATTACAGTGGCGGACGTGGAGGTGCTGTATCAGGAGGCGGTGGTGGGAACTGGGGTAGAGGTGGTGGTGGTAGAGGCCCTATTGGTAATATGAGGAACAACAGAATGGGTCCGGCAGTTGGCCGTGGAATCGGGAATGGCATGGTTGCGCCGCCACCCCCAATGCTGCCTCAGGGAGGCATGCTGGGGCAGGGGTTTGATCCTGGTTATGGCGCCATGGGAAGGATGGGTGGTGGGTTTGGTAACTTCCCTGTTGGACCAGGTGCTGGGCCGTTTCCTGGGATGATGCAGCCATTTCCTCCAGTTGTTGCACCACACATAAACCCGGCCTTCTTTGGTCGTGGTGCGATGGGGGCTGGTGGGGTGGGGATGTGGCCTGATCCCGGCATGGGGGCTTGGGGTGTGGAAGAACAATCAAATTATGGGGATAATGCAGTGTCTGACCATCAATATGGGGAAGGGGGAGGCCATGGGAAGGAGAGGCCACCGGATAGGGAATGGTCTGGTGCACCAGAGAAGAGGCTGGACAGAGAGAAAGATATGCACCCTCAACAGGAGCAGCCGGAGAGGAGGCACCGGAATGAGCGTGACATGGGCCGAGAGAGAGATCGCAACTATGACAGAGACAGGGAAAGAGATCGTGACAGAGAGAGAGACCGAGACAGAGATAGGGACAGACACAGGGATGACAGAGATCGTTATGGTGATCATCACAGGCACAGGGACCGTGATTCAGAGCGTAATGAAGACTGGGACAGGGGGAGGTCATCTGGGAAACGCAGCAGGTCCAGGGAAGCTGACCATTCTAAACGTAGACGGATGACTGCTCAATAGTGTAGCTGGCTGAGCTACATCTAGTGTAGAGGCTATGACGTTCCAGGGCAGCGACCTCTTTGCACCCAGGCATTGTTCAGTAACAACCATCAACTGCTTACTGCTTGTAGCTGTGATGGCTTTCACTGCATATATCTCCGCGGTCTGTTGTAGCAATAATTTGAGATGTAAGTTATGCTTGATCTGATCTCTTGTTTGTTTTGGAATGTAACTCTTGAGTTGTTCTGTAAGGTAGTGATGTGGCATAGCGACATTGTCTGTTGTGGTAGGTTAGGACAAAAGCGTCCACAACATTGCCATGTAAATTTTTTTGTACTGGCCTTTATGTAACTTCATTTGTATAGGTCTTTAGGTTCGATTGATACTTTCTGTAGCTAGTTGGCATTGTTTTAGCAAAGAATTGTAACATATCGGCCTTTGTCTAAAACATAAGCCTGTAACTGTTAGATAGCATGCCCACTATTTTTTGATACTGGTGTGGCTGTGTAACATAAGTTTCTGTACAGATATTCTTCATGTAACTTTTTAGGTACACAAAGTTATGCAAGGTTTGTTATTTTGTCAGTTCACCTTGTAATTAAGTTAGCTTCCAAAATGTAAACAAGAGTAAATCTGTGAAGGCTGTTCTGTTGTACACTGCAGTCCGATGTATGTAGCATTGGCTGTGTTTTTCTGTGAAGGCTGTTCTCCGTATTTCAGAAATGGGAACAATTCGCTGTATCTGCATGCTGTGGTGGTAGTGCCATGGTGAACTAGCAATTTGGTTCAAAGACACTACAGGTCAACGGAATATCTATTTGCTTCCACAATAAGATAACACATGATATGATTCATACAGCTTTGGGAAATGCATGCAATTCAAGCATCTGTTAGACTAGCCAGTAGCCACAATATAATTCAAGAATGAATTGTTTCAAAGAGCAATTTATGATGATTGGCATGCAGAAGTACATGGTGACATATATAGTTGTTCTATGTCCTATATTGTTAGTTATAGGGATGAATCTTAATATAGGATTTTTGGTGAAGTTGCTTTGCATGATAATCTAGGAGACCTGCACTTTATTTCACTCAATCTACTTTGCCATTTTATTTCTGATGCGCTTCAGGAAGTCGGGAACTAATGTAATCCAAATATTAACCCAGATGCCTCTTTTTTCTATTATGGTGGATGTTTGATTCGTCATTGAAAATAGAGTATTTACTTAATTTGGCCACTGGAAGTAGTCCTCTCGGAGTGGTTAGCTATAAACTGATAAAATTCATGATGCATGCTAGTTCTTTCTGTGCTTCTGGATTTCTGTTAATCAATTTAGGACATCAGATTTACTCCGTGTCTGATTCCTTGAGTTCAAGTTCAAACTGAACATGGCCCGTTTCCGATCATTTAGGTTTGGTTTGTAGTCTAGTTAGGGCCTGTTCAGTTAACCCAGAACCAAACCAGGAAAGATTCCAAGTGTTTAATTATTATACAAATTAGACAACCATTCCAGGTGGGGAATTATTCCAGGGAACAATTCCTGAATAACCAACCGAACGCCCCTTATTAGGCAGGCACATCCATGTTTCGTGGATTCATTATCCATCTGATTGGTTAGTCGCACTGTCTCATCCTGCATCATTGCGTGCATTGACTTTATTTAAGTCTTTGTTTGGTTGCCTGTATTTTTGAAGCGTGACCTGCACGAGTGGATGCAAAATAATTTATTTTGAGGCTGTTTGACTGCATCCGCTCATACGTCAAAAACTTCGGTTTCTAGCCGGCCTGGATGGCAGGAACCTGGTCCGTGACGCCCAGGCAACCAATCAGCCAGTATGGGAATGCTAGTATTTCTCAATCAACTGCCATGTCTTACTGTTGATGTGTCAATGCATGCCAACACCTTATTTTTTTACTACCTTACAGCTCTCTCTGTTTCTTTTTAAATTATAAGTCATTTTATGCTTTTCTAGGTACATTTCTTTTGTTATGTATCTAGACATAACATTATTTATGTATCATCAGAGAAATATGTGCCCAAAGTTTTATTTGTATCTGTTTGGTTGAGTATGGTACTTCCAAGTTATGGTTAACAGTGTGACATAACAATATGCTTTTTACGATTTTTTTTTCCCGCCTTTAAACTGTTGCTACTTGTGTGTTAAAAATGTTGTTGTTAAACTTCTTACTGCCACACCTGCATCTTCTGGTTCTAGTTGTGTTTTTGTTCTCCCTTTTAAGTTCAAAAAGTGATCACTGCTACATAAATTCCTGCGTTCATTTTATGGTCACTCATGGCTTCCTTCTCATGTGCAGATATCAGCGGTTGGAATCTGTTATGTGCTACACAAAGATCGCCTTCCCTGGATGCTAGTTGTCTCATGTTTTTATGGGTCGTCAAATATCTAAAAACAAAGACACAGAAATAAATCGAGGTGTCGTTCTGTTGCTAGATGGAATATTCAGTATGTGAGACTTTGTATAAATATACCGGCTTGCTTCGCTTGTTCCTCTGTTGACAAATGGTTGTCATTCCATGTGACGTTTATTATTGCAGTGGCAGTGATCGATCGTCTGCACGAAGCCAAATTCTATTGGATTCTCATCCCCATCAAAATCTTATAGGAACAAGATAAAGTAGGTCTTTTGTTAAGCTCTCTTCTCCTAGTAGTATAATAATAGATGAAGTGATTATCTCATGACCCTCACCTCAACACGCCATGCATGCCTAGTAACACTCACTATCTAGTTTCATACTATCAGGAAAAAAAACTATACATTCTGCCATGCATAGTTTACATACGGCCAAAATATGCATCTTGCCCTATCAAGTTAGACCCTACTCCGAGCGCAAACGAATCATAAGACGACTTGAGCTTCAAACACGAATCACAAAGGGTAGTGACCAGCAACCCATCGTGCCACCCATTGCTTGAAAGTTTCCTCCTGCCGTCCCTTCAACATGCTGGCAATGTGACGATTCTGAGCAAGATAGGTCAGCAGATCAAGGCGTGCCGGCAAAGGATACTCATCCATGTCTTCAATGGCTTTGTAAATACCCTCGTATGGGTCCGTGCCACCGTGGGTAAAGCTCACAGCTTCCGACAGGGCCTGCATGAAGATGGGGACGCCTTGCCTAGCCCATTTCCATTCCTTCTCCTTCTCCTTCTCCTTCTCCTCGTGCCTGCGCTTCGAGCCTACTGGGTTCGGACTATCAGACTCTGCGAGGGTGTCGAAATCGTGTTGAGAAGAGTCACCATTCAGATCTGCTGGCTCTTGATCTAGGTTGACATTCCCAACGGCATCATCCTCTTGCCTTCCTGAGCGATCAAACGGTGCTTCAATAACACTGAACTCTCCAGTAGCGTGTTTCCCCGTGAAGACAAACTCCATCTCATCATACAAGGGGATCGGAACATTGTAGTACTTAGCCTTCTTGTCGCCTTTCTACATTCGCACAAAAGGAAACTACGTTTCATCAGGATACCCATCCAGTTCGCAAATGTAACTTATATATGTGACACAAGATATTTAGTATGTGTGCTTACAGCTTTCATCTTGACAACCTCGATCTCGTCGTAGGTTATCTTCTTCTGAACATCATCAAAACCAGCACCCCTAGCAGACTTCGCCTCCATGATCACCTTCCATTCTCCTTTCAGCTTGTGGTACTTGTTGTAGGTTTGTTTCCACGTGAAGTTAGCACCATACTTCTCATTAAGCCTCCGAGCACACTCTTCGTGATGGACCTCCCTTAGAACAAAGGCCCTCCCCGACTCATGGATTTTCTCCTTGTAGTAAAGAAGGATTTTCTCCTTGTGGTAGAGAAGGAGATCCTCCACTTCCAGGTGTTGCCACATCACACTGTTCCCAACCATATCTGCAAAGGACAATGTAAAATGTGAATGAATGATAAGAACTGCAGTGCACATCAGTTTTTGATATGGTCGCAAAGCACGTGCAACACACTATAGGGCCTGTTTGGTAGAGCTTCATCCGCTCCATATACACCAAAAACAGATCCAGATAAAAAATTTCTACCCAAATGCTTCCAGCTCCACAGTGGATCTGATCCACCAAAAGGTGGATCTGCCGGCCCCAAGATTCACCAAATTGGCGGAGCACCTCAATGGGTGATCCACCAAATTCAAGTTTGGTAGAGTTGAGAAAATTTACACACATCCATATAACCAAATCCAGGTGAAGTGAATCCTAGACTCAGATTCACGTTTTGAAGTGTTGGAGCTCTAACAAATAGGCCCCCCTATAGCCAAATAAGATCTTATCATCTTTCATAGTATTCTTATAAGTTGCTGGCTCGATCCTACTTTATAGAAATTAGAAGTTAGCACTTATAAATTGTGCCCGTTTTTTGGATAAAATCCTGTGTTGTTTCGGACCACACAATATGGGTAGAATCCTTGTGTTGTTTAGGATTCTGAAGGGTGCATCTGTTGACGGTTGACCTGTGTCACTAAACTTCACTAAAACATCTACTAACAGTTTTAGTAGAGCATAAAAAATAATGTCCCCATTCTTTTCCTTGTGGCCAACTGTTTGAAGAAGCATGACAACTTGTTCCATTGAGTAGTGCCAAGTATCACGGAGTGCATCCATAGAACGAAACTTTGTGCATAGCTTGAAGAAGACATCTTTACTCATTCTAAGATAAACTGAGTCTGGGTCCCAACTACGACACAATTGATTTAGCTATATTGTTGTGTCCCTATTCTTCTCTAAAATAGAGCTAGTTATATTGAGTAGACAAGGGGTGAATGCCCAATATACCACCATAGATGCAACCATAAAAGCCAATCACCTATGGAAATCTGAATGGCTGTCGATCTATGTGAACAATGAAAAGGCGGGTCTTCGGAGGGGAAGTGCAAGTGTGCAACTGGAGGTTTGAAAACGAATCCGTGCATCGAATCGCAGAAACCTTGAAGGGTATACACGACGGGAAGTACCTCTCGCGCAGAAGGCAGTAACAGGGTGCGATGCAGGGAGGCAGCGACGGGCCCCAAAGCTTCGATGAGGAGGAGGGAAGGCACCAGTGGCACCGGATCTGATTCTGTGGAGAAACCGAGAAATAGAGAGGTTTTAGAGCAACTCCAGTGGCATTGCTGTTTCAAACTTGTACTCTTCTTAATTTAATCATTCATAAGAGCGAGCCTCTTGTTCAGACTGGCTTTCTACTGTACCCCTCCCTCGGCAGATCGTCGACGCCCCTCGTCTCGATCCACAAGATGCGGCAAGAAGAAAGAGGAGCTGGGAGCGCACCTGCGGCCGGGTCGGGCGCGACCGGAAGAAGCAGGAAGCAGTCCTCGCACGGCGCCGTGTGCTCGGATTACCACTCAGGAGAACAGATGTGGCAAGCGAAGGGGAAGGGGTAACAATAGCAATGCAAGAGGAGGGAGGAAGAAGAAGACAAACAAGAGTTCAATCTTCATATTATGCGATATAATATTCAATCCATATCCATTTAGAGCCTTTTGAAATGACACCCCGTTTGCATCATTAGAATTGAATTCCATTCTAATAATAATAATTTAGGCATATATCAATTAAGCTAATTCAATTTTATACAAAATATATTTGTATACTATTATTAGCTAGATGTCGAAGATATTTATGCGCTATATTTTTACTATAGAGGAGTGAGACGAAGAGTGTCACGTAAGTTACAGAGTAGAAACAAATTCTACTACTGTATAAAACCATTTCCCATCCCCCACCCCATGAATTTGAGATAGACTAATATCTAAGCTTTGGAAAGTGGTGGAATGTCAAATTTCAAACTAAATAAGTTATTTTATTGAGTAAATTCCAATTCCTCTGAAATGAAGGGATCCAAACGTCCCGTGAAAGTTTTTTTCATTTTTGCCTAAAAAACGAAAGATTTTTCTATTTTATACGAGTTTTCTATAAAAAAACTAGGTGAGTACTCGTGCATTGCAACGACAACATATAATATAACGATAATTTATATATATAATATGTGTTATACTGTTATAAGAAAAAATATTTTTATAATCCATTTGTGATCATGGCCATACATAAATTTTGTTATTTTAATCTAGTCGTTTCATCACTATATTTCAACCATCAGTATCATACATGTCGGGGACCATAATTAGGGGTACCCTCAAGGCGCCTAATTCTCAGCTGGTAACCCCCATCAGCATAAAGCTGCAAAGGCCTGATGGGCACGATTAAGTCAGGGATCAGTGCAGACGAGTGACTCGATCACGCTTCACCCGAGGCTAGCCTCGGCCAAAGGCAGCCGACCTCGAGAGACTTCCGTCTCGCCCGAGGCCCCCTTTTTATGGCGGACACATCACCGGCTCGCCCAAGGCCTTGGCTTCGCTCAGAAGCAACCTTGACTAAATCACCACACCAACTGACCAAATTGCAGGGGCATTTAACGCAAAGGTGGCCTGACACCTCTATCCTGACACGCGCCCCCGGCAGAGCCGAGGTGACCGCCGTCACTCCACCGCTCCACTGGCCAGTCTGACAGAAGGACAGCGCCGCCTGCGCCACTCCGACTGCAGTGCCACTCGACAGAGTGAGTCTGACAGGCAATCAGGCCTTGCCAAAGGCGCCACGGTGAACTCCGCTCCGCCCGACCCCAGGGCTCGGACTCGGGCTAAGACCCGGAAGACGGCGAACTCCGCTCCGCCCGACCCCAGGGCTCGGACTCGGGCTAAGACCCGGAAGACGGCGAACTCCGCTCCGCCCGACCCCAGGGCTCGGACTCGGGCTAAGACTCGGAAGACGGCGAACTCCGCTCCGCCCGACCCCAGGGCTCGGACTCGGGCTAAGACCCGGAAGACGGCGAACTCCGCTCCGCCCGACCCCAGGGCTCGGACTCGGGCTAAGACCCGGAAGACGACGAAACTCCGCCTCGCCCGACCCCAGGGCTCGGACTCCGCCCTGGCCTCGGCCGAACGACTTCCGCCTCGCCCGACCCCTTGGCTCGGGCTCGGCCACGGCAACAGAAGGCAGACTCAACCTCGGCTTCGGAGGAAACCCCACGTCGCCCTGCCTAGGGCACAGACCGCCACGTCAACAGGAGGCGCCATCATCATCCTACCCCGAATCGACTCGGGTCACGGAGAACAAGACCGGCGTCTCATCCGGCCAGCTCCGCCAGAGGGGCAATGATGGTGCTCCACAAGCTCCATGACGATGGCGGCCCCCAGCTCTCTTACGGAAGCCGGACGACGTCAGCAGGGACTCGACCGCTCCAACAGCTGTCCCTCCATCAGGCTCCGCCGCACCTCCGACAGCCACGACATCACGCCAGCAGGGTGCCCAGATCTCTCCGGCTGCCACATTGGCATGTACCTAGGGCGCTAGCTCTCCCTCCGCTAGACACGTAGCACTCTGCTACACCACCCCATTGTACACCTGGATCCTCTCCTTACGACTATAAAAGGAAGGACCAGGGCCTTCTCAGAGAAGGTTGGCCGCGCGGGACCGAGGACGGGACAGGCGCTCTCTTGGGGCCGCTCGCTTCCCTCACCCGCGTGGACGCTTGTAACCCCCCTACTGCAAGCGCACCTGACCTGGGCGCGGGACGAACACGAAGGCCGCGGGACTTCCACCTCTCTCACGCTCGGCTCCGGCCACCTCGCCTCTCCCCCCTTCGCGCTCGCCCACGCGCTCGACCCATCTGGGCTGGGGCACGCAGCACACTCACTCGTCGGCTTAGGGACCCCCCTGTCTCGAAACGCCGACAGTTGGCGCGCCAGGTAGGGGCCTGCTGCGTGCTGACGAACAGCTCCCCGTCAAGCTCCAGATGGGCAGTCTCCAGCGACCTCTCCGGCCCGGGACGGTGCTTCGTTTCGGGACTCTCGAGTTCATGTCCTTCGACGGCAGCTACGACATGACACTTCTTCCACCGCCGCGCGACTACGACAATGGCGGCCGACAACCCGCCCGCCGGCGGCAGAATCGACGACGTCTTCCCCGCGTGGTGGAAGAGCAATATTCGGGCTCGCTCCGTTCTCTCCCCCGCCAACGGAGGAGGAGGCGGAGCCGTCAAGGCCAGACGGGAGGCCGCGCTTCGTCGGCCGTCGAGCGAATCGACGCCCCGACGGAAGGCACGTCGGACGTCGACCTCGCGTTCGAGACGGAGGCGAGCGCCGTCCCCCCGCGGCACGCTGACCTTGAGCAAGAAGACGACGCCGGCGCGCTCGCGGAAAGCCTGCAGGACGTCGCCCTCGAACCAGAGATGACAGCGCAACCAGTCCCCGGTGTGACTACGTCGCTCCTCGTCGACCAAAAGGTAACGACTAACTCCCATCTTGCGTCATTTCGACTCGGCCTCAACCCGCCAAACGACCTCGTTTTGGCGGGCGCTCTCATTGAGGCGAGTGCAACCCTACTGAGGTTCTGTATGCGGTCGCCTTGGGACCGACTGACGGACGTCTCGACCTACGGGCCCTCTGGGTCCGAGGAAGATGACGATCCCAGCATCGGTTGGGATTTCTCTAGACTTGGCAACCCCAGTGCCGTGCGGGACTTCATGACCGCATGTGACTACTGTCTATCCGACTGTTCCGATGGAAGCCGCAGCCTTGGCGACGAGAGCTGCGGCCCAAGCCGCGAATGTTTCCACATCGAGCTAGGGGATCCCACCGAAGGCAACCATCTTGGCATGCCGGAGGATGGTGACCTCCCCGGGCCGGTGCCTCGCGCCGACATCCCACGGGAGCTAGCTGTGGTCCCCGCTCCGGCGGGGGGTTACGACCCACAACTCGAGCAAGTCCGCGAGGCACAGGCCAGGCTCAACGAGGGAACAGGAGCGCTTGAGCCGATCCGTCGGGACGTTGGACAGGCATGGGTGGGCCAACCCCTGGCCGGAGAAATACGTCATCTGCCCCAAGGTCTCCAGCACCGCGTTGCCAACGATGTCAGGATCAGGCCGCCGCCCGCATCCAGCGGGGCCGGTCAGAACCTGGCAACCGCAGCAATGCTCATCCGCGCGATGCCGGAGCCGTCAACCACCGAGGGTCGGCGAATCCAGTGAGAACTCAAGAATCTCCTGGAAGGCGCTGCGGCCCGACGGGCCGAGAGCACTGCATCCCGGAGACAAGGATATCCCTCGGAACCTCATGCCGCGACTTCCCGATTCATGCGGGAAGCCTCGGTCTACACCGGGCGCACGCGCAACACCGCGCCTGCGGCCCCGGGCCACCTCGGCAACGAGCACCATCGACGCGACCGTCGGGCTCACCTCGACGAAAGGGTGCGCCGAGGCTACCACCCCAGGCGTGGGGGGCGCTACGACAGCGGGGAGGATCGGAGTCCCTCGCCCGAACCACCCGGCCCGCAGGCCTTCAGTCGGGCCATCCGACGGGCGCCATTCCCGACCCGGTTCCGACCCCCGACTACTATCACAAAGTACTCGGGGGAAACGAGACCGGAACTGTGGCTCGCGGACTACCGCCTTGCCTGCCAACTGGGTGGAACGGACGACGACAACCTCATCATCCGCAACCTCCCCCTGTTCCTCTCCGACACTGCTCGCGCCTGGTTGGAGCACCTGCCTTCGGGGCAGATTTCCAACTGGGACGACTTGGTCCAAGCCTTCGCTGGCAATTTCCAGGGCACATACGTGCGCCCCGGGAATTCCTGGGACCTTCGAAGCTGCCGGCAACAGCCGGGGGAGTCGCTCTGGGACTACATCCGGCGATTCTCGAAGCAGCGCACCGAGCTGCCCAACATCACCGACTCGGATGTCATCGGCGCGTTCCTCGCCGGCACCACTTGCCGCGACCTGGTGAGCAAGCTGGGTCGCAAAACCCCCACCAGGGCGAGCGAGCTGATGGACATCGCCACCAAGTTCGCCTCCGGCCAGGAGGCGGTCGAGGCTATCTTCCGAAAGGACAAGCAGCCCCAGGGCCGCCCATCGGAAGAAGCTCCCGAGGCGTCTGCTCCGCGCGGCGCCAAGAAGAAAGGCAAGAAGAAGTCGCAATTGAAACGCGACGCCGCCGACGCGGACCTTGTCGCCGCCGCCGAGTATAAGAACCCTCGGAAGCCCCCCGGAGGTGCAAACCTCTTCGACAAGATGCTCAAGGAGCCGTGCCCCTACCATCAGGGGCCCGTCAAGCACACCCTCGAGGAGTGCGTTATGCTTCGGCGTCATTTCCACAGGGCCGGGCCACCCGCCGAGGGTGGCAGGGCCCACGACAACGACAAGAACGAAGATCACCCAGCAGGGGGGGTTCCCCGAGGTCCGCGACTGCTTTATGATCTATGGAGGGCGTGCGGCGAATACCTCGGCTCGGCACCGCAAGCAAGAGCGCCGGGAGGTCTGCTCGGTGAAGGTGGCGGCGCCAGTCTACCTAGACTGGTCCGACAAGCCCATCACTTTCGACCGGGCCGACCACCCCGACCATGTGCCGAGCCCGGGGAAATACCCGCTCGTCGTCGACCCCGTTGTCGGCGACGTCAGGCTCACCAAGGTCCTGATGGACGGGGGCAGCTGCCTCAACATCATCTACGCCGAGACCCTCAAGCTTCTGCGCGTCGATCCGTCCTCCGTCCGAGCAGGCGCTGCGCCCTTCCACGGGATCATCCCTGGGAAGCGCGTCCAGCCCCTCGGGCGACTCGACCTCCCAGTCTGCTTCGGAACACCCTCCAACTTCCGAAGGGAGACCCTGACGTTCGAAGTGGTCGGGTTCCGAGGAACCTACCACGCCGTGCTAGGGAGGCCATGCTACGCGAAGTTCATGGCCGTCCCCAACTACACCTACCTGAAGCTCAAGATGCCGGGCCCCAACGGGGTCATCACCGTCGGCCCCACGTACAAACACGCGTTCGAATGCGACGTGGAGTGCGTGGAGTACGCCGAGGCCCTCGCCGAGTCCGAGGCCCTCATCGCCGACCTGGAGAACCTCTCCAAGGAGGTCCCAGACGTGAAGCGCCATGCCGGCAACTTCGAGCCAGCGGAGACGGTCAAGGCCGTCCCCCTCGACCCCAGTGGCGACACCACCAAGCAGATCCGGATCGGTTCCGGGCTCGACCCCAAATAGGAAGCAGTGCTCGTCGACTTTCTCCGCGCAAACGCCGACGTCTTTGCGTGGAGTCCCTCGGACATGCCCGGCATACCAAGGGATGTCGCCGAGCACTCGCTGGATATTCGGGCCGGAGCCCGACCCGTCAGGCAGCCTCTGCGCCGATTCGACGAGGAGAAGCGCAGAGCGATTGGCGAAGAGATCCACAAGCTAATGGCGGCAGGGTTCATCAAAGAGGTATTCCATCCCGAATGGCTTGCCAACCCTGTGCTTGTGAGGAAGAAAGGGGGGAAATGGCGGATGTGTGTAGACTACACTGGTCTCAACAAAGCATGTCCGAAGGTTCCCTACCCTCTGCCTCGCATCGACCAAATCGTGGATTCCACTGCTGGGTGCGAAACCCTGTCCTTCCTCGATGCCTACTCGGAGTATCACCAGATCCGGATGAAAGAGTCCGACCAGCTCGCGACTTCTTTCATCACGCCGTTCGGCATGTACTGCTATGTCACCATGCCGTTCGGCTTGAGGAATGCAGGCGCGACGTACCAGCGGTGCATGAACCATGTGTTCGGCCAACACATCGGTCGCACAGTCGAGGCCTACGTCGATGACATCGTAGTCAAGGCACGGAAGGCTTCCGACCTCCTCTCCGACCTTGAAGTGACATTCCGGTGTCTCAAGGCGAAAGGAGTCAAGCTTAATCCTGAGAAGTGTGTCTTCGGGGTACCCCGAGGCATGCTCCTAGGGTTCATCGTCTCTGAGCGAGGCATCGAAGCCAACCCGGAGAAGATTGCGGCCATCACCAGCATGGGACCCATCAAGGACTTAAAGGGGGTACAGAGGGTCATGGGATGCCTCGCGGCCCTGAGCCGCTTCATCTCACGCCTCGGCGAAAGAGGTCTGCCTCTGTACCGCCTCTTAAGGAAGGCCGAATGTTTCGCTTGGACCCCTGAGGCCGAGGAAGCCCTCGGCAACCTGAAGGCGCTCCTTACAAAGGCGCCAGTCTTGGTGCCGCCGGCGGACGGAGAAACCCTCTTGGTCTACGTCGCCGCGACCACTCAGGTGGTTAGCGCCGCGATTGTGGTCGAAAGGCAGGAGGAAGGGCATACATTGCCCGTTCAGAGGCCGGTCTACTTCATCAGCGAAGTGCTGTCCGAGACTAAGATCCGCTACCCACAAGTTCAAAAGCTGTTGTATGCTGTGATCCTGACAAGGCGGAAGCTACGACACTACTTCGAGTCCCATCCGGTGACTGTGGTGTCATCCTTCCCCCTGGGGGAGATCATCCAGTGCCGAGAGGCCTCGGGCAGGATCGCAAAGTGGGCGGTGGAGATCATGGGCGAAACGATCTCGTTCGCCCCTCGGAAGGCCATCAAGTCCCAAGTGTTGGCGGATTTCGTGGCCGAATGGGTCGACACCCAACTGCCAACGACTCCGATCCAACCGGAGCTCTGGACCATGTTTTTCGACGGGTCGCTGATGAAGACGGGGGCCGGCGCGGGCCTGCTCTTCATCTCGCCCCTCGGTAAGCACTTGCGCTACGTGCTGCGCCTCCACTTCCCGGCGTCCAACAATGTGGCCGAGTACGAAGCTCTGGTCAACGGATTGCAGATCGCCATCGAGCTAGGGGTCAGACGCCTCGACGCCCGCGGTGATTCGCAGCTCATCATCGACCAAGTCATGAAGAACTCCCACTGCCGCGACCCGAAGATGGAGGCCTACTGCGACGAGGTTCGGTGCCTGGAAGACAAGTTCTTCGGGCTCGAGCTCAACCACATCGCTCGGCGCTACAACGAAACCGCAGACGAGCTGGCTAAGATAGCCTCGGGGCGAACGACAGTCCCCCCGGACGTCTTCTCCCGGGATCTGCATCAACCCTCCGTCAAGCTCGACGACGCGCCCGAGCCCGAGGTACCCTCGGCTCAGCCCGAGGTACCCTCGGCTCAGCCCGAGGTACCCTCGGTTCAGCCCGAGGCACCCTCGACCCAGCCCGAGGTACCCTCGGCCCCCGAGGGCGGGGCATTGAACATCGAGGAAGGGCAGAGCGGGGCCACGCCAGACCAAGATTGGCAGGCCCCGTACCTGCAATATCTCCGTCGAGGAGAGCTACCCCTCGACCAAGTCGAGGCTCGGCGGGTAGCGCGACGCGCCAAGTCATTCATCTTGCTGGGCGACGAAGAGGAGCTCTACCATCGCAGCCCCTCGGGCATCCTCCAGCGATGCATCTCCATCGCCGAAGGTCGGGAACTGCTGCAAGAAGTACACTCGGGGGCTTGCGGCCACCACGCAGCACCCCGAGCCCTTGTTGGAAATGCTTTCCGGCAAGGCTTCTACTGGCCAACGGCGGTGGCTGACGCCACTAGAATTGTCCGCACCTGCGAAGGGTGCCAATTCTATGCGAAGCGGACACACCTGCCCGCTCAGGCTCTGCAGACAATACCCATCACCTGGCCCTTCGCTGTATGGGGTCTGGACCTCGTCGGTCCCTTGCAGAAGGCGCCCGGGGGCTACACGCACCTGCTGGTCGCCATCGACAAATTCTCCAAGTGGATCGAGGTCTGACCTCTGAACAGCATCAGGTCCGAGCAGGCGGTGGCATTCTTCACCAACATCATCCATCGCTTCGGGGTCCCGAACTCCATCATCACCGACAACGGCACCCAGTTCACCGGCAAAAAATTCTTGGATTTTTGCGAAGATCACCATATCCGGGTGGACTGGGCCGCCGTGGCTCATCCCATGTCGAATGGGCAGGTAGAGCGTGCCAACGGCATGATTCTACAAGGGCTCAAGCCTCGGATCTACAACGACCTCAACAAGTTCGGCAGGCGATGGATGAAGGAACTCCCCTCGGTGGTCTGGAGCCTAAGGACGACGCCGAGTCGTGCCACGGGCTTCACGCCGTTTTTCCTGGTCTACGGGGCTGAAGCTATCTTGCCCACTGACCTGGAATACGGCTCCCCGAGGGCGAGGGCCTACACCGAACAAAGCAACCAAGCCAGCCGAGAGGAATCGCTGGACCAGCTGGAGGAAGCTCGGGACAGGGCCTTGCTGCACTCGGCGCGGTACCAACAGTCCCTGCGACGCTACCACGCCCGAGGGGTCCGGTCCCGAGAACTCCAGGTGGGCGACCTGGTGCTTCGGCTGCGACAAGACGCCCGAGGGAGGCACAAGCTCACGCCCCCCTGGGAAGGGCCATTCGTCATCGCCAAAGTTCTGAAGCCCGGAACATACAAGCTGGCCAGCAATCAAGGCGAGATCTACGGCAACGCTTGGAACATCAAACAACTACGTCGCTTCTACCCTTAAGATGTTTTCAAGTTGTTCATATACCTCGCACCTACGCAAAGTTTAGTTGTCAAGGAAGGGTCGGCCTAGCCTCGGCAAAGCCCGACCCTCCCTCGGGGGCTAAAAGGGGGGAGACCCCCTCTGCGTCGAATCTTTCCTCGAAAAAGGATCTCTTTTTAGCAGGATTTCTTTCGTGCTTCTTGACTACTTCGGAAAGCGGATCCTGGAAACGACGAGGTACACGTAAGCAGCCAAGGCTGACCGAGCCGAGGGACTCCTACGCCTCCGGGATACGGATACCTCACTCGTCCCTTTCTGCGATAAGTAACTTGCGCTCGGGTAAGGCGACTCCGTGGACCGAACGAGTCATCACGTTCGGAAGCTCTCCTGCCGAAGCAGTCCTTCAAGCTTTCTCGGCTAAGTCGGGGACAGGGCCTCATGGACGGGTGAAAGTACGCGTAAGTGATAGTCGCCTAGAGGGGGGGTGAATAGGGCGAAACTGAAATTTACAAATATAAACACAACTACAAGCCGGGTTAGCGTTAGAAATATAAACGAGTCCGCGAGAGAGGGCGCAAAACAAATCCCAAGCGAATAAGCAAGTGAGACACGGAGATTTGTTTTACCGAGGTTCGGTTCTTGCAAACCTACTCCCCGTTGAGGAGGCCACAAAGGCCGGGTCTCTTTCAACCCTTCCCTCTCTCAAACGGTCCCTCGGACCGAGTGAGCTTCTCTTCTCAAATCAAAGCCGGGAACAAAACTTCCCCGCAAGGGCCACCACACAATTGGTGCCTCTTGCCTTGATTACAATGGAGTTGTGATCTCAAGAACAAGTGAGAAAGAAAAGAAGCAATCCAAGCGCAAGAGCTCAAATGAACACGGCAAATCACTCTCACTAGTCACTAGGGCTTTGTGTGGAATTGGAGAGGATTTGATCTCTTTAGTGTGTCTAGAATTGAATGCTAGAGCTCTTGTAGTAGTTGAGAAGTGGAAAACTTGGATGCAATGAATGGTGGGGTGGTTGGGGTATTTATAGCCCCAACCACCAAACTTGACCGTTGGCTGGAGGCTTCTGCTCGATGGCGCACCGGACAGTCCGGTGCACACCGGACAGTCCGGTGCACACCGGACAGTCCGGTGCCCCTGCCACGTCATCACTGCCGTTGGATTCTAGCCGTTGGAGCTTCTGACTTGTGGGCCCGCCTGGGTGTCCGGTGCACACCGGACATGTACTGTTTGATGTCCGGTGCACCGGCATGGGCGATTCTGACTTCTGCGCGCGCTGCGCGCGCATTTAATGCACCGCAGGGAGCCGTTGGCGCCGCAGGGAGCCGTTGCTCCGCTGGCACACCGGACAGTCCGGTGTACACCGGACAGTCCGGTGAATTATAGCGGAGCGGCTGCCGCGCGAACCCGAGGCTGGCGAGTTCAGGAGGCCGAGCTTCCTTGGAGCACCGGACATGTCCGGTGCACACCGGACAGTCCGGTGAATTATAGCGCGCCGGCTTCCGAGAATTCCCGAGGGCGAAGAGTTTGAGTCTGGGTCCCCTGGTGCACCGGACAGGTACTGTTCACTGTCCGGTGGCACACCGGACAGTCCGGTGCGCTAGACCAGGGGTGCCCTCGGTTGCCCCTTTGCTCCTTTATTGAATCCAAAACTTGGTCTTTTTATTGGCTGAGTGTGAACCTTTTACACCTGTATAATCTATACACTTGGGCAAACTAGTTAGTCCAAAGATTTGTGTTGGGCAATTCAACCACCAAAATTATCTAGGAACTAGGTGTAAGCCTAATTCCCTTTCAATCTCCCCCTTTTTGGTGATTGATGCCAACACAAACCAAAGCAAATAGAGATGTGCATAATTGAACTAGTTTGCATAATGTAAGTGTAAAGGTTGCTTGGAATTGAGCCAAATATAACTACTTTACAGGATATGCATGGAATGTTTCTTTCTTTATTTAGCATTTTGGACCACGTTTGCACCACGAGTTTTGTAAATCCTTTTCAAAGTTCTTTTGCAAATAATCAAAGGTAAATGAATAAGAGTTTGTAAAGCATTTTCAAGATTTGAAATTTTCTCCCCCTGTTTCAAATGCTTTTCCTTTGACTAAACAAAACTCCCCCTAAAAGAGATCCACCTCTTAGTGTTCAAGAGGGTTTTGATATACCATTTTTGAAATACTACTTTCTCCCCCTTTTGAACACAATAGGATACCAAATGATAAATACTTTTGGAAAGCACTAAGTTTTTGAATTTGGTGGTGGTGGTGCGGTCCTTTTGCTTTGGGCTCATTTCTCCCCCTTTTTGGCATGAATCGCCAAAAACGGAATCATTAGAGCCCTCGAAGTACTATCTTCCTCTTTGGTCATAAGTAAATGAGTTAAGATTATACCAAAGATGAAGTACGGTCCTTTTGCTTTTGAGCTTTTACTCTCTCCCCCAAGGATAGAGTCCTTTTCTTTGATGCTCATTTCTCCCCAAGGAATAGAGAGTTGCTCGGAGTGATGGCGAAGCATGAGTTACGGAGTGGAAGCCTTTGTCTTCGCCGAAGACTCCAATTCCCTTTCAATATACCTATGACTTGGTTTGAAATAGACTTGAAAACACATTAGTCATAGCATATAAAAGAGATATGATCAAAGGTATTCAAAAGAGCTATGTGTGCAAGCTAGCAAAAGAAATTTCTAGAATCAAGAATATTGAGCTCATGCCTAAG
This sequence comes from Zea mays, assembly GCF_902167145.1. NCBI lineage: Eukaryota > Viridiplantae > Streptophyta > Magnoliopsida > Poales > Poaceae > Zea > Zea mays. The sequence goes on along the minus strand of NC_050096.1, from coordinate 186,947,037 downwards.
TCTGGTAAAAGATTGTTCATCAAGTGGCTTGGTAAAGATATCGGCTAATTGATCTTTAGTGTTAATGTAAGAAATCTCGATATCCCCCTTTTGTTGGTGATCCCTAAGAAAATGATACCGAATGGCTATGTGCTTAGTGCGGCTATGCTCGACGGGATTGTCGGCCATTTTAATTGCACTCTCATTATCACATAGCAAAGGGACTTTGGTTAATTTGTAACCGTAGTCCCGCAGGGTTTGCCTCATCCAAAGCAATTGCGCGCAACAATGACCTGCGGCAATGTACTCGGCTTCGGCGGTGGAAAGAGCGACCGAATTTTGCTTCTTTGAAGCCCAAGACACCAAGGATCTTCCCAAGAACTGGCAAGTCCCCGATGTGCTCTTCCTATTGATTTTGCACCCTGCCCAATCGGCATCCGAATAACCAATCAAATCAAATGTGGATCCCCGAGGGTACCAAAGCCCAAACTTAGGTGTATAAGCCAAATATCTCAAGATTCGTTTTACGGCCGTAAGGTGTGATTCCTTAGGGTCGGATTGGAATCTTGCACACATGCAAACGGAAAGCATAATGTCCGGTCGAGATGCACATAAATAAAGTAATGAACCAATCATCGACCGGTATACCTTTTGATCCACGGACTTACCTCCCGTGTTGAGGTCGAGATGCCCATTAGTTCCCATGGGTGTCTTGATGGGTTTGGCATCCTTCATCCCAAACTTGGTTAGAATGTCTTGAGTGTACTTCGTTTGGCTAATGAAGGTGCCCTCTTGGAGTTGCTTGACTTGGAATCCTAGAAAATACTTCAACTCCCCCATCATCGACATCTCGAATTTCTGTGTCATGATCCTACTAAACTCTTCACATGTAGACTCGTTAGTAGACCCAAATATAATATCATCAACATAAATTTGGCATACAAACAAGTCATTTTCAAGAGTTTTAGTAAAGAGTGTAGGATCGGCCTTGCCGACTTTGAAGCCATTAGCAATAAGGAAATCTCTTAGGCATTCATACCATGCTCTTGGGGCTTGCTTGAGCCCATAAAGCGCCTTAGAGAGCCTATAGACATGGTTAGGGTACTTACTGTCTTCAAAGTCGGGAGGTTGCTCAACATAGACCTCTTCCTTGATTGGTCCATTGAGGAAGGCACTTTTCACGTCCATTTGATAAAGCTTAAAGCCATGGTAAGTAGCATAGGCTAATAATATGCGGATTGACTCAAGCCTAGCTACGGGTGCATAGGTTTCACCGAAATCCAAACCTTCGACTTGTGAATACCCTTTGGCCACGAGTCGAGCTTTGTTCCTTGTTACCACACCATGCTCATCTTGCTTGTTGCGGAAGACCCATTTGGTTCCTACAACATTTTGGTTAGGACGTGGAACTAAATGCCATACCTCATTCCTAGTGAAGTTGTTGAGCTCCTCTTGCATCGCCACCACCCAATCCGAATCTTGAAGTGCTTCCTCTACCCTGTGTGGCTCAATAGAGGAAACAAAAGAGTAATGTTCACAAAAATGAGCAACACGAGATCTAGTGGTTACCCCCTTATGAATATCGCCAAGGATGGTGTCGACGGGGTGATCTCGTTGGATTGCTTGGTGGACTCTTGGGTGTGGCGGTCTTGGTTCTTCCTCATCCTCCTTTTCTTGATTATTTTCATCTCCCCCTTGATCATTGCCATTATCTTGAGGTGGCTCATCTTCTTGATTTTGCCCTTCATCAACTTGAGCTTCATCCTCATTTTGAGTTGGTGGAGATGCTTGCATGGAGGAGGACGGTTGATCTTGTGCATTTGGAGGCTCTTCGGATTCCCTAGGACACACATCCCCAATGGACATGTTCCTTAGCGCTATGCATGGAGCCTGTTCTTCATCTATCTCATCAAGATCAACTTGCTCTACTTGAGAGCCGTTAGTTTCATCAAACACAACGTCACATGAGACTTCAACTAGTCCAGTGGACTTATTAAAGACTCTATATGCCCTTGTGTTTGAGTCATAACCAAGTAAAAAGCCTTCTACAGTTTTAGGAGCAAATTTAGATTTTCTACCTCTTTTAACAAGAATAAAGCATTTGCTACCAAAAACTCTAAAGTATGAAATGTTGGGCTTTTTACCGGTTAGGAGTTCATATGATGTCTTCTTGAGGATTCGGTGAAGATATAACCGGTTGATGGCGTAGCAGGCGGTGTTGACCGCTTCGGCCCAAAACCGGTCCGGTGTCTTGTACTCATCAAGCATGGTTCTTGCCATGTCCAAAAGAGTTCGATTCTTCCTTTCCACTACACCATTTTGTTGTGGAGTGTAGGGAGAAGAGAACTCATGCTTGATGCCCTCCTCCTCAAGGAAGCCTTCAATTTGAGAGTTCTTGAACTCCGTCCCGTTGTCGCTTCTAATTTTCTTGATCCTCAAGCCGAACTCATTTTGAGCCCGTCTCAAGAATCCCTTTAAGGTCTTTTGGGTTTGAGATTTTTCCTGCAAAAAGAATACCCAAGTGAAGCGAGAATAATCATCCACTATTACAAGACAATACTTACTCCCGCCGATGCTTATGTAAGCAATCGGTCCGAATAGATCCATGTGGAGTAGCTCAAGCGGTCTGTCGGTCGTCATGATGTTCTTGTGTGGATGATGGACTCCAACTTGCTTCCCTGCCTGGCATGCGCTACAAATCCTGTCTTTCTCAAAATGAACATTTGTTAATCCTAAAATGTGTTCTCCCTTTAGAAGCTTATGAAGATTCTTCATCCCAACATGGGCTAATCGGCGATGCCAGAGCCAACCCATGTTAGTCTTAGCAATTAAGCAAGTGTCGAGTTCAGCTCTATCAAAATCTACCAAGTAAAGCTGACCCTCTAACATTCCCTTAAATGCTATTGAATCATCACTTCTTCTAAAGACAGTGACACCTACATCAGTGAATAGACAGTTGTAGCCCATTTGACATAATTGAGAAACAGAAAGCAAGTTGTAATCTAAAGAATCTACAAGAAAAACATTGGAAATAGAATGGTCAGGAGATATAGCAATTTTACCCAATCCTTTGACCAAACCTTGATTTCCATCCCCGAATGTGATAGCTCGTTGGGGATCTTGTTTTTTTTCATATGAGGAGAACATCCTTTTCTCCCCGGTCATATGGTTTGTGCACCCGCTGTCGAGTATCCAACTTGAGCCCCCGGATGCATAAACCTACAAAACAATTTTAGTTCTTGACTTTAGGTACCCAAACGGTTTTGGGTCCTTTGGCATTAGACACAAGAACTTTGGGTATCCAAACACAAGTCTTGGAACCCTTGTGTTTGCCCCCAACAAATTTGGCAACTACCTTGCCAGATTTGCTAGTAAGCACATAAGATGCATCAAAAGTTTTAAATGAAATGGCATGATCATTTGATGCATTAGGAATTTTCTTCTTAGGCAACTTAGCATGGATTGGTTGCCTAGAGCTAGATGTCTCACCCTTATACATATAAGCATGATTAGGGCCAGAGTGAGACTTCCTAGAATGAATCTTTCTAATTTTGCTCTCAGGATAGCCGGCAGGGTACAAAATGTAACCCTCGTTATCCTGAGGCATGGGAGCCTTGCCCTTAACAAAGTTAGATAAGTTCTTTGGAGGAGCATTAAGTTTGACATTGTCTCCCCTTTGGAAGCCAATGCCATCCTTAATGCCAGGGCGTCTCCCATTATAAAGCATGCTACGAGCAAATTTAAATTTCTCATTTTCTAGGTTGTGCTCGGCAATTTTAGCATCTAATTTTGCTATATGATCATTTTGTTGTTTAATTAAAGCCATATGATCAAGAATAGCATTAACATCAATATCTCTGCATCTAGTGCAAATAGAAACATGCTCAAGATTAGATGTAGAGGGTTTGCAAGATTTAAGTTCTACAACCTTAGCATGCAACATTTCATTCTTAGTTCTAAGGTCGGAAATAGTAGCATTGCAAACATCAAAATCTTTAGCCTTAGCAATTAAATTTTCATTCTCTAATCTAAGGCTAGCAAGAGATGCATTCAATTCATCAATCTTAGCAAGCAAGTCAATGTTATCATCTCTAAGATTGGGAATTGAAACATTACAAACATGTGAATCAACCTTAGCATTTAAAATAGCATTTTCATTTCTAAGGTTGTCAATCATCTCACGGCAAGTGCTTAGCTCACTAGACAATTTTTCACATTTTTTTACTTCTAGAGCATAAGCCTTTTTAACCTTAACATGTTTCTTGTTTTCTTTAATTAGACAATCCTCTTGGGAGTCCAAAAGGTCATCCTTTTCATGAATAGCACTAATGTAGGGTCGAGATGGCGGACTAGAGGGGGGGTGAATAGTCCTTTCTAAAACTAATTACAATGGCTAACACAAATAAATACGGAATTAAAACTATTTTGGTTTAGCCAAGACTACACTCCTCTAACTATTACAAACACCTGACAAAAGATTCTAATTGAAACAACTAAGGTGCCAAGATAGTGAAAGAGCTCTCCCATACATATCTAGTTAGCAACGACATACAAATTATGCAAATGTAATTTTAAGCACAACGATAGCTCCTAAACATACTAGTAAGCAAAGAGCACAAAGCACAAGCACTACTAGAGAGAAACAACTACTTAGCTACACAAGCTAAGTAAAACAGATTAGCTACACAAGCTAACAACAAGTGAGCAACTATTTTATTATAGATATGACTAGATATACAAGAGCATATACGAGCAACAAATACTCACTAGCATAAGTATATGAACAAGTAAATACAAGCTAGTGAGGAAAGTTGCAAACCAACGGAAAGATGATGACACGTGGCACAATGATTTTTTCCCGTGGTGTCGATGACTTGCCGGTCACCCCTAGTCCACGTTGAGGTAGATTCAAAGCTCCCAACCGCTCCTCTATCAAGTCTCCACTTGATCTCTTGAGCTGGATTGGTCAATGAACCCTCAAACCTCGATTCCACTAGAGTTGCTTTTCACCGCTCCGGCGAGGCAAGCACAACGCCTCTCACAATCACCACCGCGGCCTCTTCACAGTCTCCTTTGAAGAGCTCACGAGGAACCACCACCAAGCCGTCTAGGAGGCGGCAACCTCCAAGAGTAACAAGCCAACGACCTCACTTGATGATCTCCCTAGTGCCTCAAAGATCAACAACTTGATGCAATGCACTAGATGGCTCTCAATCTCACTAGAATGCAATCCCAACCAATATGAGTGAGAGAGAGGGAGAGGAAAGGGCTCCAATATGCTCACAAGTGTTCCAAATGGCCTCCTTCATACTTTCAACCGGGGCAACACAAGGATATATAGCCCCCTCTCCAAAACTAGCCGTTATGGGTCAATTGCCCCTTTTCTGCGCACATGCGGACGGTCTGCAATACAAGCCCGGACTGTCCGCACAAGAATCCCAACGGCTATAAACGGTTTTAAAAATGTCAGAGCATTCAAAAATGACTTGCGGACGGTCTGCCCCTCAAGGTCGGACGGTCCGCGATACATAAAACTGAGCCAAAACGAAGTTTTGCTCATTCTGCACATTTGCTGAAATTTGTACTGCGGACGGTCCGCACCTGGACCCCGGACGGTCCGCAATACAAAATCTTTGTACTGTGGACGGTCCGCACCTGGACCCTGGACGGTCCGCAATACAAAATATTTGTACTGTGGACGGTCCGCACTCAGGCCCCGGACGGTCCGCAGTTCAAAAAATAAAACCAACACAGAACTACTCGAGTTCTGTCCAAACATCAATCCTTCAACTACGGACGGTCCGCCACCTGGGACCAGACGGTCCGCAGTACAAAAACTTCACGAAACACAGAAACTCTGTGTTTCTGCCCATCATCTCAAGTTAGACCTGCAGAGAGTCCGCCATGCTGGCCCGGACGGTCCGCGGTACCTCAATTCAGCTCACATTCAAGAAATCGCTTTTGAATAAGTTTTATTACACGAACCAAAGCGTTGTTAGCCCTCATGCAAATGCACCAACTATATGAGCAATGAGGCACTAAAGACATGTCAAGTAAGATAATTGACCCCTCTTGATAGTACGGCTATCTAGCCTACTAACCCGGTCAATTATCAACCTCTAAGCACCTTTTGACCGGTAAAACAAAAACCTATTGTTATACCTTTGCCTTGAGCATTCAATTCCATCTCCTTAAATGATTAACAATGGGCATCCATAAGTGTAGCTAACCATGATACCTTTTACCATTTGTCCATAGCATGAAGTTCCTCCACCATCATCATCAAGCCACTTGATCAATATCCCAGATCAACACATGGCTTGATATTTCTGTAATGATATGATCCACTCCATGTTATCACATAGCCTTCTTGGTTCATCAATCTCAACATAGCTTGCTCTTCACCGTTGCTTTATGTCCATCGGTGCTAAGTCCTTGCTCTTGCTTCACCGCCACGCGGTCCCTCACACATGAGCCTTTGACTTGCCCTTCACACTAGCCACTCGGTCCATCGAAACCAAGCCATATCTCTTGATCTTCTCCATATAGCCACATGACACCATGTCATGTCTTCATATGCAATGAGCTCCTTTATCACACTAGTTGAGCATCTCAATATCACCAAGCCACATCATCACCATGGCTAAAATAACTCACACTAGTGTACCTGTGGACTAATCACCTGTGTATCTCAACATAAACACTTATTAGTCCACATAAGTTGTCAATCAATTACCAAAACCAAACAGGGTCTCACAATCTCCCCCTTTTTGGTAATTGATGACAACTCTACAAAGATTTGTTGTTTTTGTTCTTTTCCAAGCTAGCTTTTCACACAAGTGTAAATTGCTAGTTTTGCAAAGTTCTTATGTTCCTTATCCAACTTTAAGCTCATTTGTTAGGATTTGGATAAGCACCATAAAAACGGTTTGGTAGTGATATCCTTGTCTACATGTGTGCCTGGATGGTTTGGTTTCAAGTTTACACACATGCAAAGATATGAAAATTGAGGGGACATTATCACTACCATATGATGCTAAAGTATACAAAATAGAAATGTACCTTTGTAGCGTGTTTACTACTTTTCATTTCATCCTTAGCATCATCTTGCTAGAAACAAGAGAAACTAGATACCACATGAGATCAACATAATAAATAGGGTTCTAGTTACTCCTTTCACACTAAGACTAGGCTTAAAAATATCGCTAAATCAATCATCATCCAAGTCTTAGTTCTAGCAAGCACTTAAACACAAGTATGTAGGAATATAAGACAAATGTGATGCAAGCAAGCAATGTAGTGCACAAACAAATGCATCAAACATATATTCACAAGCTTGCTCCCCCTACTTGTGTGCATCTCTTTTTCAATAAAATCTCATACCATTATACTTTGCTCTTGATCCATTTGTATTCAATCTAACTCAATTGATCAGTAGCTCCCCCTGAGTTCATGTCCAAGTTTTCTCTTGTGCATATTTCCATATCTTTGTTCCAACTTGCTCATTTACATATCTTTGTTCCAACTTCTCCCCCTTTGTCATTAATTACCATAAAAGGGTTGTTCGAAGGCTCTGGGAAAATGTATTTGTGAATATTATACCAACTTGAAAGTACTCAATAAATTTTTGATGGACACCATATGCATGATAAAAATCCTTGACATCACTTGCATGAACTTATTTTAGGAGAGAGTTTATCTCTTGAGTTGATGATCACTTAAGGTTGTGGATCACTTGAAGTCTTGTACCACTCAAAGGATATCAATTGTATGATTGATCTAGAAACCACTTAGTGAATACCAATTGAAGGAATAATATTGGCCTAGACATTTCTCTGTAGATATTGATGCCACTTGAAGGTTTTGATATTCATTTGCATTGGTATCTTCTTCATAAGTCATCCTCATGAGCAGCTCAATATGTGACTTAACCAAATAGATTTGCTTAAGCTTCCAAGTTCGGGTTGAACCCTCTTTAAGCTTCTTCACACGCATTAAGCGGTTATCTTATCGAGGTTGTTCTTGTAGCTTGTTGCAATCCAAAATAAATTAAGTACATGTGTTCACTTTGCTCATGAACAAACTCATATGCTACCACTAGTTTCAATCAACGAAAATAACCAATAGTGGTAGAACATGAATTTAAATATTTCATTTAATATGCATGATACTATTAAGTATGTACTATATGCACTAACCACATACTAGTAGGGGATGATATGATCATGCACATCACAATGATACCTTTGCTATGTTGGAGTAGAGGATAGTCAAGATTCTTTTGATTAGCTCTCCAATAGCAATGTGAAGTCCAATTTAATAGCTTGGTGAAGACCAATTATCAATAAGAAATCCATTCTTCACCAGTATGAAGTCGAGAACCCATTTAAGATCAAGTGCACAATTTGAATGTTGTAGTTCACATGCATTTGTTCCTTCAATACCACTTGTATGTGAGAGAATTATGAATTTGCACGGAATATAGGAATATCACTTGTAAGGATGATACCACTTGTGGAGATGTTGGTCCAGAAAATTCCTTTGTTTATGCAAGACTGCTACTCACGGACGGTCCACAGTGGGAGCTCGGACTGTCCGTGGCCTGATCTCTCGGGCTGTCCGTGGCCTAGGACCGGACGGTCCGAGACCTGGAACTTGCATTCCATTGAGCTGACTGTTAACTTCTCAATAGTTGAATTTTAAAATAGGATCATTGAACTTTATGACTGCACCAAGCATTAGTATTCAACCATATATAAATAATTTGCATGAATGTACATGATTTGAGTATAAGTGATCATGAATTGATGTCAAACCAAAAATACTTGGAAAATACTCAAAATCAATCCATGTTTGAAACATCAATCATATTTGCTTGATTTGCCTTTGAATGTGTTGCTTGCTCTCTTTCTCGATCAATCTTTTGATTGCTCCAATTAAGTACCACTTTGCCTCTAGCAATCCTTTTCTTACTTTTTGGTGAGGAGTAACCAATTTGAACATATGGAATCTCTTTTCACTGAACTTCATGAACAAGCTCAAAAGAGATGTCGTTAGTAATACAAGCACCAATTTCCCTTTTATAGCACTTTGAATATATAAAGTTGGCAGTTACTAAAACAAGGAAATCTTATTATATGAACTAAATTTCTCTTAATCTTCAATGCTTAATTTTAACAAATTAAACATGCATGATAAATTGATTAAGTTCAAAGGCTAATTTTAAATCATATCATGGTGAGTATTTAATGTAGAAGAAATAAATCCAAATGTACAAGAGAGAATACATCACATAGTTTTGGATTGCTCTTCTTTATACGTTTAATTGCATAGTCCATTGAGAAACTCATTCTCATGTTGTGAAACTACATAGATCACTTAGGTAAAAACATTAGTTTCACAACTCTAGTCATATAGAGAATTCCCTTTTTGATAAGTGCTTTAAGAATTTGAATTTCTTACTTAGCACCTTATTCATTCACGAACACGGGGTTTTTCTCTTTTATGTCTAGATCATGGCAATAATAGAGTAATCAAATTGAAATGTGCCAAGAAATACTTACAACCAATTTAAGTATTTGGACTGCCATATGTAAGAAAGAAGATTATGCAATCTGTTATATGATAACCTCAATTTTGATCATCTTTGGTCTTGATCTTCAACTTGGAGTAGCAAGATAAGTGCCAAAATTTTTCTTAACAAATATCCTTGTACCCCTTCACTTTCCATGATTATAGATCAATTCAAAACCAAACTATGGTCTCTCAAACAACTTATGTGATTTATCCTATATGAGAGCCTTCCAATCAAAGTGACTTTCAATATTTCAAATACTTGTCACTTATGACAGATTCTGTATACTCCAAAGAATCATTCATAAATTTTGATGTACAGATGCTATGACCACGAAAATTGGTGGAGATGTGCTTCAATAAGTCTGCTAACAGCTGTAAAAAGTTGAGACTCATTTGACTTCATATGTGCTGCCAGCCATAACATCTCCCATAATAGGTATATGCTGAAAACTGTTGTGTTTGTGCTGACAAGATTGACTTAATCAAGAAGTTTCACTTATCCAATGATTATGAAATTTGCACAGACTTTGCTATCATATGCATAGAGCAAGTACACTGAATTTCAAGCCAATCCAAATAGATTTGATCACTCAAACATGGTAAATGAAGTCTCTTGAATTTATTCAACATAAATCAATCCAAGCTTGATTATTTAGCAAATTGTCCATTCAATCATCTTATAGCAAGCAACATATGCATATATATCCAATTCAATCAACTCATATGCATTCAAATGAATTTGATCGACAATTATTATACTTTATATACCTCATGATCATCCAATAGCAAGTTTGAGCTTAACTTATTTGCAATCCATTCATAATTTAACCAACTTGAATAAAGCACTTGTATTTGGTAGAATTTGGACTTCACTTATTATTGACTTGGCACTGGGATAGAATTTTATAAGTCTTCAACACTTAATTCAACATATGATGATTAAATGAATATTATTGAATCAAGCCTCCAACACCCAAGGTACCTGTTCATGATCATCCATGTTTTGATGGTACCCAAACTAAGTTGGGTCCTCTTAAGTTAGGAGCAACATACTTAGGCATTGCCTTAGTATGAATAGCGGGATGTTTTGCAATTGCAACAAATGAGGTACCATTGCCATCCTTTCTAAGCATAATATTATTATGAATTAAAATAGGCTTAGAATTGTTACCTAAGGGACATGAATTTGCCATGTGTCCCCTTTCCCGACATGTGTAGCAAGTTCTCTTTGTTTGAGCCTTTTCTTTCTTTCTCAAATTTTGCTTCACATTGTCTTGCCTCTTCTCATTTGCTTGAGCCTTCTTCTCAAGATTGTCGGGACACCTTGAGGCAAAGTGACCCATATCATCACACATGTAGCACTTGATTTGAGCCAAACCATCCTTCTTCTTTTGATTTGTGCTCATCATGTTATCTTGATTATATATTGAATGTCTTCTTCTTGTTTTCTTTTTCTTCCCCACATCACCATTATATTCATGGTTAATCTTGATTTGCTTTTGGGGATCCTTCCTTTGCTCAACTCGTGGCTTTGGTTGAGGCTTCACTTGTGGCTTAACTAATTTCTTGGTTGGGCACATTGAGGTGAGGTGACCCCAAGTGTGGCACTTGAAGCACTTGTCATGCTTTAGCCTCCTTTCTTCCTTCTTCAACTTGAGCTTCCTTTTATTGGGGCATGCCTTTGCAAGATGACCCATCTCATGGCATTTATAGCACATGAAGTGAGATAGCTCATTTCCTTTTAATTTGAATTGTCTGCCTTTGATATTGCTCTTGTTGAAACCAAGGCCACTCTTGTCATCATATCTTCTTTGATTTTTCAATATAAGATCATGAGTGACTTTTGATTTATGCCATCTCTCAAACATGTTGCTTAAATTCTTCACTTTGTTTTTGAGCTTATTATTTTCCTTCAAAAGGTTAGTCTCACAAGACAAGGAAGAATAGTAATAATCTATACTTGAAGAACATGGCATAGCTAATAAATCATCACAAGAGGTGGATACATGCTTCTTGTCTTCATCACATGGATTAGCAACATTTTTCAATTGATCATATAATTCATGGGATGAATTATCACTAGTTTTATTTTCTTTACTAGAAAACTCGTTAGTGAGAAAAACATGCTCTTGTATCAAATTTTCATGAGCAACACTAAGTTCCTCATGACTCAATTTTAGCTCCTCATGTGAACAAGTAACAACATAAAGTAGATGCTTTTGTTGTTCACATGAATACTTTAGAAATGAGTTTTCATTTTCCAAGTTTCTTGTTTTATCTTTCTCAATTTCTAAAGCAATGTTCATGCTTGCAAGTATACCAACAAGCTCATCATATGAATATGAATGATTAGTCACATTAGCATTATATACCTTCGTATTACCTTGTGACATGAAGCAATGTGATGCAATGGTTGGGCTTGTAGTAGCGATATCATTGTACGAGCATGAACAATCACCATAATCATCAAGTATGCTTGAGATAGAACCATCATTTGCATTACTTGAGTTAGAGCCAACACAATCATTATTATCAAGTGAACTTGTGGTGTGTCTTTCATCATTATCACTTGACCATGAGGTGGAGCAATCTTCCACAACCACCGTGTTGAGGATGTGCTCCACATCCTCGCTAGAGATCCTCCCATATACGCCATCAAGATATGTCCAAATATCATGGGCGGTCTCCATATACATAATTTCCTTAAACACCTTATCACTTATCCATTGATATAAAATGTTAGTAGCTTGGTGTTCAAGATGTAAGCATTTCTCTTTTTCTTGGGTGAGATCTTTTGTGTTCTCATCAAAGGGTTTATAAAAGCCTACACTTATGATCCACCACAATTTTGCATCAATTGTATGAAAATAATGACTCATGCAAGTTTTCCACTGTGCAAAATGTGTGCCATCAAAAATATGTGGTTCACAAGTAACCTCTAGCCCTTTAGTCGCCATCCAGCTTACTCTCGGGTCGGTTAAGACCACCAAATGAGAGAACCAGGTTCTGATACCACTTGTAGGGTCGAGATGGCGGACTAGAGGGGGGGTGAATAGTCCTTTCTAAAACTAATTACAATGGCTAACACAAATAAATACGGAATTAAAACTATTTTGGTTTAGCCAAGACTACACTCCTCTAACTATTACAAACACCTGACAAAAGATTCTAATTGAAACAACTAAGGTGCCAAGATAGTGAAAGAGCTCTCCCATACATATCTAGTTAGCAACGACATACAAATTATGCAAATGTAATTTTAAGCACAACGATAGCTCCTAAACATACTAGTAAGCAAAGAGCACAAAGCACAAGCACTACTAGAGAGAAACAACTACTTAGCTACACAAGCTAAGTAAAACAGATTAGCTACACAAGCTAACAACAAGTGAGCAACTATTTTATTATAGATATGACTAGATATACAAGAGCATATACGAGCAACAAATACTCACTAGCATAAGTATATGAACAAGTAAATACAAGCTAGTGAGGAAAGTTGCAAACCAACGGAAAGATGATGACACGTGGCACAATGATTTTTTCCCGTGGTGTCGATGACTTGCCGGTCACCCCTAGTCCACGTTGAGGTAGATTCAAAGCTCCCAACCGCTCCTCTATCAAGTCTCCACTTGATCTCTTGAGCTGGATTGGTCAATGAACCCTCAAACCTCGATTCCACTAGAGTTGCTTTTCACCGCTCCGGCGAGGCAAGCACAACGCCTCTCACAATCACCACCGCGGCCTCTTCACAGTCTCCTTTGAAGAGCTCACGAGGAACCACCACCAAGCCGTCTAGGAGGCGGCAACCTCCAAGAGTAACAAGCCAACGACCTCACTTGATGATCTCCCTAGTGCCTCAAAGATCAACAACTTGATGCAATGCACTAGATGGCTCTCAATCTCACTAGAATGCAATCCCAACCAATATGAGTGAGAGAGAGGGAGAGGAAAGGGCTCCAATATGCTCACAAGTGTTCCAAATGGCCTCCTTCATACTTTCAACCGGGGCAACACAAGGATATATAGCCCCCTCTCCAAAACTAGCCGTTATGGGTCAATTGCCCCTTTTCTGCGCACATGCGGACGGTCTGCAATACAAGCCCGGACTGTCCGCACAAGAATCCCAACGGCTATAAACGGTTTTAAAAATGTCAGAGCATTCAAAAATGACTTGCGGACGGTCTGCCCCTCAAGGTCGGACGGTCCGCGATACATAAAACTGAGCCAAAACGAAGTTTTGCTCATTCTGCACATTTGCTGAAATTTGTACTGCGGACGGTCCGCACCTGGACCCCGGACGGTCCGCAATACAAAATCTTTGTACTGTGGACGGTCCGCACCTGGACCCTGGACGGTCCGCAATACAAAATATTTGTACTGTGGACGGTCCGCACTCAGGCCCCGGACGGTCCGCAGTTCAAAAAATAAAACCAACACAGAACTACTCGAGTTCTGTCCAAACATCAATCCTTCAACTACGGACGGTCCGCCACCTGGGACCAGACGGTCCGCAGTACAAAAACTTCACGAAACACAGAAACTCTGTGTTTCTGCCCATCATCTCAAGTTAGACCTGCAGAGAGTCCGCCATGCTGGCCCGGACGGTCCGCGGTACCTCAATTCAGCTCACATTCAAGAAATCGCTTTTGAATAAGTTTTATTACACGAACCAAAGCGTTGTTAGCCCTCATGCAAATGCACCAACTATATGAGCAATGAGGCACTAAAGACATGTCAAGTAAGATAATTGACCCCTCTTGATAGTACGGCTATCTAGCCTACTAACCCGGTCAATTATCAACCTCTAAGCACCTTTTGACCGGTAAAACAAAAACCTATTGTTATACCTTTGCCTTGAGCATTCAATTCCATCTCCTTAAATGATTAACAATGGGCATCCATAAGTGTAGCTAACCATGATACCTTTTACCATTTGTCCATAGCATGAAGTTCCTCCACCATCATCATCAAGCCACTTGATCAATATCCCAGATCAACACATGGCTTGATATTTCTGTAATGATATGATCCACTCCATGTTATCACATAGCCTTCTTGGTTCATCAATCTCAACATAGCTTGCTCTTCACCGTTGCTTTATGTCCATCGGTGCTAAGTCCTTGCTCTTGCTTCACCGCCACGCGGTCCCTCACACATGAGCCTTTGACTTGCCCTTCACACTAGCCACTCGGTCCATCGAAACCAAGCCATATCTCTTGATCTTCTCCATATAGCCACATGACACCATGTCATGTCTTCATATGCAATGAGCTCCTTTATCACACTAGTTGAGCATCTCAATATCACCAAGCCACATCATCACCATGGCTAAAATAACTCACACTAGTGTACCTGTGGACTAATCACCTGTGTATCTCAACATAAACACTTATTAGTCCACATAAGTTGTCAATCAATTACCAAAACCAAACAGGGTCTCACAACTAATCAATTCATTTAGTTTTTCTTTTTGCTCCATGTTAAGATTGGCAAAGAGAATACGCAAATTATCCTCCTCATCACTAGCATTATCATCACTAGACGATTCATATTTAGTGGAGGAGTTGGATTTAACCTTCTTCTTTTTGCCTTCCTTTGCCATGAGGCACTTGTGGCCGACGTTGGGGAAGAGGAGTCCCTTGGTGACGGCGATGTTGGCGGCGTCCTCGTCGTCGGAGGAGTCGCTTGAGCTCTCGTCGGAGTCCCACTCGCGACAAACATGGGCATCGCCGCCCTTCTTCCTGTAGTACCTCTTCTTCTCCTTTCTTCTCCCCTTCTTGTCGTCGCCTCGGTCACTGTCACTAGACATAGGACATTTAGCAATAAAATGACCGGGCTTACCACATTTGTAGCAAACCTTCTTGGAGCGGGACTTGTAGTCTTTCCCCCTCCTTTGTTTGAGGATTTGGCGGAAGCTCTTGATGACGAGCGCCATCTCCTCATTGTCAAGCTTGGAGGCGTCTATTGGTTGTCGACTTGGTGTAGACTCCTCCTTCTTTTCTTCCGTCGCCTTGAATGCAACGGGTTGAGCTTCGGATGTGTCGCCAAGCTCGTTGATTTTCCTCGAGCCTTCTATCATGCACTCAAAACTTACAAAATGCCCGATGACTTCCTCGGGGGTCATTTTAGTATATCTAGGATTGCCACGAATCAATTGAACTTGAGTGGGATTAAGAAAAATAAGAGATCTTAAAATAACATTTACCACTTCGTGGTCGTCCCACTTCTTGCTCCCGAGGTTGCGCACTTGGTTTACCAAAGTCTTGAGCCGGTTGTACATGTGTTGTGGCTCCTCCCCTTTGTGAAGCCGGAACCGACCGAGCTCCCCCTCGATCGTTTCCCGCTTGGTGATCTTGGTGAGCTCATCTCCCTCGTGCGCGGTTTTGAGTACATCCCAAACCTCCTTGGCGTTCTTCAACCCTTGTACTTTGTTATATTCCTCTTTACTTAGTGAGGCGAGGAGAATTGTTGTGGCTTGTGAGTTGAAGTGCTCGATTTGGGCTACCTCATCCTCATCATAGTTCTCATCCCCTACCGACGGTACCTGTGCACCAAACTCAACAACATCCCATATACTTTTGTGGAGCGAGGTTAGATGAAATCGCATTAAATCGCTCCACCTAGCGTAATCTTCACCATCAAAAGTTGGTGGTTTGCCTAATGGGACGGAAAGTAAAGGTGTATGTTTGGAAATGCGAGGGTAGCGTAGGGGGATCTTACTATACTTCTTGCGCTCTTGGCGCTTGGAAGTGACGGAGGGCGCATCGGAGTCGGATGTTGATGAGGTGTCGGTCTCGTAGTAGACCACCTTCCTCATCCTCTTGTGCTTGTCGCCTTTCCGATGCGGTTTGTGGGAAGAAGATTTTTCCTTCTTCTCTTTGTGGTGAGAAGAAGATTTCTTCTCCTTCCCTTTGTTGGAGGAGCTCTTCTTCTTCTCCCTCCTTTTGGTGCGGGACTCTTCCGATGAAGTGCTCCCTTGGCTTGTAGTGGGCTTTTCGCCGGTCTCCATCTCCTTCTTGGCGTGATCTCCCGACATCACTTCGAGCGGTTAGGCTCTAATGAAGCACCGGGCTCTGATACCAATTGATAGTCGCCTAGAGGGGGGGTGAATAGGGCGAAACTGAAATTTACAAATATAAACACAACTACAAGCCGGGTTAGCGTTAGAAATATAAACGAGTCCGCGAGAGAGGGCGCAAAACAAATCCCAAGCGAATAAGCAAGTGAGACACGAAGATTTGTTTTACCGAGGTTCGGTTCTTGCAAACCTACTCCCCGTTGAGGAGGCCACAAAGGCCGGGTCTCTTTCAACCCTTCCCTCTCTCAAACGGTCCCTCGGACCGAGTGAGCTTCTCTTCTCAAATCAAAGCCGGGAACAAAACTTCCCCGCAAGGGCCACCACACAATTGGTGCCTCTTGCCTTGATTACAATGGAGTTGTGATCTCAAGAACAAGTGAGAAAGAAAAGAAGCAATCCAAGCGCAAGAGCTCAAATGAACACGGCAAATCACTCTCACTAGTCACTAGGGCTTTGTGTGGAATTGGAGAGGATTTGATCTCTTTAGTGTGTCTAGAATTGAATGCTAGAGCTCTTGTAGTAGTTGAGAAGTGGAAAACTTGGATGCAATGAATGGTGGGGTGGTTGGGGTATTTATAGCCCCAACCACCAAACTTGACCGTTGGCTGGAGGCTTCTGCTCGATGGCGCACCGGACAGTCCGGTGCACACCGGACAGTCCGGTGCCCCTGCCACGTCATCACTGCCGTTGGATTCTAGCCGTTGGAGCTTCTGACTTGTGGGCCCGCCTGGGTGTCCGGTGCACACCGGACATGTACTGTTTGATGTCCGGTGCACCGGCATGGGCGATTCTGACTTCTGCGCGCACTGCGCGCGCATTTAATGCACCGCAGGGAGCCGTTGGCGCCGCAGGGAGCCGTTGCTCCGCTGGCACACCGGACAGTCCGGTGTACACCGGACAGTCCGGTGAATTATAGCGGAGCGGCTGCCGCGCGAACCCGAGGCTGGCGAGTTCAGGAGGCCGAGCTTCCTTGGAGCACCGGACATGTCCGGTGCACACCGGACAGTCCGGTGAATTATAGCGCGCCGGCTTCCGAGAATTCCCGAGGGCGAAGAGTTTGAGTCTGGGTCCCCTGGTGCACCGGACAGGTACTGTTCACTGTCCGGTGGCACACCGGACAGTCCGGTGCGCCAGACCAGGGGTGCCCTCGGTTGCCCCTTTGCTCCTTTATTGAATCCAAAACTTGGTCTTTTTATTGGCTGAGTGTGAACCTTTTACACCTGTATAATCTATACACTTGGGCAAACTAGTTAGTCCAAAGATTTGTGTTGGGCAATTCAACCACCAAAATTATCTAGGAACTAGGTGTAAGCCTAATTCCCTTTCAGTAAGCGGCAAGGCCGACCGAGCCGAGGGATTCCCACGCCTCTGGGATACGGATACCTCACTCGTCCCTTCCGCGAAAAGCAACTCTCGCTCACACAAACATCCCTGTTACCGACAGAGTCCAGATGCTCGGAACAGGAGGAAAAAAGACGCAGCTTCGCGAGCGCGGCGAGGGCGTGTTCTTCTGGCCTCGGCGGCCGCAGAAAGCACACGCTACAAGATGATCTGATCCTGCAGGCTCGGGTCTTCACGCCGAAGGGAGCCGTAGCACCCTCGGCATCGACGACGTCTTCAGCAAAGCCCGACCCAGCCTCGGGCGCCGCCGCGGTCCAGGGGCTCCTCCGGGAATCCGGCCCGAGCAGGCGGCTCAACCGGTTACCCCTGGGGCCTCGGTCAACCGGCTTCCAAGGGCGCCAGCCCGATCCGAGGCCTCGACTGACCGACTTTGGCGTCGGCTCCGCTGACGGACAACACGACTAGGCTCCGGCCAACCAGGTTCCCCATTCTCGAGCCAACTCTGCCTCTGTTCATACTGATATCGCTACCCCCGGCCTCGGTCCACCGAAGGGCGGCCGAGGGGTCTCTTCAACTAAGCTAGAGGAGCCTCACATAACAAGGCCGAACGGGCCGAGGGATTCCTACGCCTCCGGGATACGGATACCTCACCCGTCACCTTGGCACGGGGCAACTCATGCTTGGTAAAGCGGTTCAGATAATCAAACAGGCGAGACTTAGTGCTCGAAAATGAGGAAAAAACACGGCTCCGTGCCAAAATTACATACACGTTCAGGCCTCGACAGCCACAATGAACGAACTCACTGGCATTCGAAGTGCCATTACAAACGGAACTCCGGTTCCCCCTCCGCAGGTATGAACAACCCCACTCCGAGGGGGAAGGCCTGCGGAGCGACGGAAGGCCGACGAACGGCGCGCCATCACCTGCTCCAGCAGTGGCGACGACGGCGACTTCTGCTCCGGGGGGCCGAACAGCGGCAACGCTGACCTCAGGGTGGATGCCGCTGCCAGGAGGCCCCCGCCCATGCCAAAACTCGTGAGGCAAGGACGGGCAGAAGGCCGTAGAAGTTGGAGGTCAGCCCGTGGCCGGTCCCGGCCGCCGCGCCGGCGGAAGAACCTCTTCCGGCTGCCGTGGCAGACGCCGACGCCGCAAGTGGCCCCGAAGCCACTCGCGGCTGAAGACCAGGCACGCTGCAGCTGCCGGACGCCACGGGCAATGCCCGCTTCTCCCCCCATCACTGAGTGAAGGAGCGGGCCACCGCCCACGCAGGGGCCGACCCCAACTCGGCACTCTCCCCTCCCCAGCCTTGGTGATGAAAATCCTTGAGGCTGAGGAAGGGGCAGAGGCCGCAGCCCGGCTCGCTTTCCCCCACCATCAAGCTGGAGGTCGCCATCTCGGGTGACCGCTGGTGAAGGGGTGCGACCGGGCTGCGTGATGAAAATCCTTGAAGCCGAACGATGGCCGAGAGGTACCAACTCCCATGGAGTTGCGTTCCTCCAACGAGGAGGCGGAAAGGCGGCGGATACCCCCCATCCGGGGGCTTGCAAGACGGGAAGACCCGACGCTTAAGGGAGGAAGAAGACATGGTTGCCTTACGAAAGGAGCCTCCCTCCTTTTAAAGGCAACTCCCCCTACGTGCGCCCCCAGGCGCCGCGGGCCGAGTCTTCTCCAACACGCTCCAAGGCCCTCCCCTGCGACTCGGGGGCTGGGTCCCGCATGTCATGCAAGCCGGCTCAGGGCAGAAGAAGCCAAACCGCCGCGCACAGTGCGCACGACCGTCCAGCGGTTACAGGCGACTCCCCATTTTCGCCCAGACCAACGGGCAGAAGGGGCGGGCAGCCATGCAGGCGGCATGCAACCGCGCCAGATGGACGCGCTTCTCCGACTTCTGACACACCAGCTTGGAACCCAGGCCCACGCGACGAGCAACCGGCGCGCCAGTTGCTGCATGCAAGCAACCGCACCGCCACTTGTGCCACCATCGCGCCTCTTCGGTTGCGAAGCCTATGCCACGACTCGAGGCGACCCAACAGCGCCAGACTGGCGCGTCGGTCAAAGCGACCGAAAGTGGGCCGGCAGTAATAGCGGTGGCAGGCGGGCGGGCGCAGCGGTCACGTCGTCAGCCAGGCTCACGTCCCATCCTGAGACAGCAAGAGAGCCTCCTCTCACGGCGTGAAGACGGTGCACCCGTGACCCGTTCCTCGAACGGATCGCACGCGCGCAACGGCCGCCCCGCCAACCACTCGCCCCGACGCATTAACTCCGCGGCGGGACACGCGGCGCCTCTGGTAGGAGGAGCGCGCGACGCTTCACCTTCGCCGCAATAACCGCGTCATAAAAGGTACGCCACGTCGTCCGATTTCATATCCTTTTCCGTTTTCCTCTTTCTCTATCTCTTGCAACAGGGACCGGGAAAGGGGGATACCCCGAAAGGGATCCTTCTCCGCGAAGGAACCGGGCTCCGAGCCCCCCATTACTGATCAGGGGTTCGAAGGCTGGCCCCCCGAGGGTTCAACAGTCGCCTCAGATCGCGTGGGCCCGACACCCACTACTGGTCAGGGGTTCGAAGGCCAGCCCCCCGAAGGGCTCCATGGCCACCTCAGGCTACTCGGGCTCCGCGCCCATTACTGATCAGGGGTTCGAAGGCTGGCCCCCGAAGGGTTCACAGTCGCCTCAGACACCGAGCGAGGGATGACCAGGGGTACGTTCGATACATAACCGAGGCTCGGGCTGCGCTTCCGAGGTACCCTAGGACATTTCCGAGACCAGCGGGAACGATCTTGTAACGGAATCCCATCGGAGGGAGGCATCGAGCCCTCGGACCCCGTCGCCAGGGGACCGGGTCCGGCAAATCACCCGCAGGTACTTTTGGGCGTGCCTCTGGGCCCCTAGCCGACCCCCAACGAACGGGGCACGGGCGTCCACTCGGATTACCCGCTTGCAGCTCACCGGAGACACCATGTTCGGTGCCCATCGAGGGTAACATGGCGCACTCCCCCCCTCCTCCTTGCGGAAAGGCGACGTAGGGGCGTATGTAAAAAGCCGAGTCTGTCCCTGATCGTCCTCTCGCCCTGTGCAGAGGCTCGGGGGCTGCTCTCGCAAAAACCGGCTCTGGCCAAATCGTTGACAGCGTCAACATACCAGCCCGAGAGCTTGGGCCCCGACCGTGCACCTGGGCTACGGCCAGTTCGCATGAGGGAACGACCAGACCAGCCGAAGCGTTAAGCGAAGTATTAAGACCTCGAAGGAGTGTAACCACTCCTCCGAGGCCTCGGGGGCTACACCCGGCGGGTGCGCTCGCGCGCACCCACCGGAACGAAATGCAACCGAGAAAGGCTGGTCCCCTTGCAAAAAAGTGCGACAAAAGCCTCCAAGCGAGTGCTAACACTCCCTTCGAGGCTCGGAGGCTACTGTCGGGGACCATAATTAGGGGTACCCTCAAGGCGCCTAATTCTCAGCTGGTGACCCCCATCAGCATAAAGCTGCAAAGGCCTGATGGGCACGATTAAGTCAGGGATCAGTCCACACGAGTGACTCGATCACGCTTCACCCGAGCCTAGCCTCGGCCAAAGGCAGCCGACCTCGAGAGACTTCCGTCTCGCCCGAGGCCCCCTTTTTATGGCGGACACATCACCGGCTCGCCCAAGGCCTTGGCTTCGCTCAGAAGCAACCTTGACTAAATCACCACACCAACTGACCAAATTGCAGGGGCATTTAACGCAAAGGTGGCCTGACACCTCTATCCTGACACGCGCCCCCGGCAGAGCCGAGGTGACCGCCGTCACTCCACCGCTCCACTGGCCAGTCTGACAGAAGGACAGCGCCGCCTGCGCCACTCCGACTGCAGTGCCACTCGACAGAGTGAGTCTGACAGGCAATCAGGCCTTGCCAAAGGCGCCACGGCGAACTCCGCTCCGCCCGACCCCAGGGCTCGGACTCGGGCTAAGACCCGGAAGACGGCGAACTCCGCTCCGCCCGACCCCAGGGCTCGGACTCGGGCTAAGACCCGGAAGACGGCGAACTCCGCTCCGCCCGACCCCAGGGCTCGGACTCGGGCTAAGACCCGGAAGACGGCGAACTCCGCTCCGCCCGACCCCAGGGCTCGGACTCGGGCTAAGACCCGGAAGACGACGAAACTCCGCCTCGCCCGACCCCAGGGCTCGGACTCCGCCCTGGCCTCGGCCGAACGACTTCCGCCTCGCCCGACCCCTTGGCTCGGGCTCGGCCACGGCAACAGAAGGCAGACTCAACCTCGGCTTCGGAGGAAACCCCACGTCGCCCTGCCTAGGGCACAGACCGCCACGTCAACAGGAGGCGCCATCATCATCCTACCCCGAATCGACTCGGGTCACGGAGAACAAGACCGGCGTCTCATCCGGCCAGCTCCGCCAGAGGGGCAATGATGGTGCTCCACAAGCTCCATGACGACGGCGGCCCCCAGCTCTCTTACGGAAGCCGGACGACGTCAGCAGGGACTCGACCGCTCCAACAGCTGTCCCTCCATCAGGCTCCGCCGCACCTCCGACAGCCACGACATCACGCCAGCAGGGTGCCCAGATCTCTCCGGCTGCCACATTGGCATGTACCTAGGGCGCTAGCTCTCCCTCCGCTAGACACGTAGCACTCTGCTACACCACCCCATTGTACACCTGGATCCTCTCCTTACGACTATAAAAGGAAGGACCAGGGCCTTCTCAGAGAAGGTTGGCCGCGCGGGACCGAGGACGGGACAGGCGCTCTCTTGGGGCCGCTCGCTTCCCTCACCCGCGTGGACGCTTGTAACCCCCCTACTGCAAGCGCACCTGACCTGAGCGTGGGACGAACACGAAGGCCGCGGGACTTCCACCTCTCTCACGCTCGGCTCCGGCCACCTCGCCTCTCCCCCCTTCGCGCTCGCCCACGCGCTCGACCCATCTGGGCTGGGGCACGCAGCACACTCACTCGTCGGCTTAGGGACCCCCCTGTCTCGAAACGCCGACAATACAGAATTCGATATATACCACGATTTACATAGTCTCATCATTGTAGAGCACGTACCACACCTGCCGGAATAAGTCTCCTCGTACATCGTCAGTCATCAGTCGCACACCACCATACGTGCTTGTTTAAACAAAAAGACAAGTACGTGTGTTTGCGGAGAGAATTAAAGACAGACCGGCACAAAAGGTACTCCGAAGGTGGCGAGGATGACGAACTGGTCATTGATGTCAGTCCTCCTTTGCGTCACCTCCGGCACCGAGATGACGCCATAGTCTTTGTTATAGTAGTCATCGAACACGCGCGATATGGAGAGTCCCAATGACTCTTGGCTGGGCTGCCAGATGAAGTACACCTCGGGCTCATCAGCGAGGTAGTACACCTAGCCGTTGCACCACCGGATGCGCTACTCCTCTACATATATCATGTTTGAGGGCACTCACACAACGTCAGCAACAACATAAGTGAGATCTAAATTTATCGAAGGATGCCACTTAGTTTTATAAATATGTTTTTGTCCCTAAATTTGTTTTAGGATGTACCACACATCTCTAGACTTATAAAATAGTGCATTGTGGATCCATTTCTACAACACAACGTAGCTTTACTGTGTACTATTTAGGGCTTGTTCGGTTATTCCCAATACACATGGATTGGATGGGATTGGAAAAAATCGAGAAGAAGTTTGACTTGTTTGGGATTCAAACCCATCAAATCCCACTCAATCCACATGGATTGAGAGCTAACCGAACAAGCCCTTAATAAGTTTAGCTGTTTAGGGATCTGTAAATGTGTTTTTAAAGCTTAAAGACCAAGGTAGTATCTCTTAACAACTTTAGAGCATTAAAGTCGAAAACAATTGATCCATGTGAAATTGATAAACAGTTTCTACAAAATTTCTACGCTTTAGGGGGGAGGGGGGCTGAAATTTTAATGCTATGTGTGTGAATTTCTTCCGTTTCAATGCTATGTTTCTTTTTCTCTCTCCTGTTTTTAGGAGGTAGTTGATGTTATACATGTGAATTTCTTTGCTTCAAAGTTACCCTAACTATATACGTGAGTACTCGTTTCTACTCTCTTCTCCATCTGTGGCCTTCACTTGTTACCTTGACAGTTGTTGCATCTGTTCTGATGGTAGAGCCCCTCGCAGGTCGCGACGCAACGGCCTGGCATGCAGACGACGCGGAGCCGAGCACGACGACAGGGAGGGCACAGAGACAGAGCCAGTGGCAGGCACGCGGTGTGGTGTTTGTTTGATAGACGCTGACGTGCACGTTACTCTAGAGAGGCCGAGCTTAGGCTATCCGCAGCCGTTACTCCTAAATTTTTCCCCATATACTTTTCCTCCCTATTTTTCCCCTTATTTTTTTATCTCCCGCAGCGGTTCCCCCTAAATACTCCCCATATACCCACTACCACTATAAAATATCATTTTCTATACCAACTATCAATTTTTTATCTACTAACAATTACTTGTGGACCCACAACACAGTGTTTAGGGTGATGAACAGTGACACGCTAGATCTGGGGGAAGAGAGAAGGGGACCGACACGTAGGGGGCGCTGTAGAGGGCACCGCTGCGGCCATAGGGTGCCCCTACAGTCGACATGCAAGGGGAGGGGGAGCGGTAGGGTAGACCGCTGCGGTCAGTCTTATACGTCCCCGTTCGCCGAACCACTGCCGCCCCTCCGCCGGCATGCAGACGGCCAGACGCACGGAGCGACTGGCAGCAGCCGCTGATGCTGCTGGCGCCGACAGCTCGCGAGCGGGACGTCGTACACCCGCCACGACCCGTGCCGACGCCTCGGGCTCACCGACGATCCACCATAGATGTGGATGGCGGACGTCGACGTGCAACCGGAACACCAGGCCGCGCGGCCACTGGGCGTGTGGGCGTAGGTGTACTTGTTCCCGGCCCGTCGAAGATCATCGAAGATTCGCAGTGGTTGAGCCGCCTAGCAATGGGTTCCTTTCTGGGACCGCAGTCGCACTCGGCGCCGGCGGGCGGGCGGGCAGGCTTCGGCGGGCGAAAATGATGGCGTCGGGAACCGGATGCCCCCCCGCCGCGTGGCGTTGCCCGCTGGCCTGGACGCCGGACGGTCTACACTGCTCGGCTCGTAATCATGACAAACCCACCTGCACTGGATTGGTTGGATGCGAATCCGAATGCGATGCGAGCGTCACGACGACAGGCAGGACCGCAGGAGTGGAGCACGACCACCGCCGCCGGGCATCGACGGACGCTGACAATGTTCTTCCGACGCCTGGAACTGGAACGGAACCGAGCGCCCCGCCCGGCGAATCGTCTTGCCGCGACAAAGTCGCAGCAGACGTGCCTGCCATGCCATGCCATGCCAACCGATCAGCACCACGATCGCCGTCGCCGGCCGGCGGATCGATTATGGCGGCGAGTGCTAACTACAGCTTTCAGCATCCATGCTCCCCTGCGACTCTGGCTCTGGGACACACAGCACGCGCGCGCGCGCGCGCACCATGAGATTGAGAGCCGAGGAAGACGAATTTAGAATGTTTTTTCCCCATGATCTTTTCTTCACAGAAAAGAAGAAAACAAGCATGACAGCACAACAGAACTTTATCATAAGAACAAGGAAGAATCCCAGACCAACAAGAGCTCAGTCTAGTTTATAGGCAGCCGGTAGAAACACTTGACGATGAGTTAGCCACAGCCACAGCCATAGCCAGCCATCTGATGAGTTCATGAGTAAAACTAAAGTCATACAGAGGCCACTAGTTGACCTTTCTCATCTCAGAAACTAAAATTCAAGGTCGTCGTCGCGATCGTCTCTCACGTCACACATACAACTAGTATCATCATCATCATCATATACTAAGGCCCAAGCCAAGAACCACGCAGTCAGCTCGTCGTGCGTGTACCTTACCACCACTGCTAAATCAATTAGCAGATGCAACCAATAGCAGAAGAATCAAAGCGCTCCATTTCCTTGCACTCATCATCAGGCGCAGAGCAGAGCAAAGCAGGAGGACGTACGCCTCGGCGCCGTGACCGTCTGTGGCTGTCACGGGAGGTTGAGGAAGATGCATGCGGGGTCCGGGTCGGCGAACCCTGCGCCGGCCCAGCACGCGCCCATGTCGAACGACGCGGCGGGCCACACGAACGAGTCCTCGTCGTCCAGCACCGCCTTCCCGGCGGAGGGGAAGTCGGAGAGGCCGAGCCCGAGCGCGACGGCCTCCGCGTCCTCTGTCCCGGGCTGCAGCAGCAGGTGCGCCAGGGAGTCGGAGTCCTCCAGCGCGCCAGTCTCCGTGGTGATCTCGCTCGTCGTCGTCGTCGTCGTCGTCGTGGTGGGTGCCGTCTTGCCTGGGTCGGCCGCGGCGGCGAGCTCCGGGGCCGGCGCCACGACGCGGCGCTTCTTGCTGGCGGGCTTCTTCTTGGGCTGCCTGTCGGCGTCCGCGGCGGCCGCGTAGGACGACGACGACGACGACGACAAGGAGGGCTTCTTGCGGGTGCCGCCGCCGACGGGGACGTTGCGCAGCGTGCCGCCCTTGGTCCAGTAGCGGCGGCAGCCCTTGCAGAAGTGGCGCGGCTGGGAGGTGTTGTAGTTGTTGTAGTAGCAGAACTTGGTGTCCCGCGACGCACACCGCGGGCACGGGTCCCCCTCGCTCACCGCCGGCGCCGGCGGCGCGTACCCCTTGGGCCGCCGGAGGTCCACGCCGGCGAACTGATGCTGCGCCGCCCGACGGCCGGGCTCGGCCCCCGCCGCCGCCGATGACGCCTCCTGCATGCGCGACGGCGCTGGCCTGCTGCAGACTGCCGAGAGAGGGAGAAAGATGGAAGGCGAACGAGCGAGCGAGTTGAAAGGAGGGGGGCGGTTACCGCCCGCCGGGGGCTGGCTTTGCCTCCTCTCTTATGGTCGCGGTCGCCGTTACGGACGATAGCGACGTGCTCACGCTATCCCGGTTACAGGACGCGAGTGGGGGCCCACGCGGCGGGCAGGGAGGGGCGGAAGCCCACGCCGCTTGACGTGGTGGTGGGGAGGGGGGCGGCGCGCTGCTGCGAATCGACGCGACCTCCCGTGGGCCCGCCGCGTCAGCGCTGCTAGTGGCCAACCCAGCCCCGTACAGCATGCGGTGCGTCGGTTTTGAAATTGAGAGAACCAGAAGTCAGGACGGACGGCGACGGCGACAGGACCCCGGCCGGCCGGCCGCCGTGCTGTACGCGCGCGCGGACTCTTGCGCGGTCGATCGGTGACAGCGGCGGGGCGCCCCCGCCTCTGCCGCGTGACGACGTGTCAGCGCGCCATACGCCGAGCCGGTCCCCGGCCCGCACGTCGGTGACGTTGCGGCGGCGGGGAGTTTCCCGTGGGCTATTCGGTCGCTGTGCACGGAGTGGGAGGGGGCTATGCGGCGTGTCGGCCACCGGCGGCTAGGTCGGGTGGTTCTGGAGCGCGCCACGTCAGGCTATGGGATGCTTACGTTTCGCTACGTTAGGCTAGGCCAGGCTAGAAGTGGGGCGAGGCACGGTAGGAGTGTCCCCACCAAGTGAAGGCTATCCGCAACAGTTACTTCTAAATTTTTCCCACTATATCACTTTTTCTCCTATTTTTGTCTCTATTTTTTCATCTCCCGCAACAGTTCCCCCTAAATACTCCCCATATATCCCACTACAACTATAAAATATCATTTTTTATATTAACTATCAATTTTTTATCTACTAACAATTACTCGTGGACCCACAGCACAATGTTTAGGGGGATAAACAGTGACACACTATATCTGGAGGAGGGAGAAGGGGGCCGGCGCGTAGGGGACGCTGTAGGGGGCACCGCTGCGACCGTAGAGTGCCCCCTACAGGCGGCATGCAAGGGGAGGGGGCTGTCAAGGGGCAGCGTTGCGCATAGCCTTGGCAGCCCCCTCCTCTTGTATACAGCGCTTAGGGGGCACTCTATGGCCACAGCGTTGCCCCCTACGGCGCCCTCTACGCGCCGGCCCCCTTCTCTCTCCCTAGATATAGCGTGTCACTGTTCATCCCCTAACACTGTGTTGTGGGTCCACGAGTAATTGTTAGTAGATAAAAAATTGATAGTTGGTATAGAAAATGATATTTTATAGTGGTAGTGAGATATAGGGGAAGTATTTAGGGGGAACCATTGCGGGAGATGAAAAAATAGGGAGGAAAATAGGGGGAAAAAGTGATATAAGGAGGGAAAATTTAGGGGTAACTGTTGCGGATAGCCTGAGCCTCCGGTGTAAACAGTCGTATAAAATAATGGAGATTGCACTGTTTGTTGGGATAAAGAGTGAGATAAGAAGTATGTTGTAGATAGTCTTATTGTATGCCTTGGTGCCTACTGCGCAGTGGGGCCCAACGACCAGCTTGTATGACCAAGTACGCTGTGCTAAAATATGCTGGTAGACACTATTCGTAATGCTTAGTATTCATACGGACATGATGGGTTTAGTGTTGTGCATCTTCAACAAAAAAAACCTTGTATTTGAGTCCAATTAAATTAAAGTAGAAATTGATTAAAGTGTTTCGAGTCAAGAAAAACTTTTGCAGCTCAATAGTTGACTCATATATTATGTTTTTAGAATAATCATATTATCTAGAAAAAAATATTAAGAACATTGTACAAGTCGAGGGTAGAGTTCCAGTATATCAAGTCCTATATTTAGAATATGGGAGATCGAGTCATATAATCACTATGATTTTTTTTAAATAGAACACATGTTAAGGTAAAGTTTAAGTGTTGAAATCACTATGTTTTTTAAAAATAGAACAATGTTGAGCTCAAGTTTAAGTGTTAAAACTCCGTATTTCAAAATATAACTCCGTTTAGAACTCCGATTAGAGATGCAAGCTTACATAAGGGAAAAACGAATGCTTCATCAGCTCTCTTATCTCGTCTCATATCATATTCTTTATTTAAAATTTACTTTACAAACAATGTTACCTTTCGTACAAAATACTCCATCCGTACCAAAATATAATTCATTTTAGACTAATCATACATTTATTAAATAACATAAGAATATAGTTTACATGTATGTCTATATTTATTATTATTTAAATGAATGTGGATAGAAAAATATAGGCTAGGAAAAACTATATTTTAGGACGGAGGGAGTAATATTTCACACGGTTATATATGTGATCTGCTTGATGGAGGCTGACTCGGTGACTCCTCTTGTGACGTGGGAAATCGCTTCTCTCCTTCTATCGTGGTTTGTCATAGGAGCAACATTGTTGAAGTAGACCTGTTCAAATGTTAGGTTCGGGTCATATCAACATCGGGTTGTGGACAATTTAGCATAGCGTATACTCGCTCGTGTCTAGAATTGGGATTAGGTCAGGTTGGCTAGTGCTATTCTGTTTGACGTGTTAGATCGGGTTTTTTGGCTTTGCATCGGAGTTTTTCGAATTAAATCGTTTTTTGATAAAAAATCATAATCTTTATTTGACCCGTGAATTGTTACGGGACCAAAATTACGGGCCATCGAACCGGTGCTTTTCGGACGGGACGGGTCGGATCGGATCGGCGTTCATCATTTCTATGTCCGAGACGGAGCGCCACACAGAATGGCACACAACAGCAGACAGCTCCAGCACAGGAGTCCCCACATCACCGAAGTGCGTTGGGTGGAGCGTCCGTACGGCCAACGCACGCACATCCGCACATGGCGTGGACGGTGGTCGCCGCACATGCACGAGGCCGGAACGGACAGGCTGCCTCCGCACCATCTTTGGCGCGCCGCCGCCGGCGCGATCAAACCTATGCTATGAACGGGAGCACTTGACGCGATCCAATCGATCAAAGGATGCTGCAGCAGCCGACAGTGGATGCTATCTTTCTGTTCTCTAGCGCCGTCCACTAACCTTAGGGCCTGTTTGTTTACCCCTCAGATTATATAATCTGGATTAAATAATCCTAAGAGGCAAACAAACAGTCTAGCTTATTTGCCCAGATTATATAATCTAACCCCTTGGATTATGATAATCCATAAGCAAGTGAGGAGATGCTTATTTCAGATTATTTTTTCCCCACTTCCCCACTATCCTTTCAAGTTTCATAGAAATTACCCACCATTGCCATTATAATCTACCGAATCGTTTTTGCGCCTATCGGATCGGAGAAGCCCGCCGCCCAACAGAAACACACCAGATAATCTAGGTAAACAAACATGACTACTCAGATTATATAATCCTCCAAAAATAATCTAGATTATATAATTCATTGGGGTAAACAAACAGGCCCTTAGCGCATGTTATATCTCTAGATGACCATGCGTTGAACGGCAAAATGCAGCGGTGTGGATGAACGAATAGATGATTTGGTAAGTTAAAAAAAAAGGAAAGGTATATTGCCCCCTCATCTATTAGAGCATCTCCAACAACATGACCTATAAAAATATCCTATAATTTAAAAATAAGTATATTTTATAAAATTTAGGGCACCAACAAAACACCCCGCTCCAATAGTAAAGCCCCGAATCTAGATTATAGGGCAGCCCACTACGGTGTAGTATATTTGAGTCACTTGAGACGGTACTCTATAGTTTTTTGACAAAATTTTATGAAATATGGCACTGTTGGAGTAATTTTTCCTGTGTAGAGTCCTATATTTCAATTTAAGGCACTAGTTTGAGGCATTGTTGGAGATGCTTTTAGTGTGAATTAGAAACATCTCCGCCCCATGAACTACACAGAAATTTGCAACCAATACTGCCCCCGAGCCCAGAAGAGCCTGACACGGGAGCCCAGCCCAGTCCACAGGCGCTGCCGGTTCCGCCCACGGCCCACGGAGACTGGATCGCAGCTCACAAGAGAGAAAACATCACGAACCCAAGCCCGAAGGCAGCCTAGCCTCTCGCAAGATGCATGCAGTGCAGCAACCGCCGGCAAGCAACTGCCCGCGGCATACGGGCGCGTCCGGCGTCCGTACATATCCATGCCCCTGCAGCCTCCCTCCTCCCTCGCATGTGCAACCTCCCCGATCAATCGCTGCCCTGCTGGTGGTTGGTTCGCCATGGCCACTCCGATCCGCCCTGCTGCCGCGGCTCCTCCTGCTCCTGCCCGCCCTCCGCAGCCAATGCCGCCGCCGCCGCCGCCCCACCACGACACGACGCTCACGCTGTCGCTCGCGCTTCCGCCCCCGCCTCCGCCTTCCCCGTTCGCCCGCGCCCGCGGGGTCGCCCCCAGGCCGGCGCCGCGGCCGCCGGACGTCGTCGTCGCCCGGCCGGCGGCAGTGCGGTCGTCGCCGCCCGCGGGGGGCACGCCGCCGTGCAGCGAGTGCGGCAAGCGCTTCTCGTCGTGGAAGGCGCTGTTCGGCCACATGCGGTGCCACCCGGAGCGCCAGTGGCGCGGGATGACGCCGCCGCCGCACTTCTGGCACCAGTTCACCGTGCAGGAGCGCGAGACCGCCACGAGCCTGCTCATGCTCCGCGGCGACCGCCCCGCGGGTGCTGCTGGCAGCAGGGGCAGGAAGAGTACCCTCGGCGCCGCCGGCACGTCGGCTTCTTCGTCGCTGCCAAGGTGCGAATGCGATGACCACAAGTGTAGCGTCTGCGTTCGAGGCGGGTTCGCCACCGGGCGGGCTCTCGGCGGCCACAAGCGCTGCCACTGGGAGAAGACGGAGGGGGCGCCGCCGGCGGTTGCTACGTGTAGTGGAGACGGATTCAGCGCATCGTCGTCGCAAGCAGCGCCGGCCACCACGCTGGACCTCAACCTGCCGCTATTGCCACGGAAGAGCGATCAAGACGGCAGTTTGGACGCGACGTTGGATCTGAAGCTTGGGTTCTAAGTTCTAGAGCTAGCGTTTGCAACAGTCGTCCGCCCTAATTCCCTAAACAATGCCGGTATAGTTTGTGTCGCCCTGATTCAGGAAGGAACTTTTTCTGACCTGTCTGATTCGGTGGCTTGCTTAATCTGAACTTTCAGTTGTGTAGTGCATGTGTACTAGCTAATAACTGTTAAGCCTGTAACATATCCGTGTATATATTTAACTGATTGTGATAATATATATAATAATTCTAACAACTCGTGCGTTCCAAATTCTTATACTATCGTTCCCTTTGATTAGCCTCAAACATTTTATTTTAACTGTGTATACGTATATACACACACACACGGGGGCACAGGATAACAGGAACATTAGCTTCTAAAGATTCAGTTCTAGAAAAATAGCACCAAAATGTTACTCTGTTATAATCTTTTGCCATGCTTTTACAAAATTAGTTATTTAGCTCATTTCGATCTCATGAGTTGGCATAAAAATGAGCTAGTTTTTAACTTCTCAGAACTAGAGTGACATATCTCTACTACTTATTAAGTTAGCAATAGTAGCATGCCTTTTTATGTTCTGCCGTGATCTACCGTTCTACAATCTCAGCCGTCCAATCCCGCACACCAGTTTTCCGCGCGCAGAAAAAAAAATCAAATCGTGGCTGCCGGATCGAACATTGGATCTATTGAGCAAAATGCATAGCCTTCTACCCTCTAGCCAACATGACTCATGTTGAATTGTGTATAACTTCAACTAAAATGTCTTTTGTGTTTAACCCATCGTCCACTCTGTATGCTCACTGAGTCTAAAAAAACATTTATAGCTTGGCCCCTGATCTTTCTGGAATTTGGGACACAGTCCAGGAAATAAAGAAAATAGGGAAAAAGAGTTTAGAAATTGATTTTTAGTTTAAAAATAATTGCAGAAACCCATTTAATTCATGGAAATTTCATATTAAATCTAAATGAGTTCATTCCAATTTCTATAATTCTATAATATTATTTTTATCACATAATACCTCTGTTTTGTCATGAAAACAACAATAAAATTGATTTCCTAAGTAATCCTATATCAAATACATAGAAACTTTGGAAATTCGTAACTTCCCCATTTTAATTTCAAATTGAATCGTTCTAGTTGTGTTAGTCTCGTATGAATATTTACTACGCAATAACAACATTGATTATACCATGTTTCATATTTTTATAGATATTTATTTATCCTATGTTAATTGGGTTAATCTATGTCTATTGGATTAATTTATTTAATATATTAATATAGTATTCTAACTTTGTGGTTATACGATGTTTGACCATTAGTCTTGCAAACACACACTTACCTTTTTGTTTAAGCAAAAGCGTATGGTGGTATGTGTCCAATGACTAACGATGTACGAGAGAATTTCTTCCGGTATGTGTGAAACGTGCTCTCCAATAATGAGACCATACAAATCGTGATATATATCAAAGTCTGCATGATACTGATGGTTGCAATGTAGTGGTGAAATAGATAGATTATAAATAACAAAATTTATGTATGGTCAGAATCACAAATTGATTATGAAACATTTTCTCATAATGGTATAACACATATTTTGTATATAAGTTATCGTAGTATACTGGTATTATATATTCACGTTGCAACACACGGGCATTCAACTATCATGTATAGAAGTCTGCACGGTACTGTTGGTTGCAATGTAGTGATGAAATAGTTAGATTGAAATAACAAAATTTATGTATGGCTAGGATCACAAATTAATTATGAAACATTTTCATATAACAGTATAACACACATTTGTTCATAAGTTATCATGATATTAAATGTTTCCGTTGCAACGCACGGGCACCCACCTATATGTGTTTATGTCTACATCTATGACAGGAAACACATCTACTACATCTCTCTCCAAGCTCACTTACTACCATTGCACAATGCGTAGTAGTAGATAAGTATCACCGATATTCTTGAATTATATTTTTGGATGGAGATAATATTATTTAAAGAAGAGCTTTGCATGCTATTTCTTTTGTTTGAATAATGCATTATACTTAAATTCCCTTTTTTGCATGTGTGATTTTTTTTTCGTAATATTTTTTCCATGGATCAGACTTGTGAGTCATTTTCATAAACCAACGCCAAGCATGAATCCATGTTTCCTACTTCAAACCCCGAACAAACTCCATGAGCAGGAGGCATTCGCGTTGTCGTCGCTCATCGATGACGAGAAGAAGCTTGGCGACTACCAGTTCGACCTCTAAAAGCAGTATTACGTGGTCGCATGCGCCGCTGTGTACGACAAGCTCCCGCGAAGCCGCCGCTTGGACGCGGTCCAGAGCAGCTGCACCGCGTTGTCCATCGTTAAGCAGGGGGGCCTCATGGTTGTCGCC
Organism: Zea mays; assembly: GCF_902167145.1. Classification (NCBI taxonomy): domain Eukaryota; kingdom Viridiplantae; phylum Streptophyta; class Magnoliopsida; order Poales; family Poaceae; genus Zea; species Zea mays. Next base: position 186,912,933 of record NC_050096.1, on the reverse strand, counting down.
AACGTCGACGACTCTCAGGTTGTTCTGGACACCGCATCCGACGACGACGCCATCACGCCGTCCAGCTCATCGTCCACCTGAAGCCCAACCTGCCACGTAAGTCGCTACTGGCCGGACATGAATTCTTATGCGCTGGGACGATGGACGTTGCTGACGTTGTGTGAGTGTCCTCGAACATGATGTATGTAGTGGAATAGCGCATTCGGTGGTGCAACGGCCAGGGGTACTACCTCGCTGATGAGCCCAGGGTGCACTTCGTTTGGCAGCCCAACCAAGAGTCATCGGTACTCGTCATGTCGCGTGCGTTCGACGACTACTATATCGAGGATTGTGGCGTCATCTTGGTGCCGGAGGTGACACAGAGGAGGATCGACAACAGTGACCAGTTTGTCATCCTCGCCACCGTTAGGGTAGCTTTTGTGCCGGCCTGCCTTTAATTCTCTTCGCAAACACATACACACTTACCTTTTTGTTTAAGCAAGAGCATATGGTGGTGCGTGTCTGATGACTAACGATGTACGAGGGAATTTTTCCGGCATGTGTGGAACGTGCTCGTGCTCTCCAATGATGAGACCATACAAATCGTGGCATATATCGAAGTCTGCATGATATTGATGGTTGCAATGTAGTGGTGAAATAACTAGATTAAAATAACAAAATTTATGTATGACTAGGATCACAAATTGATTATGAAACATTTTCTCATAACAATATAACACAGATTTTGTATATAAGTTATCGTAGTATACTGGTATTATATATTCCCGTTGCAAGGCACGGGCATCCAGCTAGTTTCTAATTATGGCAAAAGAAGGACTAGCTGCTGTTGCAAAGCCTGAAGGCAGTTGCATGAAGTCCTACTTTTTCATTGGCAAAGAGCTAATAGAAGCCTCTACACAACTTCACACACATTTCCACCAATTTTTCTAAAGCTGGACTAGTATTAATATAGACTGGAATTTAAATATTGTAATAGTACAGATCTAATTTCTCCCCTTTTTTACATGGCACAAGAAAAATGACTTACTGCTGTTGCAGAAACCTGCAGTCTTACTAGTTCAGTACTACTTTTTTATTGGCAGAGAGTTAATAGAAGTACTAGTAGTTGTCGCGCGTCCTACGCGCGTGCTGCTGCTCGCTGATGAAGACGAAGAGTGTTCATGCGGCGTCAGATCTTGATCATATGGTAGTGGTTGCCCCAGCTATAAAGTTCTGTAGCTGTTCAAATCCTGTTCATGCCCATAATGATTTAGTTCTCATGGCGCCCTGATCACCACACTCCTCTATATGCATGTTTAACATGTCGACCAATACATCTCCATAGATCACTTCACACAAAACATGACTGAAATTAAATACTAAGCATGATTTGAGTAAAATGTGTTAGGTAGATGCCTCAATCATATACGCTTTTAATTTGATCTTAACACTTTGAGTCTTGTTGTTAATTTGAGCTATAATCTTAATCTTTTTCTGATATGTAAGAAGCAATCCACAAATTCATTACCACAACATCAACAAACTTACAAATTGTTGGTGACTGAGTGTTGGGGCGAAGGCGAAGACGTCACCCTTCGCTCGATGCCTTCGCCAGACTCGCTGCACCAACAGAGACAAGACGACTGGCAGACTTTACCCTTCGTCCCACGCGTCGTAGGACAAAGGCCTATGACGAGGTCGTCCCATCACACGGCCTCGTCCAACATGGAGGCCCACGCGTGAACCGGCCCATTGTAACAGGCCCTGCGTGGCCGCTACGCATTACAGGCCTAATTTGTAAAGGCTTCCCTATAATTACACTCTGTAACCCTGCTTTATGGGAATATTCCGGGGATAATCTGGACGCCTGAGGGCACATGCGTCCTTAACTCAAGATGCTGGGCACTCAGGCACCTATAAATACCCCCGCACAGTGCCCTTGAGAGGCTAGATGAACAGAGCTATTGTCATCCCGAGTTGAAACCTTGTTTACGTTGCTTTCACTCCCCCATTGGATCAACTTGCCCAGGAGAGCAAGTTCCAACATTTGGCTCCCACCGTTCGTGCTACGAAAAAAAACCACCCGCGATGGCACCCAAGAGAGCTAGCTCGAAGGCTGACGAGGCTGCGAAGGCAGCGCTGCTGGCCGAGAAAAAGGGCAAGGACCTTGTCGACACCACCCACCAAGAGGCTTGCGAAGACGACGCACTCAGCAAGAGGCAGCGCAACGAACAACCCACTCCCGAAGGCAGTCTCCGCACCTGCAGCTCTAGAGGACAACCGCAACTTCCCCCAGGCTTCGCTCCACCGGAGGGCGCGGACGCCACCGAGGATGGCGAAGTCATCGACGTTTCAGCAGAAGAGCAGCTACAGCTGCGCGCCTTGCGCATCAAAAACCGCAACCTCTAGAAGCAAAAAGAGATCCTCGAGGCCAAGCGTCAACGTGTGTCTGCATAAGCCAAGGTGCGACAGATGATACGCGACGAAGAGCAGAAGGCTCAGGAGCTTGAACAAGAGATCGCGCTCATGCAGCGCGAAGGCCAACTCGGCCTGCAACACAGCCCACCCCTCCAACAACGCGCACAAATCGAAGACATGTTCATCCCTCAGCGTGGACACGCCATCCCACACGCCGCGGCATTCCAAGGTGTCAACTACCTTGATGAGCGAAGTCCCCTGGCGCCACACCTGCAAGTGTCACCATGGTCTGCCAACTTCAGGGCATGGACCTATCCCAAGTACAACGGCAGCACTGACCCAGCACAGTACATCATGAGCTATCAGGTCGTCGTTGCATCATCTGGAGGGGACTACACCACGATGGCCAAGTCATTCATCATCGCCCTCGAAGGCCCAGCCCTCACCTGGTACACCAGGTTGCCCCCATTGTCCATCGACTCCTGGAGAAGTCTCTGGGACAAATTCTTGCTCAACTTCCAAGGGTACCGCCCAGACACCGACGCCTTGGCTGAACTTTCACTCTGCAAGCAGCTGGAAAGAGAGACTCTGCGGGAGTACTATCGCAAGTTTCTGACCCTCAAGTCACAACTGCCTTCGGTCGATGACCAAATCGCTATCCACTACGCCATCAGTGGCCTTCGGGTCGGCGTCCTTTACAACCACTGCATCAGGGATCCACCCAGGAACCTCCAGGAGTTGTATCAGCTATTTGAAAAATACGCCAGATCCGAAGAGCTCCACCAGCGCAAAGTCGAGTCTCAGAGGAAACCCAAAGACCCTCCGCAGTCTAGCCGCACGTGGACGAGGCCCTCGCAGGCAGACTCCGGTCGGGACGACCGTAATCAGCAGCAGGTGCACAACATCTTCAACCAGCACCCCGCTGGCGAGGCCCCTCGCCGCCAGGAGTATCCCCCCAGGGCCGCGGAAACGGAACTCGCGGTCGGGGCCGGGGACATGCGCAGCAGCCGCACAGATTTTACTGCTTGTTCCACGGTGAAGACTACGTGCACCCTACAAGAGACTGCCCAGAGATGAATGTTGGGGCGAAGGCGAAGACACCACCCTTCGCTCGATGCCTTCGCCAGACTCGCTGCACCAACGGAGACAAGACGACTGGCAGACTTTACCCTTCATCCCACGCGTCGTAGGACGAAGGCCTATGGCGAGGTCGTCCCATCACGCGGCCTCGTCCAACATGGAGGCCCACGCGTGAACCGGCCCATTGTAACAGGCCCTGCGTGGCCGCTACGCATTACGGGCCTAATTTGTAAAGGCTTCCCTGTAATTACACTCTGTAACCCTGCTTTATGGGAATATTCCGGGGATAATCTGGGCGCCTGAGGGCACATGCGTCCTTAACTCAAGATGCTGGGCACTCAGGCACCTACAAATACCCCCGCATAGTGCCCTTGAGAGGCTAGATTAACAGAGCTATTGTCATCCCGAGTTGAAACCTTGTTTACGTTGCTTTCACTCCCCCATTGGATCAACTTGCCCAGGAGAGCAAGTTCCAACATGAAAGTCGCCTAGAGGGGGGTGAATAGGGCGAATCTAAAATTTACAAACTTAATCACAACTACAAGCCGGGTTAGCGTTAGAAATAGAAACGAGTCCGAGAGAGAGGGCGCAAAACAAATCACGAGCAGATAAAGAGTGTGACACGAGGATTTGTTTTACCGAGGTTCGGTTCTTGCAAACCTACTCCCCATTGAGGTGGTCACAAAGACCGGGTCTCTTTCAACCCTTTCCCTCTCTCAAACGGACCCTCGGACCGAGTGAGCTTCTTCTTCTCAATCAAACGGGAACAAACTTCCCCGCAAAGACCACCACACAATTGGTGTCTCTTACCTCGGTTACAATTGAGTTGTTCGCAAGAAAGAATGAAAGAAAGAAGCAATCCAAGTGCAAGAGCTCAAAAGAACACAAGCAAATCTCTCTCACTAATCACTAAAGCTTTGTGCGGAATTGGGAGAGGATTTGATCACTTGGGTGTGTCTAGAGTTGAATGCTAGAGCTCTTGTAAGTAGTTGGAAGGTGGAAAACTTGGATGACTTGAATGTGGGGTGGTTGGGGGTATTTATAACCCCAACCACCAAACTAGCCGTTTGGTGAAGGCTGCTGTCGCATGGCGCACCAGACAGTCTTGTGGGCCCGCCTGGCTATCCGGTGGTGCACCGGACAGGCCCTATAGGCTGTCCGGTGTGCCACCGCGCGTGCTCTGTCCTCTGCGCGCGCAGGCGCGCATTTAATGCGTTGCAGTCGACCGTTGCGCGCGAAGTAGCTGTTGCTCCGCTGGCTCACCGGACAGTCCGGTGTGCACCGGACATGTCCGGTGAATTATAGTGGAGCGGATTCCCGAAGCTGGCGAGTTTAGAGTTGCTCTTCCTTGGGGCACCGGACACTGTCCGGTGGTGCACCGGACAGTCCGGTGAATTATAGCGGAGCCCTCTGAAAATTCCCGAAGGTGAAGAGTTGGGCGTCGAGTTCCCTGGTGCACCGGACACTGTCTGGTGCGCCAGACCAGGGCACACTTCGGTTGTCCCTTGCTCTCTTCGTTTGAACCCTTTTCTTGGTCTTTTTATTGGCTTATTGTGAACCTTTGGCACCTGTAGAACTTATAGACTAGAGCAAACTAGTTAGTCCAATTATTTGTGTTGGGCAATTCAACCACCAAAATAAATTAGGAAATAGGTGTAAGCCTAATTCCATTTCAATCTCCCCCCTTTTTGGTGATTGATGCTGAAAGGGAATTAGGCTCACACCTAGTTCCTATATAATTTTGGTGGTTGAATTGCCCAACACAAATCTTTTGACTAACAAGTTTGCCCAAGTGTATAGACTATACAGGTATAAAAGGTTCACACTCAGCCAATAAAAAGATCAAATATTGGATTCAACAAAGGAGCAAAGGGACAACCGAAGGCCCTCTGGTCTGGGAGCACCGGACTGTCCGGTGTACACCGGACAGTGTCCGGTGCGTCACCGGACAGTGTCCGGTGCACCAGAGGACTCCAACTCGAACTCGCCACCTTCGGGAATTTCCAAGGCACTCGCGCTATAATTCACCGGACTGTCCGGTGTACACCGGACAGTGTCCGGTGCGCCAAGGAAGATCAGCCTCAGGAACTCGCCAGCTTCGGGAAACTCCAACGGCTAGTCCGCTATAATTCACCGGACTGTCCGGTGCGACTCCGGAGCAACGGCTTTCTCCGCGCCAACGGCTACCTGCAGCGCAATTAATGCGCGCGCAGCGCGCGCAGAAGTCAGGCGCGCCCATACTGGCGCACCGGACAAGGAACAATGCATGTCCGGTGTGCACCGGACATCCAGGCGGACCCACAAGTCAGAAGCTCCAATGGTCAGAATCCAACGGCAGTGATGACGTGGCGGGGGCACCGGACATGTCCGGTGTGCACCGGACTGTCCGGTGCGCCATCGAACATACAGCCTTCCAACGACCACTTTTGGTGGTTGGGGCTATAAATAACCCAACCACCCCACCATTCATTGCATCCAAGTTTTCCACTTCCCAACTACTACAAGAGCTCTAGCATTCAATTCTAGACACACTAAAGAGATCAAATCCTCTCCAAATTCCACACAACGCCATAGTGACTAGAGAGAGTGATTTGCTTGTGTTCTTTCGAGCTCTTGCGCTTGGATTGCTTTCTTCTTTCTTGATTCTTTAATTGCGATCAAGCTCACTTGTAATTGAGGCAAGAGACACCAAACTTGTGATGGTCCTTGTGGGAACTTTGTGTTCCAAGTGATTAAGAAGAGAAAGCTCACTCGATCCGTGGGATCGTTTGAGAGAGGGAAGGGTTGAAAGAGACCCGGCCTTTGTGGCCTCCTCAACGGGGAGTAGGTTTGCAAGAACCGAACCTCGGTAAAACAAATCCGCGTGTCACTCACTTTATTTGCTTGTGATTTGTTTTGCGCCCTCTCTCGCGGACTCGATTTTATTTCTAACGCTAACCCGACTTGTAGTTGTGTTTATATTTGTAAATTTCAGTTTCGCCCTATTCACCCCCCCTCTAGGCGACTATCAATTGGTATCAGAGCCCGGTGCTTCATTAGAGCCTAACCGCTCGAAGTGATGTCGGGAGATCACGCCAAGAAGGAGATGGAGACCGGCGAAAAGCCCACTACAAGCCACGGGAGCACTTCATCGGAAGAGTCCCGCACCAAGAGGAGGGCGAAGAAGAAGAGCTCCTCCAACAAAGGGAAGGAGAAGAAATCTTCTTCTCACCACAAAGAGAAGAAGGAAAAATATTCTTCCCACAAGCCGCATCGGAGTGAGGACAAGCCAAAGAGGATGAGGAAAGTGGTCTACTACGAGACCGACACTTCATCAACATCGACCTCCGGCTCCGATGCGCCCTCCGTAACTTCTAAACGCCAAGGGCGTAAGAAGTTTAGTAAGATCCCCCTACACTACCCTCGCATTTCTAAACATGCACCTTTACTTTCCGTCCCATTAGGCAAACCACCAACTTTTGATGGTGAAGATTATGCTAGGTGGAGTGATTTAATGCGATTTCATCTAACCTCACTCCACAAAAGTATATGGGATGTTGTTGAGTTTGGTGCACAGGTACCATCCGCAGGGGATAAGGATTATGATGAGGATGAGGTGGCCCAAATCGAGCACTTCAACTCTCAAGCAACAACGATACTCCTCGCCTCTTTAAGTAGAGAGGAGTATAACAAAGTTCAAGGGTTGAAGAGCGCCAAGGAGGTTTGGGATGTGCTCAAAACCGCGCACGAGGGAGATGAGCTCACAAAGATCACCAAGCGGGAAACGATCGAGGGGGAGCTTGGTCGGTTCCGGCTTCGCAAAGGGGAAGAGCCACAACACATGTACAACCAGCTCAAGACCTTGGTGAACCAAGTGCGCAACCTCGGGAGCATAAAGTGGGACGACCACGAGGTGGTTAAGGTTATTCTAAGATCACTTATTTTCCTTAACCCTACTCAAGTTCAATTAATTCGTGGTAATCCTAGATATACTAAAATGACCCCCGAGGAAGTTATCGGGAATTTTGTAAGTTTTGAGTGCATGATCGAAGGCTCAAGGAAGATCAACGAGCTTGATGATCCATCCACATCCGAAGCTCAACCCGTCGCATTCAAGGCGACGGAGGAAAAGAAGGAGGAGGCTACACCAAGTCGACAACCAATAGACGCCTCCAAGCTCGACAATGAGGAAATGGCGCTCGTCATCAAGAGCTTCCGCCAAATCCTCAAGCAAAGGAGAGGGAAAGATTACAAGTCCCGCTCCAAGAAGGTTTGCTACAAGTGTGGTAAGCCCGGTCACTTTATTGCTAAATGTCCATTATCAAGTGATAGTGACAGGATCGACGACAAGAAAGGGAGAAGAAAGGAGAAGAAGAGGTACTACAAGAAGAAGGGCGGCGATGCCCATGTTTGTCGGGAGTGGGATTCCGACGAAAGCTCAAGCGACTCCTCCGACGACGAGGACGCCGCCAACATCGCCGTCACCAAGGGACTTCTCTTCCCCAACGTCGGCCACAAGTGCTTCATGGCAAAGGACGGCAAACGGAAAAAGGTTAAATCTAACTCATCCACTAAATATGAGTCTTCTAGTGATGATAATGCTAGTGATGAGGAGAATAATTTGCGTATTCTCTTTGCCAACCTCAACATGCAACAAAAAGAAAAACTTAATGAATTGATTAGTGCTATTCATGAAAAGGATGACCTTTTGGACACTCAAGAGGAATTCCTTATTAAAGAAAATAAGAAGCATGTTAAGGTTAAAAATGCTTATGCTCTAGAAATTGAGAAATGTCAAAAATTGTCTAGTGATCTAAGCACTTGCCATGAAACAATAGACAACCTTAGAAATGAAAATGCTAATTGTTAGCTAAGGTTGATTCTCATGTTTGCAATGTTTCAATTCCCAACCCTAGAGATAATAATGATTTGCTTGCTAGGATTGAAGAATTGAACATTTCTCTTGCTAGCCTTAGAAATGAAAATGAAAACTTGCTTGCTAAGGCTAAAGATTTTGATGTTTGCAAAGTTACAAATTCCGATCTTAGAGATAAAAATGATATTCTACATGCTAAGATTGTTGAACTTAATTCTTGCAAACCCTCTACATCTATCGTTGAGCATGTATCCATTTGCACTAGATGTAGAGATGTTGATATTAATGCTATCCATGATCACATGTCTTTAATTAAGCAACAAAATGATCATATAGCAAAATTAGATGCTAAAATTGCCGAGCATAACTTAGAAAATGAAAAATTTAAATTTGCTAGAAGTATGCTCTATAGTGGGAGACGCCCTGGCATCAAGGATGGCATTGGCTTCCAAAGGGGAGACAATGTCAAACTTAGTGCCCCTCCTAAGAAATTGTCAAATTTTGTTAAGGGCAAGGCTCCCATGCCTCAGGATAACGAGGGCTACATTTTGTACCCTGCCGGTTATCCCGAGAGCAAAATTAGGAGAATTCACTCTAGGAAGTCTCACTCTGGCCCTAATCATGCTTTTATGTATAAGGGTGAGACATCTAGTTCTAGGCAACCAACCCGTGCTAAGGTGCCTAAGAAAACTCCTATTGCATCAAATGATCATGACATTTCATTTAAAACTTTTGATGCATCTTATGTTTTAACTAACAAATCCGGCAAAGTAGTTGCCAAATATGTTGGGGGCAAGCACAAGGGGTCAAAGACTTGTGTTTGGGTACCCAAAGTTCTTGTGTCTAATGCCAAAGGACCCAAAACCATTTGGGTACCTAAAGTCAAGAACTAAACTTGTTTTGTAGGTTTATGCATCCGGGGGCTCAAGTTGGATACTCGACAGCGGGTGCACAAACCACATGACAGGGGAGAAGAAGATGTTCTCCTCCTACGAGAAAAACCAAGATCCCCAACGAGCTATCACATTCGGGGATGGAAATCAAGGTTTGGTCAAAGGTCTTGGTAAAATAGCTATATCTCCTGACCATTCCATTTCCAATGTTTTTCTTGTAGATTCTTTAGATTACAATTTGCTTTCCGTATCTCAATTATGTCAAATGGGCTACAACTGTCTATTCACTGATGTAGGTGTCACTGTCTTTAGAAGAAGTGATGATTCAATAGCATTTAAGGGAGTGTTAGAGGGTCAGCTATACTTGGTAGATTTTGATAGAGCTGAACTCGACACTTGCTTAATTGCTAAGACTAACATGGGTTGGCTCTGGCACCGCCGACTAGCTCATGTTGGGATGAAGAATCTTCATAAGCTTCTAAAGGGAGAACACATTTTAGGATTAACAAATGTTCATTTTGAGAAAGACAGGATTTGTAGCGCATGCCAAGCAGGGAAACAAGTTGGCTCTCATCATCCGCATAAGAACATAATGACGACTGACAGGCCACTGGAGCTCCTGCACATGGATCTATTCGGCCCGATCGCTTACATAAGCATCGGCGGGAGTAAGTACTGTCTAGTTATTGTGGATGATTATTCTCGCTTCACTTGGGTGTTCTTTTTACAGGAAAAATCTCAAACCCAAGAGACCTTAAAGGGATTCTTGAGACGGGCTCAAAATGAGTTCAGCTTAAGGATCAAGAAAATAAGAAGCGACAACGGGACGGAGTTCAAGAACTCTCAAATCGAAGGCTTCCTTGAGGAGGAGGGCATCAAGCATGAGTTCTCTTCTCCCTACACTCCACAACAAAATGGTGTAGTGGAGAGGAAGAATCGAACTCTATTGGACATGGCAAGGACCATGCTTGATGAGTACAAGACTTCGGATCGGTTTTGGGCGGAAGCGGTCAACACCGCCTGCTACGCCATCAACCGGTTATATCTTCACCGAATCCTCAAGAAGACATCGTATGAACTCCTAACCGGTAAAAAGCCCAACATTTCACATTTTAGAGTCTTTGGTAGCAAATGCTTTATTCTTGTTAAAAGAGGTAGAAAATCTAAATTTGCTCCTAAGACTGTAGAAGGCTTTTTACTAGGATATGATTCAAACACAAGGGCATATAGAGTCTTTAACAAGTCCACTGGACAAGTTGAAGTCTCATGTGACGTTGTGTTTGATGAAACTAACGGCTCTCAAGTAGAGCAAGTTGATCTTGATGAGATAGGTGATGAAGAGGCTCCATGCACAGCGCTAAGAAACATGTCCATTGGGGATGTGTGTCCTAAGGAATCCGAAGAGCCTCCAAAGACACAAGATCAACCATCCTCCTCCACGCAAGCATCTCCACCAACTCAAAATGAGGATGAAGCTCAAGTTGATGAAGTAGAAGATCAAGCAAATGAGCCACCTCAAGACGATGGCAATGATCAAGGGGGAGATGCAAATGAAAAATACAAGGAGGATGAGGAACAAAGGCCACCACACCCAAGAGTCCACCAAGCAATTCAACGAGATCACCCCGTCGACACCATCCTCGGCGACATTCATAAGGGGGTAACTACTAGATCTCGGGTTGCACATTTTTGTGAGCATTACTCTTTTGTTTCCTCTATTGAGCCACACAGGGTAGAGGAAGCGCTCCAAGATTCAGATTGGGTGGTGGCGATGCAAGAGGAGCTCAACAACTTCACTAGGAATGAGGTATGGCATCTAGTTCCACGTCCTAACCAAAATGTTGTAGGAACCAAATGGGTCTTCCGCAACAAGCAAGATGAGCATGGTGTGGTGACAAGGAACAAAGCTCGACTTGTGGCCAAAGGATACTCCCAAGTCGAAGGTTTGGATTTCGGTGAAACTTATGCACCCGTAGCTAGGCTTGAGTCAATTCGCATATTATTGGCCTATGCTACTTACCATGGCTTTAAGCTTTATCAAATGGACGTGAAAAGTGCCTTCCTCAATGGACCAATCAAGGAAGAGGTCTATGTTGAGCAACCTCCCGGCTTTGAAGACAGTGAGTATCCTAACCATGTCTATAAGCTCTCTAAGGCGCTTTATGGGCTCAAGCAAGCCCCAAGAGCATGGTATGAATGCCTTAGAGATTTCCTTATTGCTAATGGTTTCAAAGTCGGAAAAGCCGATCCTACACTCTTTACTAAAACTCTTGAAAATGACTTGTTTGTATGCCAAATTTATGTTGATGATATTATATTTGGGTCTACTAACGAGTCTACATGTGAAGAGTTTAGTAGGATCATGACACAAAAGTTCGAGATGTCTATGATGGGGGAGTTGAAGTATTTTCTAGGATTTCAAGTGAAGCAACTCCAAGAGGGCACCTTCATTAGCCAAACGAAGTACACTCAAGACATTCTAAACAAGTTTGGGATGAAGGATGCCAAGCCCATCAAGACACCCATGGGAACTAATGGGCATCTCGACCTCGACACGGGAGGTAAGTCCGTGGATCAAAAAGTATATCGGTCGATGATAGGTTCTTTACTCTATTTATGTGCATCTCGACCGGATATTATGCTTTCCGTATGCATGTGTGCAAGATTCCAAGCCGACCCTAAGGAAGCTCACCTTACGGCCGTGAAACGAATCTTGAGATATTTGGCTTATACTCCTAAGTTTGGGCTTTGGTATCCTAGGGGATCCACATTTGATTTGATTGGTTATTCGGATGCCGATTGGGCGGGGTGCAAAATCAATAGGAAGAGCACATCAGGGACTTGCCAGTTCTTGGGAAGATCCTTGGTGTCTTGGGCTTCAAAGAAGCAAAATTCGGTCGCTCTTTCCACCGCCGAAGCCGAGTACATTGCCGCAGGTCATTGTTGCGCGCAATTGCTTTGGATGAGGCAAACCCTGCGGGACTACGGTTACAAATTAACCAAAGTCCCTTTGCTATGTGATAATGAGAGTGCAATCAAGATGGCGGATAATCCCGTCGAGCATAGCCGCACTAAACACATAGCCATTCGGTATCACTTTTTGAGGGATCACCAACAAAAGGGAGATATCGAGATTTCTTACATTAATACTAAAGATCAATTAGCCGATATCTTTACCAAGCCTCTTGATGAACAATCTTTTAACAAACTTAGGCATGAGCTCAATATTCTTGATTCGCGCAATTTCTTTTGCTAACTTGCACATATAGCTTATTTGTATACCTTTGATCATATCTCTTTCATATGCTATGACTAATGTGTTTTCAAGTCTATTTCAAACCAAGTCATAGGTGTATTGAAAGGGAATTGGAGTCTTCGGCGAAGACAAAGGCTTCCACTACGTAACTCATCCTTCGCCGTCACTCCAAGCAACGCTCCATTCTTGGGGGAGAAAAAGCATGAGCATCAAAGAAAAGGACTTTGTCTTTGGGAGAGAGAGTAAGAGCCCAAAGCTAAAGGACCGGACTTCGTCTTTGGTATAATCTCAACTCATTTATTTATGACCAAAGGGGAAGAAAACACTTCGAGGGCTCTAATGATTCCGTTTTTGGCGATTCATGCCAAAGGGGGAGAGAGTATGAGCCCAAAGCAAAAGGACCGCACCACCACCAATTTCAAAACTTTTTGTAGAATATTTTCAATTGGTATCCTATTGTGTTCAAAAGGGGGAGAAAGTAGTATTTCAAAAATTGGTACATCAAAACCCTCTTGAACACTAAGAGGAGGATCTCATTTAGGGGGAGTTTTGTTTAGTCAAAGGAAAAGCATTTGAAACAGGGGGAGAAAATTTAAAATCTTGAAAATGCTTTACAAATCTTATCCATTTACCTTTGACTATTTGCAAAAGAACTTTGAAAAGGATTTACAAAATAGTTTGCAAAAACAAAACATGTGGTGCAAGCGTGGTCCAAAATGTTAAATAAGTAAGAAACAATCCATGCATATCTTGTAAGTATTTATATTGGCTCAATTCCAAGCAACCTTTACACTTACATTATGCAAACTAGTTCAAATTATGCACTTCTATATTTGCTTTGGTTTGTGTTGGCATCAATCACCAAAAAGGGGGAGATTGAAAGGGAATTAGGCTCACACCTAGTTCCTATATAATTTTGGTGGTTGAATTGCCCAACACAAATCTTTTGACTAACAAGTTTGCCCAAGTGTATAGACTATACAGGTATAAAAGGTTCACACTCAGCCAATAAAAAGATCAAATATTGGATTCAACAAAGGAGCAAAGGGACAACCGAAGGCCCTCTGGTCTGGGAGCACCGGACTGTCCGGTGTACACCGGACAGTGTCCGGTGCGTCACCGGACAGTGTCCGGTGCACCAGAGGACTCCAACTCGAACTCGCCACCTTCGGGAATTTCCAAGGCACTCGCGCTATAATTCACCGGACTGTCCGGTGCGCCAAGGAAGATCAGCCTCAGGAACTCGCCAGCTTCGGGAAACTCCAACGGCTAGTCCGCTATAATTCACCGGACTGTCCGGTGTGCACCGGACTGTCCGGTGCGACTCCGGAGCAACGGCTTTCTCCGCGCCAACGGCTACCTGCAGCGCAATTAATGCGCGCGCAGCGCGCGCAGAAGTCAGGCGCGCCCATACTGGCGCACCGGACAAGGAACAGTGCATGTCCGGTGTGCACCGGACATCCAGGCGGGCCCACAAGTCAGAAGCTCCAACGGTCAGAATCCAACGACAGTGATGACGTGGCGGGGGCACCGGACATGTCCGGTGTGCACCGGACTGTCCGGTGTGCACCGGACTGTCCGGTGCGCCATCGAACAGACAGCCTCCCAATGGCCACTTTTGGTGGTTGGGGCTATAAATACCCCAACCACCCCACCATTCATTGCATCCAAGTTTTCCACTTCCCAACTACTACAAGAGCTCTAGCATTCAATTCTAGACACACTAAAGAGATCAAATCATCTCCAAATTCCACACAACGCATAGTGACTAGAGAGAGTGATTTGCTTGTGTTCTTTCGAGCTCTTGTGCTTGGATTGCTTTCTTCTTTCTTGATTCTTTCATTGCGATCAAGCTCACTTGTAATTGAGGCAAGAGACACCAAACTTGTGGTGGTCCTTGTGGGAACTTTGTGTTCCAAGTGATTAAGAAGAGAAAGCTCACTCGATCCGTGGGATCGTTTGAGAGAGGGAAGGGTTGAAAGAGACCCGGCCTTTGTGGCCTCCTCAACGGGGAGTAGGTTTGCAAGAACCGAACCTCGGTAAAACAAATCCGCGTGTCACTCACTTTATTTGCTTGTGATTTGTTTTGCGCCCTCTCTCGCGGACTCAATTTTATTTCTAACGCTAACCCGGCTTGTAGTTGTGTTTATATTTGTAAATTTCAGTTTCGCCCTATTCACCCCCCCTCTAGGCGACTATCAGATGCCAACACAAACCAAAGCAAGTATAGAAGTGCATAACTGAACTAGTTTGCATAATATAAGCGCAAAGGTTACTTAGAATTGAGCCAATATAAATACTTGTAAGATACGCATGGATTGTTTCTTTATTTTTAACATTTTGGACCACGCTTGCACCACATGTTTTGTTTTTGCAAATTCTTTTGTAAATCCTTTTCAAATTCCTTTTGCAAATAGTCAAAGGTAAATGGATAAGATTTTGCGAAGCATTTTCAAGATTTGAAATTTTCTCCCCCTGTTTTAAATGTTTTTCCTTTGACTAAACAAAACTCCCCCTCAATGAAATCTTCCTCTTAGTGTTCAAGAGGGTTTTAAGATATCAATTTTGAAAATACTACTTTCTCCCCCTTTTGAACACAATAAGATACCAATTTGAAAAATCATTAGTTTTTAAAATTAGGTGGTGGTGCGGTCCTTTTGCTTTGGGCTAATACTTTCTCCCCCTTTGGCATGAATCGCCAAAAACGGATACTTGAGTGAAATATAAGCCCTTTTGTAAGACTACTTTCTCCCCTTTGGCAAATAAAAACATGAGTGAAGATTATACCAAAGACGGAGAGTTGCTCGGAGCGACGACGAAGGATGAGTTATGGAGTGGAGTGGAAGCCTTTGTCTTCGCCGAAGACTCCAATTCCCTTTCAATACACCTATGACTTGGTTTGAAATCCACTTGAAAACACATTAGTCATAGCATATATAAAAGAGACATGATCAAAGGTATATTCATGAGCTATGTGTATAAAACATCAAAAGAAATTCCTAGAATCAAGAATATTTAGCTCATGCCTAAGTTTGTTAAAAGTTTGTTCATCTAGTGGCTTGGTAAAGATATCGGCTAATTGTTCCTTAGTGTTAATATATGCAATCTCGATATCTGCCTTTTGTTGGTGATCCCTTAATAAATGATACCGAATGGCTATGTGTTTAGTGCGGCTATGTTCAACGGGATTATCCGCCATGCGGATTGCACTCTCATTATCACATAGAAGAGGAACTTTGGTTAATTTGTAACCGTAGTCCCTAAGGGTTTGCCTCATCCAAAGTAGTTGCGCGCAACAATGACCTGCGGCAATATACTCGGCTTCGGCGGTAGAAAGAGCTACAGAATTTTGCTTCTTTGAAGCCCAAGACACCAAGGATCTTCCCAAGAACTGGCAAGTCCCCGATGTGCTCTTTCTATTAATCTTACACCCCGCCCAATCGGCATCCGAATAACCAATCAAATCAAATGTGGATCCACTAGGATACCAAAGCCCAAACTTAGGAGTATAAACTAAATATCTCAAGATTCGTTTTACGGCCGTAAGGTGAGCTTCCTTAAGGTCGGCTTGGAATCTTGCACACATGCATACGGAAAGCATAATATCCGGTCGAGATGCACATAGATAGAGTAAAGAGCCTATCAGCGACCGGTATACCTTTTGATCGACGGATTTACCTTCCGTGTCGAGGTCGAGATGCCCATTTGTTCCCATGGGTGTCTTGATGGGTTTGGCATCCTTCATCCCAAACTTGCTTAGAATATCTTGAGTGTACTTTGTTTGGCTAATGAAGGTGCCCTCTTGGAGTTGTTTTACTTGAAATCCCAAGAAATACTTCAACTCCCCCATCATCGACATCCTGATTTTTTGTGTCATGATCCTACTAAACTCTTCACATGTAGATTCATTAGTAGACCCAAATATAATATCATCAACATAAATTTGGCATACAAACAAATCATTGTCAAGAGTTTTAGTAAATAGAGTAGGATCGGCTTTTCCGACTTTGAAGCCATTAGTGATAAGGAAATCTCTTAGGCATTCATACCATGCTCTTGGGGCTTGCTTGAGCCCATAAAGCGGCTTAGAGAGTTTATAAACATGGTTAGGGTACTCACTATCTTCAAAGTTGGGAGGTTGCTCAACATAGACCTCTTCCTTGATTGGTCCATTGAGGAAGGCACTTTTCACGTCCATTTGGTAAAGCTTAAAGCCATGGTAAGTAGCATAGGCAAGTAATATACGAATTGACTCAAGCCTAGCTACGGGTGCATAGGTTTCACCGAAATCCAAACCTTCGACTTGTGAATATCCCTTGGCCACAAGTCGAGCTTTGTTCCTTGTCACCACACCATGCTCATCTTGCTTGTTGCGGAACTCCCACTTGGTTCCTACAACATTTTGATTAGGACGTGGAACCAAATGCCAAACCTCATTTCTAGTGAAGTTGTTGAGCTCCTCTTGCATCGCCACTACCCAATCCGAATCTTGTAGTGCTTCCTCTACCCTATGTGGCTCAATAGAGGAAACAAAAGAGTAATGCTCACAAAAATGTGCAACACGAGATCTAGTGGTTACCCCCTTATGGATGTCGCCGAGGATGGTGTCGACGGGGTGATCTCGTTGGATTGCTTGGTGGACTCTTAGGTGTGGCGGTCTTGGTTCTTCATCCTCCTTGTCTTGATCATTTGCATCTCCCCCTTGATCATTGCCGTCATCTTGAGGTGGTTCATCTTCTTGATCTTCTCCTTCATCAACTTGAGCCTTATCCTCATTTTGAGTTGGTGGAGATGCTTGCGTGGAGGAGGATGGTTGATCTTGTGTATTTGGAGGCTCTTCGGATTCCTTAGGACACACATCCCCAATGGACATGTTCCTTAGCGCGATGCATGGAGCCTCATCATCACCTATCTCATCAAGATCAACTTGCTCTACTTGAGAGCCGTTAGTCTCATCAAACACAACGTCACAAGAAACTTCAACTTGTCCAGAGGACTTGTTAAAGACTCTATATGCCCTTGTGTTTGAATCATATCCTAGTAAAAATCCTTCTACAGTCTTAGGAGCAAATTTAGATTTTCTACCTCTTTTAACAAGAATAAAGCATTTGCTACCAAAGACTCTAAAATATGAAATGTTGGGATTTTTACTGGTTAGGAGTTCATATGATATCTTCTTGAGGATTCAGTGTAGATACAACCGGTTGATGGCGTAGCAGGCGGTGTTGACCGCCTCAGCCCAAAACCGATCCGAAGTCTTGTACTCATCAAGCATGGTTCTTGCCATGTCCAATAGAGTTCTATTCTTCCTCTCTACTACACCATTTTGTTGTGGCGTGTAGGGAGAAGAGAACTCATGCTTGATGCCCTCCTCCTCAAGGAAGCCTTTGATTTGTGAGTTCTTGAACTCCGTCCCGTTGTCGCTTCTAATTTTCTTGATCCTTAAGCCGAACTCATTTTGATCCCGTCTCAAGAATCCCTTTAAGGTCTCTTGGGTATGAAATTTTTCCTGCAAAAAGAACACCCAAGTGAAGCGAGAATAATCATCCACAATAACTAGACAATACTTACTCCTGCCGATGCTTATGTAAGCAATTGGGCCGAATAGGTCCATGTGTAGGAGCTCGAGTGGCCTGTCAGTCGTCATGATGTTCTTGTGTGGATGATGAGCACCAACTTGCTTCACTGCCTGACATGCGCTACAAACCCTGTCTTTCTCAAAATGAACATTTGTTAGTCCCAAAATGTGTTCTCCCTTTAGAAGCTTATGAAGATTCTTCATTCCAACATGTGCTAGTCGGCGATGCCAGAGCCAGCCCATGTTAGTTTTAGCAATTAAGCAAGTGTCGAGTTCAGCTCTATCAAAATCTACTAAGTATAGCTGACCCTCTAACACTCCCTTAAATGCTATTGAATCATCACTTCTTCTAAAGACAGTAACACCTATATCTGTGAAAAGACAGTTGTAGCCCATTTTGCATAATTGAGAAACAGAAAGCAAATTGTAATCTAAAGAATCTACAAGAAAAACATTGGAAATGGAATGGTCAGGAGATATAGCAATTTTTCCCAATCCTTTGACCAAACCTTGATTTCCATCCCCGAATGTGATTGCTCGTTGGGAATCTTGGTTTTTCTCGTAGGAGGAGAACATCTCCTTCTCCCCTGTCATGTGGTTTGTGCACCCGCTATCGATGATCCAACTTGAGCCCCCGGATGCATAAACCTACAAAACAAGTTTAGTTCTTGACTTTAGGTACCCAAATGGTTTTGGGTCCTTTGGCATTAGATACAAGAACTTTGGGTACCCAAACACAAGTCTTTGATCCCTTGTGTTTGCCCCCAACATACTTTGCAACTACTTTGCCGGATTTGTTAGTTAAAACATATGATGCATCAAAAGTTTTAAATGAAATACTATGGTCATTTGATGCACTAGGAGTTTTCTTCTTAGGCAACTTAGCATGTGTTGGTTGTCTAGAGCTAGATGTCTCACCCTTATACATAAAAGCATGGTTAGGGCCAGAGTGAGACTTCCTAGAGTGAATTCTCCTAATTTTGCTCTCGGGATAACCGGCAGGGTACAAAATGTAACCCTCGTTATCCTGAGGCATGGGAGCCTTGCCCTTAACAAAGTTTGACAATCTTTTAGGAGGGGCATTAAGTTTGACATTGTCTCCCTTTTGGAAGCCAATGCCATCCTTGATGCCAGGGCGTCTCCCACTATAGAGCATGCTTCTAGCAAATTTAAACTTTTCATTTTCTAAGTCATGCTCGACAATTTTAGCATCTAATTTTGCTATATGATCATTTTGTTGTTTAATTAAAGCCATATGATCATGAATAGCATCAATGTTAACATCTCTACATCTCGTGCAAATAGTGACATGCTCAGTGGTGGATGTAGAGGTTTTGCAAGAATTAAGTTCAACGATCTTAGCACGTAAAATATCATTGTTATCTCTAAGATCGGAAATTGTAACATTGCAAACATCTAGTTCTTTAGCCTTAGCAAGCAATTTTTCATTTTCAATCCTAAGGCTAGCAAGAGAAATGTTTAATTCTTCAATCTTAGCAAGCAAATCAACATTATCATTTCTAAGATTGGGAATTGAAACATCACAATCATTTGAATCAACCTTAGCAATTAAACTAGCATTCTCATTTCTAAGGTTGTTAATAGTTTCATGGCAAGTGCTTAGCTCACTAGATAGTTTTTCACATTTTTCTACTTCTAGAGCGTAAGCATTCTTAACCTTAACATGCTTCTTATTTTCTTTAATAAGGAAGTCCTCTTGGATGTCCAAGAGATCATCCTTCTCATGAATAGCACTAATCAATTCATTTAATTTTTCCTTTTATTGCATGTATAGGTTGGCAAAAAGAATGCGCAAGTTATCCTCCTCATTACTAGCATTATCCTCATCGCTAGAGGTTTCATATTTGGTGGAGGATCTTGATTTTACCTTCTTCCTTTTGCCGTCCTTTGCCATGAGGCACTTGTGGCCGATGTTGGGGAAGAGAAGACCCTTGGTGATGGCGATGTTGGCGGCGTCCTCGTCGGAGGAAGAGTCGGAGGAACTCTCGTCCGAGTCCCATTCACGGCATACATGGGCATTGCCACCCTTCTTCTTGTAGTATCTCTTCTTCTCCTTTCTTCTTCCCTTCTTGTCGTCGCCCCTGTCACTGTCACTAGAAATAAGACATTTTGCTATAAAGTGACCGGGTTTACCACACTTGTAGCAAACTTTCTTGGAGCGGGATTTGTAGTTCTTCCCCCTCCTTTGCTTGAGGATTTGGCGGAAGCTCTTGATGACGAGCGCCATCTTCTCATTGTCGAGCTTTGAGGCGTTGATTGGTTGTCTACTTGATGTAGACTCCTCCTTCTTCTCCTCTGTCGCCTTGAATGCAACCGGTTGTGCTTCGGACGTGGAGGGGCCATCAATCTCGTTGATTTTCTTTGAGCCTATGATCATCAATTCAAAGCTCACAAAATTCCCAATTACCTCCTCGGGAGACATTAGTGTATATCTAGGATTTCCTCGAATTAATTGAACTTGCGTAGGGTTAAGAAAAATGAGGGATCTTAGAATAACCTTGACCATTTCATGGTCATCCCATTTCATGGTCATCCCATTTCTTGCTCCCGAGGTTGTGCACTTGGTTCACCAAGGTTTTGAGCCGGTTGTACATGTCTTGTGGCTCCTCCCCTTGGCGAAGTCGAAAGAGACCGAGCTCCCCCTCGATCGTTTCCCACTTGGTGATTTTGGTCACCTCGTCTCCTTCGTGTGCAGTCTTTAGCGTGTCCCAAATCTCCTTAGCATTTTCAACCCTTGCACCTTATTATATTCCTCTCGACTTAGAGAGGCGAGGAGTATAGTTGAGGCTTGGGAGTTGAAGTGTTGGATTTGGGCCACTTCGTCCTCATCATAATCTTCATCCCCTACGGATGGTACCTGTACACCAAACTCAACAACATCCCATATACTTTTGTGGAGTGAGGTTAGATGAAATCGCATCAAATCACTCCACCTAGCATAATCTTCACCATCAAACGTTGGTGGTTTGCCTAATGGGACGGAAAGTAAAGGCGTATGTTTAGGAATGCGAGGATAGCGTAAGGGGATCTTACTAAACTTCTTGCGCTCATGGCGCTTAGAAGTGACGGACGGCGTGTCGGAGCCGGAGGTGGATGGCGATGAGGTGTCGGTCTCGTAGTAGACCACCTTCCTCATCTTCTTCTTGTCACCGCTCCGACGCGACTTGTGTGAAGGGGATTCCTTTTCCTTCCCCTTCCCTTTGTTGTAGGACTCTCCCGATGGAGCCTTCCCGTGGCTTGTAGAGGGCTTCTCACGGTCACCATTTCCTTCTTGGCGTGATCTCCCAACATCACTTCGAGCGGTTAGGCTCTAATGAAGCACCGGGCTCTGATACCAATTGAAAGTCGCCTAGAGGGGGGGGGGGTGAATAGGGGGAATCTGAAATTTACAAACTTAATCACAACTACAAGCCGAGTTAGCGTTAGAAATAGAAACGAGTCCGAGAGAGAGGGCGCAAAACAAATCGCGAGCAAATAAAGAGTGTGACACGAGGATTTGTTTTACCGAGGTTCGGTTCTTGCAAACCTACTCCCCGTTGAGGTGGTCACAAAGACCGGGTCTCTTTCAACCCTTTCCCTCTCTCAAACGGACCCTCGGACCGAGTGAGCTTCTTCTTCTCAATCAAACGGTAACAAACTTCCCCGCAAAGACCACCACACAATTGGTGTCTCTTACCTCGGTTACAATTGAGTTGTTCGCAAGAAAGAATGAAAGAAAGAAGCAATCCAGGCGCAAGAGCTCAAAAGAACACAAGCAAATCTCTCTCACTAATCACTAAAGCTTTGTGCGGAATTGGGAGAGGATTTGATCACTTGGGTGTGTCTAGAGTTGAATCCTAGAGCTCTTGTAAGTAGTTGGAAGGTGGAAAACTTGGATGACTTGAATGTGGGGTGGTTGGGGGTATTTATAACCCCAACCACCAAACTAGCCGTTTGGTGAAGGCTGCTGTCGCATGGCGCACCGGACAGTTCGGTGCGCCACCGGACACTGTCCGGTGCGCCAGCCACGTCACCTGGCCGTTGGGTTCCGACCGTTGGAGCTCTGTCTTGTGGGCCTGCCTGGCTGTCCGGTGGTGCACCGGACAGGCCCTGTAGGCTGTCCGGTGTGCCACCCGCGCGTGCTCTGTCCTCTGCGCACGCAGGCGCGCATTTAATGCGTTGCAGTCGACCGTTGCGCGCGAAGTAGCCGTTGCTCCGCTAGCTCCGGACAGTCCGGTGTGCACCGAACATGTCCGGTGAATTATAGTGGAGCGGATTCCCGAAGCTGGTGAGTTCAGAGTTGCTCTTCCTTGGGGCACCGGACAGTCCGGTGAATTATAGCGGAGCCCTCTGAAAATTCCCGAAGGTGAAGAGTTGGGCGTCGAGTTCCCTGGTGCACCGGACACTGTACGGTGGCACACCGGACAGTCCGATGCGCCAGACCAGGGCACACTTCGGTTGTCCCTTGCTCTCTTCGTTTGAACCCTTTTCTTGGTCTTTTTATTGGCTTATTGTGAACCTTTGGCACCTGTAGAACTTATAGACTAGAGCAAATTAGTTAGTCCAATTATTTGTGTTGGGCAATTCAACCACCAAAATAAATTAGGAAATAGGTGTAAGCCTAATTCCCTTTCACAACACAGATCATGCCTCATCAACCAGGCTTAAGTGCTTGCCTCCTTATTAATCAAGGATGCAATGGTACGATCCTATAGAACAGATCCTGTTCAAGTAAGGTCGTACCGTTGCATCCTTGATTAATAAGGAGGCAAGCACTTAAGCCTGGTTGATGAGGCATGACCTGTGGGCCAGAGCGTGATTAACGGCTAGGAGTTCAGTTATACTGCTTACTCTGGGTGCTGTACAGGATCGTTCCTTGCTCAGGCTAGCCTGGCTGGGATGGCCTACAGGTTGTCTAACATTTGGCGCCCACCGTGGGGCTCGAACCCACGACCACAAGGTTAAGAGCCTTGGATCTATTGAGCAGAATGCCTAGCCTTCCACCCTCTAGCCAACATGACTCACGCGAGGTCCCCGAGTCTGCCAGCCCAACCGCCAAAGAACATGACAAAGCATAGCTGCAGAGCAACGACGCGACCAAGACTGTTCCCCTCGACCAAGCAACGCCCAAGCAGACGGTTACCATCAGCGAAGACCTCACTTCGCATGACGAGGAGAGACTCCTCTGCTGTCTGTCCAAGAATAAAGACGTCTTCGCCTGGTCCGCCCTCGACCTGGTCGGAGTCAGTCGCTCCATCATCGAGCACAGCTTAGGAATCGACCCTTCGGTGAGGCCGAAGAAGCAGCGGCTGCGTAAGATGTCTGACGAGAAGACAGAAGCCGCCAAGGCCGAGGTACATCGCCTGCTTGAGGCCAAATTTATCGAGCCAATTGCCTACCCTACATGGCTCGCCAACGTAGTGATGGTGCAAAAGAAGAGCGTCAAATGGCGGATGTGCATCGATTTCACCAGTCTTAACAAGGCTTGCCCCAAGGACAACTTCCCGCTGCCTCGGATCGACAAAATTGTCGATAGCGCGGCCGGGTGCGAAGTCATGTCACTCCTTGATTGCTTCTCCGGCTACCATCAAATATATATGAAGGAGGAGGACAAGGCAAGCACTAGTTTCATAACACCCTTCGGCACGTATTGCTTCATCAGAATGCCGGAGGGACTTAAGAATGTCGGGTCCACTTTCTCTTGGCTCACCAAAATGGTGCTCGAGGGCCAAGTCGGCAGAAACATATTTACGTATGTGGACGACATCGTCGTCGCCAGCGGAAGCAAGGAAGACCATCTGGCTGACCTCGCCGAAACATTTGCGAAAATGCGGGACGCACGACTTCGCCTAAACCCCGAAAAGTGCGTCTTCGGCGTGCGCCAGGGGAAAATATTGGGCTACCTGGTGTCGCACCGCGGGATCGAAGCCAATCCAACCAAAATTCAGGCCATCATCAACATGACGCCCCCGCAGTCAGCCAGAGACGTC
Organism: Zea mays; assembly: GCF_902167145.1. NCBI lineage: Eukaryota > Viridiplantae > Streptophyta > Magnoliopsida > Poales > Poaceae > Zea > Zea mays. Next base: position 186,888,884 of record NC_050096.1, on the reverse strand, counting down.
CAACGACTGACAGGCAGATTGGCCACCCTCAACAGATTCATCTCCAAATCCGCAGAGCGAAGTCTCCCTTTCCTCAAAACACTCCGCGGCGCAAAAGACTTCGCATGGGGACCAGAGCAGGCGGCGGCCTTCGCCTCATTGAAGCAGTACCTGTCAGAATTGGCGATTCTTACAAGCCCAGACCCCTCGCTCCCACTGTTGCTCTACATCGCAGCTTCGCCGCATGCGGTCAGCGCAGCACTGGTTCAAGAGCAGAACAGAGAGGGCTCGTTCAGGCAATGTCCAGTTTATTACGTCTCCGAAGTACTCACGACATCAAAATGCAATATGACGGAACTAGAAAAAATCGCCTATGCAGTTGTTATGGCTTCGCGCAAATTGCGCCATTATTTTGAAGCGTTCAAGGTCCGGGTCACCTCAGATAGAGGACTCGGCGAATTGTTTAGAAACCCGGAGGCATCAGTCCGGATTGCCAAATGGGCGGCTGAACTCTCCGGCTACCACATCACATTCGAACCCAGGACAGTCATCAAGTCACAAGTCCTGGCAGACTTCGTCGTCGACTGGACTGGGCCAATAACACAGCCGGACACATCCGCAGAGAGGGTATGGGCAATCCATTGCGACGGCGCATGGTGCCATGCGGGGGCAGGCGCCGCTACAGTCATTACTTCACCCACAGGGGTCAAGCACATATACGCAGCACGCCTCAGCTTTGCTTTGGAGTCTGACAGATGCACCAACAATATAGCAGAATATGAAGCTGTCATACTCAGCCTTCGCAAGCTAAGAGCGCTTGGCGTCACCACCTGCATCATCAGAACAGACTCCAAGGTAGTCGCCGACCAAGTCGAGAAGGACTACGCAGCGAAGGACCCCGCACTTATGCAGTACCTCGCAGCTATCCGCAGTCTCAAAAGGCAATTCAAAGGTTTTACCTTGCAGCATGTGGACCGCGCCAAAAATGAGGAGGCCGACGCATTGGCCAAGGCAGCCGCCAGAGGCGAGGCCCTGCCCTCCGACGTATTCTACCATGTCATCGACACGCCAGCCGTCCACAGCCCAGAGGGGCTCCAAATAACCAATGACAGCGAAGGCCACCGCATAGTCAACCTCATCATGACTGAAGACTGGCGGGCACCAATAACCCTGTTCCTGCAGGGCTACTATCATCCAACCGATATCAATGAGGCCAAGCGCCTCAAACATCGAAGCCGGGACTTCGCACTAATCGAAGGCCAGCTTTACAAGAAGGGGGTCAGTCAACCCATGCTTAAATGTGTCATCGAGACCGAAGGCGTCCAAATTCTGCGCGAAGTGCACAACGAGACTTGCGGCTCTCACGCAGGGCCCAGGGCCCTAGCCGCAAAGGTGATCCGTCAAGGTTTCTACTGGCCCGCCATGATCTGCGCTGCAAATCGGGTCACAAGGTCCTGCGAAGCCTGCCAGAAATATTCTCCACGCTCGGGAAGCCCTTCGCAATTCACAAAGCTAATCACCCACACGTGGCCCCTCCAGCGCTGGGGCCTGGACATTGTCGGGCCCCTACCCACGACCCATGGGAACCTCAAGTTCACCTTCGTCGTCGTCGAGTATTTTACCAAGTGGATCGAGGCGAGGGCTGTATCCACTATAACATCGAAGACTGCCCAGAAATCATTCTGGCAAAACATTGTTTGCCGCTTCGGAGTCCCATCCGAGCTCACAGTTGATAATGGCAAGCAATTTGACAGTCAAGACTTCAAGGATTTCTGCTTCTCCATTGGCACCAAGCTTGCCTTCGCCTCAGTGTACCACCCGCAATCCAACGGAGTCATGGAGCACGCCAATGGTAAAATTTTCACAGCCGTCAAGAAAATGCTCCTCGACGACAAAAAAGGCAAATGGGCCGACCTGCTACCTAAAGCGGTCTGGGCGCTGAACACGACTGAGTGCAGGGCGACTGGGTTCACCCCTTTTCGCCTTATATATGGATCGGAGGCCATGACCCCGCAAGAAATAAAACATGGGTCACCACGGACAGTCACGTCAGCCATCCCCGACGTAGACGAGCCTACTTCGAAGGACCTCATCGACGGAGACCGCGTCTTCGCCCTACAGGCTCTAAACAAATACCAAGCTCAAACAAAAGCATGGCGCGACCACACAGTCATCCTGAGGGAATTCAACGAAGGAGACCTCGTACTCGTCCGGACAGCTCGGACAGAGGCCCGGGGCAAGCTAGAGCCAAAGTGGGAGGGCCCTTTCATCGTCAAGACGAAGGCGTCCCCCAGCGCGTACAGGCTCGCAACGCCATCCGGTGAAGACTTAGAGCATTCTTGGAACATTGACAATCTCCGCAATTTTTTTGTTTGACTCCTCAGGGCCAGCTCGCCCTTGTAATTCGCAAAACAGCTTTATTCGGGCCCGCACTCTTTTCCTCCCGGGGGGTGAGGTTTTTAATGAGGCGGAGCCATGTAATATACACGCAAAAAATCCCCCACAAAAAAAATTACAACGTCGAAAAAAGACCGCATCGACGATCTTCGGCATTCGACAAACTCGAAGTCACCGCGAGGGGCAGCGCTGGCTACCCTCGCGTGCGACACTCCGCGCAAAAGTCGCCTAAGGGTGCAGCCGGACTAGCACAACAAGTGCGCAAAAAACAGTCTTCCCCAAAAGACTATCCGTGCAAAAGTCGCCTAAGGGTGCAGCCGGACTAGCACAACAAGTGCGCAAAAACCGAAGTCTTCCTCCAAAGACTATCCGTGCAAAAGTCGCCTAAGGGTGCAGCCGGACTAGCACAACAAAGTACGCAAAATCGAAGTCTCCCTCAAAAGACTATCCGTGCGAAAGTCGCCTAAGGGTGCAACCGGACTAGCACAACAAGCGCGCAACATCGAAGTCTCTCTCAAAAGACTACCCGTGCAACGACCGACTACAGGTGCCGCCGGACCGACATAATAAACGCGCTAGACCTAGTGCACAAGTCCCCTACGGGCACGACCGGATCAGCGAAGGCATACAACCTCTTCATACAGATTATAGTTACATACGTACAGTGAGGGCATCACACCTTACATTGGTTCAACCTTCGGGATAATACCCATCTCCCTATAGCTAAACAACATTATCCTCAGCTCCTCACCCTCAAAAAGACTTCGCAATTCCCCCTCACCTACACTCGCCCCAGCCGGCGAGGACAACAATTCCCGCTTGCCAGTCCTGTCCACACGAAGACGACCATCCTCCGCCTCACGCACAACCGCGGCAGGATCCCGCCCTCGCACATCCAAAGCAAAAAGCGGACTTCGCACATTCCTCCCACCCAGGGAGAGCATTTCGCGAGGGCATACTTCGCCCAGCGCCCATCCATGCGCCAAGGGCCACACCCCATACCCTATGAATTCCTCAACTAGATCACGCCCACTACTCGTACGAGCAGCGATCCGAAGGGCCCTTTCATTCTCATCATCCTCCGCCACTTCAAATGGCGGGTAAGCCACATAATAATGAGAGCACATAATGGCAGCAGGGAGCCCTGGGTGATCTTCGACTTCAGCCTCTGAAACATAGAACCAGTAGTCCCACCAGTTGCCCCACTTATTTCGGGCACAGGGGACCAACTCCACAACTTCCATCGAAGTCTTCCCGGACTTCGGCGTGAAAGTGCATGATCCGAATTGCGCAATCTTATGTCCAATTTTTCTCTTCTGCCAGTGCAGACAATATTGCTTGGCGAAGACTTCCACCGAAGGCTGACCACCATACGACATCGTTGCCCAGACATACTTCGCCAACGCCACCACGACGTTCGGTGTCAGCTGATGAACCTGGACTTTGAACTTCTGCAAAACCTCCGACACAAAACGATGCGCAGGCAGACGAAGTCCGGCGATGAAAAATGCCTCAAAAACAACCAATTCGCCCTCGGGCTCGGGAACCTCCTCTGCCCCCGGGACTCGCCCAACCCCACCGCCAAAATACCCCAACTGTTGCATATCTTGCACGCGGACCAACGACATCCGCGAAACACTGAATTCCACCGTATCACCCGGTCGTAATTCCGTCGCCGCCATAGTGCCCGAGAGATCTTCGGAAGACGCCTCGGCCATCGGCGTGGTCGCAGCAGACGAGGAGGAAGACGACATGGCTACGTACCGTCGACGGCGGCGCGCGGTCTGCTTCACGCGGGCCAGTTCTCCGACGAACAGGAGCAAGGAGGGCAGACGAGCAAGCGAGCAGTTTGAAAAAGGGAGGTTAGGGTTTTCGCGGCGCGCAGAAAGGTAAATTTCAATCCGCGCCGCCCCCACCCCCTTTTTATACACAGGGCGCGACGCTTCGAGAAACCCGCAATCCAACAGTACGACGTCAATCAACGGTCATGTCAGAAACCCCCGCGGAACCACTTCGAGCGAGGGCAGCGTCTCCACCATCTAGCGGCGCCTTCGGCACCAGATGACTTAGTCGAACTGGTCCCTCGGAGGGCAAATGTTGAGGCGAAGGTGAAGACGCCACCCTTCGCTCGATGCCTTCGCCAGACTCGCTGCACCAACGGAGACAAGACGACTGACAGACTTTACCCTTCGTCCCACGCGTCGTAGGACGAAGGCCTATGACGAGGTCGTCCCATCACGCGGCCTCGTCTAACATGGAGGCCCACGCATGAACCGGCCCATTGTAACAGGCCCTGCGTGGCCGCTACGCATTACGAGCCTAATTTGTAAAGGCTTCCCTGTAATTACACTCTGTAACCCTGCTTTATGGTAATATTCCAGGGATAATCTGGGCGCCTGAGGGCACATGCGTCCTTAACTCAAGATGCTGGGCACTCAGGCACCTATAAATACCCCCGCACAGTGCCCTTGAGAGGCTAGATGAACAGAGCTATTGCCATCCCAAGTTGAAACCTTGTTTACGTTGCTTTCACTCCCCCGTTGGATCAACTTGCCCAGGAGAGCAAGTTCCAACACTGAGTTGCAAACTAACTTCAACTACAATGTCAGGTAGACAGACAGATTATTGGACACCAGTTTCGATCAAAAGTTTTAAGTTTGTTGTGCAAATCCTAATAAATAACATAATCTACCTAATCGTGGTATACTCTACACAACACAGAAAACACAACATCAGCACATACTCAGCTACAGATACCAGAATACTCTATATTATTTTATCTAATGCTATTTAACAAATGGCCTACGTGAACATCACAATTGTTAATAATTTCCTAATGTAATATTGTTAAGTTTTGTTAGGTATATATCTGTAGACATGATCAAGGGTGAGAGCTAATCTGTTCACAAATTTAGAAACCAAAGATCTATCATAATTCATAGCGCTATGATTATCAAAATATTAAGAAAGCAAACAAAGTGGCACCGTTATCTCTAAAAATGTAACTACAGAAAAGAGGGTCCACATTGCTTAAGAAAGATGGAAATGTTTGAAAGAGCTGTGTAATGTGGTGACATGTCTGAATAATGTATCCTTGTTGAGAATAAAACTGCATGTCATTAAGCTAAGGACAAACTTAAATTAAACATATTGCATTCTACATCATGTGGATACAGGAAATAAAATCATTCATGTTAATTCAGTTCAATTGAAAAGAAAGAAAAAATTGTATCTCAAATAGTTATAGGCATAGAAAAGAGGGGGTTTATTACTTGATTAAACAAACAGAAAGATGGTACTATGACATCATGGTAAGATGAGAATTAACCCGGATCAGCATATGTTCAATAAAAAATTGTACATGTGTAGATGTGTAACATATCGCAAGATTATGCTTGAGAATGTAACCCTTTCATGTATAAAATAATATCAAGATCATCTGTGGTGCATGTATAATCTAAAAGGCATAATATTATTCTTTTCAAATCGTAATTGTATCATTGAAAATCAAAAAGGGGTGCAATAATAAAAAATCTAATTCTTTATCTTAGGGCACAACTCTAACAAAGTTCATCTTCTTAGGTTAGAGTCCGATTTCTTTTCCTGCCTCAATCTATATCAAGTTTCAATTGGTATGTATCTAGATGAGCAAAACATAATTATTTCTATAGAGCAAATTACAAATATACAATGATGGTTAGAGTGTCTATCTAGTTAGTGATTGTCAACTGTTCTCGCTGACATTTCAATAAATAAAATGAGAGTACAATTACTTAACATGATATCGACAACATCACAAATAACACTAATGCTTTCTTTGTCCTCATCTATGTCTTATGTGTATCCATATAGATATGAAGATACCTTATTCATTAGAATAAAGATATAATATAGTATAGAAAAGGTATAATAGTATGGCAAAAATAAAATATTGTACACACGCGACAATAGGATATGACAATATAATAACTCGTTCCTTTAGAGAATTAATTCATATTTATGTAATAATCTAGATGCTATGTCTGAATGGAGGTTGCATCGCCGCATCATCCAGGGCACAGGTCACAGGGGCTAGGAAGCGCAAGCAATGGTAGAGGGAAGCTATTTAGAGAGCCTGAGCACACGATATATAGATAGTAGGGTTTTATATGTCTGGAATATTCACATCAGCATGGAATGAAAAAGAGGGGTAAAGGAATGATACATCATACCTGTGGGCATCACTGAATGAAACAAATGTCTGAAAATGGAACTTCATTCTCCTTTGAGGATGCTTTACTTCAAGACCTTTGTCCCTGTGAAGGATGATCATCAATGATGGACTGTCGACTGTTGCTAGCTTCGGTGGAACAACCTGGATGTGATCGATACTTCCCAAAGAGAGAAAAACTTGGTTTTCCAGCAAATATATTGGATAAAATCCATTTATTCTTGGGGAAAGAAAGGGACATCCCTATAAAAAACGATATTGTCTCAGTTTTTTATCTGACCAAAACTGGATGCAAAAATTCAAAATAAGATAATAAATTGTGGCAAGTACCGGTGTGCAACACATAATCAAAAGTGTTTGTACATCATACCATCAAATAAAGAAATGTTTAGAAATGGCACCTATGTACCATTAAACATGATAAAACATAGCACATTCGTTATGGTGTTCTTATCTTAATTTTTAATGAACTAACGTTCCAATGAGACAAAAAAGGAACTTCATATGCATAATGTACATGAGTACATTGGTTTATTTCACATGGAAGGTATCAAGTATGCACTGTATATTGGACGATAAAAATAAAGGAACATATTTCAAAATACTATTAACTATTATGAGTAAATTTCAGTAGTACTATTAACTATTCAAGACATTGTAAAACTCTAAGTTAAATACCTAGTGAAGCCTGATTATCTGAAGTGGCAGTTTCTTTTTAGGTGGCAGGTGAAATAGTACATGGGGAATTTTTTAGAGGAATCTTGAAGAGCATACAGAATGCAGAATTTGTCAGATGAGCGCAAGTGCATCTGAACATTACAGTTCGCTAAACAAATGTACTATGCAACGCTTAGTCCGGTGAACGCCTGCCCAGACACCTGCGCAGAGAGCTTCAGTCTGCGGCTCGACGCCGACTCCACCGTGCCGGTGCGGATGCGGGCGCGGGCCATGCGGTGGTGCGAACTGCAGACGCGACGCGAACCAGTGGCGGCCAGGAGCGCCGGAGCCCGTGCGGTGGGGGGAGCTCGGAGCCAGATTCGAGTCCAGTAGTATGAGAGCAAGGAAAGACGTCGCGACGCAGCACCAGTCGGCGGTGCGCGGCGGCGTGGCTATTGGGGCAGTGGGAGGAGTGGACATGGAGCGCTGACCATCCTCACCGGCGCGCACTGCTCTCTCTGTCTTCACTTTTACCCATCGCCTATCTGCTTGCTATCGCGAACCATCGCAGCTATTCGAGGAGTCATTCACCGAGACCTTTCACCTTTTCTGGACACCGCTTATCTGATACGTGGAGGGAGCACCGCTAAAATATAATCGAACGGCTAAAAATTTTAGAGATGACGTGGAAGCATAGGAGAGCAGCATTGCTTCCGGCTTTAATATATAGAAAAATTACGTCATAACTTACCTTATAAACTCTATACAATTTCACACACAATTCCACCGAACATTCTGGAGCTGGAGGAGTCCTAGATAAGGACTAAATTTCAAACTTTTTAACAGTGCAGATTTAATTTCCCCTTCTTTAATATGGCAAAAAAAAACGACTTTACTGCTGTTGCAGAAGGCTGAAGCCACTTGCATGCAGTCCTATTAGTTCAGTACTACTTTTCATTGGCAAAGAGTTAATAGAAGTATTACATCATAACTTAGTTCAGTACTACTTTTCATTGGCATAAAAATGAGCTACTTTTTAACTTCTCAAAACTAGAGTGACATATTTCTAATTATGGCAAAAGAAGGACTTGCTGCTGTTGCAGAAGCCTGAAGGCAGTTGCATGAAGTCCTACTTTTTCATTGGCAAAGAGCTAATAGAAGTCTCTACACAACTTCACACACAATTCCACCAAATTTTCTAGAGCTGGTCCAGTATTAAATATAGACTGAAATTCAAATATTGTAATAGTACAGATCTAATTTCCCCCTTTTTTACATGGCAAAAGAAAAACGACTTACTGCTGTTGCAGAAACCTGCAGTCTAACTAGTTCAGTACTACTTTTTTATTGGCAAAGAGTTAATAGAAGTATTACATTTACATCATAACTTACCATACAAACTCTATACAATTTCACACACAATCCCACCGAACATTTCTGGAGCTGGAGCAGTCTCAAATAAGATCTAAATTTCAAACCTTTTAATAGTGCAGATTTAATTTCCCCTTTTTTAATATGGAAAAAAAAAGAAGCGGCTTGCTGCTGTTGCAGAAGGCCGAAGCCACTTGCATGCAGTCCTATTAGTTCAGTACTACTTTTCATTGGCAAAGAGTTAATAGAAGTATTACATCATAACTTAGTAGAGTACATACTCTACGTAATTTCACACACAATTCCGATCTCCAAACAAAAAAACAATAACAACACCAAGAAGAAGGTGTGAAAAACTTGGAGAGGCATGCATGCACAGATATTGAGGGGCCGGCTGGCTACGCCTACGCGGCGACGTTGGTGATGCCCCAGGAGCGCTCGGCGAGGCGGACGCAGTCGTGGAAGCGGAAGCAGTCGACGAGGTGGTCGATGGCCATGCCGGCGGCCTGCATGAAAGAGTAGACGATGACGGGGCCGACGAGGCGGAAGCCCCGGCGGACGAGGTCCTTGCTCACCGCCTCCGACTTGGGCGTCCGGAACGGGATGTACTTGTGGTGGCGGTACTTGCCCACCACCGGCCGGTGGTTCACGTGGCCCCACATGTAGCCGCTGAAGGAGCCGAACTCCCTGGCCACCCTCTGGATGCACCTGGCGTTCTCCACGATGCACCGGACCCTGCACTCGGCGATCCTCAGCTCCCTGTCGCCGCTGATCTCCGCCACGTCCTCCTCCTCCATCCGCGCCACCGCGCTGGGGTCGAAGTCGGCGAACGCCTCCCTGTACATGTCCCGCCGCTTCAGTATCTCCGTCCAGTTGTGGTCGATCAGCATCCCTGACAGCGACAGAAGCTCGAACAGCCGGCTGCGTGCGTACAGCATGAAGCTTAGTTTCAAGTTATTAGTTCACAAATTCGTTCATCAGGGAGAAGCAAATGTGGTGGCGAAATCAAATACTTGTCGCTGTACACAGGGACGCCCCAGCACTCGTCGTGGAACTGGACGTACGCCTCGTCTGCACAACACGAATGCGTTTAGTTTTCCTGTCAGTCAGTTTTCGCTTCTTTTTTTTTGGGTTTGGTCCCTAGTTTAAGTCTAGTTTGCTTAACAAACTTCACCCAACAAGTCCCTTTCTGATGAATTTGTCAACTGAACGCTGGTAGTACTCTCCATCTCACCAGCACTCAGGTTTGGCCAGTCAAATCAGAGCACCAAGTCAGCGATGTCAACAGGGCTGTCTGCTGTCTGATGTCAACAAGGTTTGTCTATCCAAACTCTCTGCCTCTCTCTCTTTTGTTTTTTTTCCTTTTTTTAAAAAGGTGGGAACAATCTTTATATAGTCATTGGTTGGTGAAATTTACTTTCTTTTGCATCATTCAGTTAGCCGAGGGCATACATACATCTCCTTTTATTAAGATAACAATGTATATATGCATCTTCATAATTTTAGATAATAAAAAATATATGCACATCTCCTGTGCAAAGAAACCGATGTTCTCAAAAGCCCAGCTCTGTCAAACTGGATGAGATGATAGGTTTGGATTAGAAACTGTCCATCCTAATGTAGTGCATGTGAAATAAAGTACTCTATCCGTTCTTTTTTATTTGTTGTGTTTTAGTTTAAAATGGACTAGCGAGCGACAAATATTCGAGAACGGAGGTAATACTAAATAGATGAATTAAGATCACAAACAAAAAAGGACTGACATAAACAAAGTTAGCTAGCACTACTGAATTTCTTACCACTGTTCTTGGTGATCCAGCTGCACCTACGCAGGCTCCCCGGCTCACTGCAGTCCAAGTCCTCCTCGCCTCCTTCGACGTCATGGTCACTGACCTTGTCATCGTCCTCCCGCCTCATCTCCCGAGACACCATGACGTCGCCCCATGGGCTGAAGGTGCCGCCGTAGAGCAGCGGCACCTTGGGCTCCCAGCTGGAGTTGGAGCTGCTGATGGAGGAGTCGTTGGAGTTCTGCGACAGCGAGAGCGACGACAATGTGAGGCTGGAGCTGCTCCTCTGCATGCCTAGAGGGTAGATCCTCTGCATGTACTTGCTGGCCGCCTGGCTCATGGCCTGCTGCAGCTTCCTGTCGATGCTCTTCATGTGGCTGTTGCCAGGGCTCTTCTCGAAGGCATGGTGCTGCTGCCGGCTGTGCGCTGTGCTGATCATCGTGCCCGTGCTCCTGCCACGCACGAGGGCAGGTGTTTTTGGGAGGCGAACTAGCTAGCTATGAACCAATGAAGAGAGCTTGGAATGAGGTTTGGTATTGTGTGGTTGTGGGTCTATTATAAAGGCTTCCAGCTTCAGAAGGTGTTACGTCCTGGCATGGTTTGGTAGCATATGGGCTTCAAGGTAGCTGCTTGAAAGCTTCCACTTGATCTTATTGAGAAAAAAATGGGCGATGGTGTTAGTTTTCTAGTTTAGTGAGTGAGTGGAAATTGCTGGTGGTTTCAGCACACTACATACATGGTTCATGCATGAGTTCCCTTGGCTCATCTCTTCCTGCTACTCCTTGTCAGTAATTACCTTTCTGGTAACTGAAAGGGGATAGCTGGGTATTTAATAACTATACTACACACACAAGAAAGCAAATAGCTTAATTATTAACGTAGGTTGTATATGAAAGTTTTTCGTGTTATTTAAAATTTCAGTACTATGCTACGCTACCAGCAGTTCACAACAGGCTAATGACAACTCCGACAGCTAGCTACATTGACGAAATGTGGATAGCTCCAATCCTGCTTTTCATTTTCAGTTTCACCTTTCCGGTGGTAATACTTGGCTGAGAAATCCTGAGCCAAGTCCAAACCTCTCGCAACGGCTGGTAACTTATTTTAGGGACTAGAAACAGGCGGTGGTTTAAACATAGACGACATGGTACGTTTGCAGCTCCAGATTACATGGCCAATTTCATCCGGGTTTTCTCTGTCATTGATCGGCTTTCAGGTTGGTTTCATTGAACTCCAAATTCTGTGGTCAGTTTTGTCCAAGTTATCTTCATCACATGATCACTCTGCTTTTTGGCAGTTTCAAGAACCCCTTCTTGGCCTAAACAGTATTGCTTAAACCTGACTTCATGTACAGTAGCTGTTGCTCCGGGTGAAATATGCGGCCAATTTCATCCCTCTGATCCCTGTCACCACAATCTTTCCATTTAATTCCAAAGCTTTTTCAACAGTGCAACGAACCCATCATCGTCGGTACTATGTTGATAAAAACGCACCACAAAACTGAAGAAAATGTAGATCTGTTATTCTTGAGCTGGGATTACTTGGCCAGCTTCATCCTGCCTTTCTTTATCACCACTGGCTAGCTAGTAGCAAGTATGGTTGCTATGCTGCTGCATGCATGCCGGGACAGGAAATTCACTTTGCTCGTTGCATTTACATTAAAGGTCCATTTTTTTTTTGTAAATCTCTTAATGCTAAAGTGCTAATGAAATTTGCCTCTCTCTCTTTTTTTTTTCAAGGGAAAGTCAGGTCTGCTGTATCATGTCATGTGTGCGGTGTACCTAAATAAATATTTTCTCCTGAAGCAGGTGCAGCATTTGATATGTACTTAGTGGGTGGTTGTCTGAATTTGTGAGGGGGGAGGGGGATAAAGGATTGCTAAAGTTAAAGTTCTATGCATAATTCAACGATGAAAACAATGAAACGAGAAAAATAATAATAATAAATTCTAACAGCCTTTTTTTATTGTAAGGGTAGAAGCTCTGCTTTTTTACTTATTAAGATAGGGAAAACACATATCTGTAGTTTATGGAAAGGACTTAAAACATAACACAGATTCGGCAAAGACAAAAAAAGGCTATATATGCAGTATGCACTGATGACTCGGCATGGTCTAATACATTTAGTTTCTATAGGCCCTAATTTTTCTAGTTTAGAATGGTCTTGTTCCATTTAGTTGCGAGGTCGCTAGGGTTACAAGTGACCCCTTGTCCAAAAGGACAAGGAAACGCCATCTTTCTGTTCGTATCCTCATATATAAAACCAAGCCCGGAAGATGCTCGATGAGCGTGCATTTTTTTTCTTTCTTTCTTTCTGAAATGGCGTAGCAGGTGGAACACACCTTTCCATCAAAACTTTAAACAAGGAGGAGCTAAGGATGTAAGTTGGCAACCCCGAGATTTGGAGTCCTGATTATTGCTTCTGAGTTCGGAAGGCATCAAATGGTGTTAGGATCCAAGAAACTTCTTTCAGACTCGAGAGTTGAGGCAGTGTAGTAATGTATGTATTGCAGATGGTCAGTGCTGGTAGGAAGAGGTTATCCAGCCAACTAAATGGCATAAGAAAACAGATTTTGTTCTCCTGATATGCGTGTAGTCGCTGGATTAATGAATTTGTAGGCAATAGTTTGGTGATTATTTGAGTTGTTAAGCTTCTAGCACAGCTCTAACGGCAAGAGTTGTTAGTGTCCTGGTGTGGTATCAATCACTTCCCCCCTCCCCCCCCCCCCCCCCCCCCTGCTTTTTGATAAGGCAGAGGCTGGTCGATCCGTGTCAGGCTCAGGCGGGCTCTGCGTTGTTTAGTGTTAGTGAAGCTGAGCTTCACTTGCCTGCTCACCTAACGCTACTAGCTAGTGCATCAGAGCTTTGAGAGCTGAGGCTACCAAATCACCGTAGACAAATACCATATGCATGCTTGTATGAGCGAGACATTTGGAGACGGAAATTTGCCGTGTATCTGCATGACTCACTCACTGTCTCACTCCGTTCAACTCTGAATCTTCGCCATCTCATCGACGTGCGATTTTTATTTTTAGATTTTTCGTTTCCAATACGCTACTTCCGTGTCGTCGGTGCGTACGTGTTGCTGGGAGGGGGAGGGGGGCAGCTGTTCAAACCCCAATAGCGGTCAATAGAGATATATATATACAAAAGCGAATTTTATACACAACACATGGCTCTCTAAAATAATGATTTAGAAATAAAGTGACATTTTGAAATACGGTTTGAACATTTAAAATTAGAAGACACTGTATAAAAAAATGCAGGTTTGTTAGTGAACAGAAAATGGTAATAGGGAAGACAATATACAGGATACTAAAATGGATTTCAATGTCTTGGTCCTTCCCATTGTACAGCTCTAGAAGTAGCCTACAAAATGCCGCACAAGTAACTCATGAGTTTAGCCTCGTTTCAATTGACAATTTAAAATAGAGAAAATTCGATTTCGACATGAGGACAGGAGGAAATGTGAAACGAAACGCTGACATTGACATGCTGGCCCCCAAGCGCCCCTTACGGCGGGATGCTTATTGGGCTGCCAGTACAGAAGGTCCAGCAATCACGCTGTCGCTAGAGTGTGGTGAATTTTCGCTACGCGGTGGACGGAAATTTTATTGGGACCATATAAAATTGATGAGCATATAAAAGAATTTGTGGATGTGGTCTACGCGATTTGTGCTGCAATGGTGGAGTGGTGGATCACACCTCGGACTAATTCATAGGAAAACAGAGAATTAATAGACTTATAAAATATTTTTTGACTAAGAAATATAGAGAATTTAATAGGGTATAAAATATTTTTGGGCTATGCATAGAGTTGTGGACCTAGTGGCTGTTGACGCCTTTTTGGAGCGCCAAACACTCAACAAAAACTGTGGCGGTGCTCTCTGGTCAGGCGCGGATGGTCCGCGGCCAGGGGCCGGACGGTCCGCGACCTGGCGCAGGGGCTAGGGTTTCCTGCCTAACGGCCGGACGGTCCGCGTATGCGCAGGGGCGGCGGAAGATCGCCGGCGGCGCTGGATCTCGCTCCCGGGAGGAACCCCGTCGGGGAGGAGAGATCCTAGGAGTTGTCTAGGCTCGGGCAGGCCGACCTAGACTCCTCTAATCCACGTAGAGTCGAAGAGAGGCGAAGAATTTGGGGATCAGAAGGCTAAACTAGAACTACTCCTAGGAAATAAATGCGAAATAGAAGTGTTTTGATTCGATTGATGATTACAAATCGGACGTATACCTCTCTATTTATAGAGGCGGGGGGCTGGACCCTTTACAAACTAATTTCCGAGTTATTTCCGCGGATTTAGCTAACAACCGTAACACAAAACTCGGAACCCTAAACTGCTCTGCGCAAGCGCGGACCGTCCGGCCCACAGACGCGGACTGTCCGGACCACGGACCGTCCGGCCTCAGGACCAGACCGTGCGCTGGCTCAAAGTGGTGCCCAACATATGCCCCCCTGCCTTTTGGTGGAGCTGAGCAAATCCAAAAGCATTTTAACTCGATGTGAATACATCAGTTTTCTTAAGCATCTTGCCACATACTAGGATGGTACTGCTTAAGAAAACGCCCGTTCAAAGCTTTGGGTAAATCCTTGCCTTGTAATGTTTGTAGTAAATAGGCGTTACCAGACATTACCTGTTTTACTTTGTAAGGACCCTCCCAGCTTAGCGGCCATTTCCCAAACTTTCGGTCTTTATTCCTTAGAGGCAGGATGGTTTTCCACACCAGGTCTCCTATCTGAAATGATTTTGCTTTGACCTTCTTGTTGTAGGCCCTGGCTACCATGATCTTGTCCTTTTTTATTGCTCCCAAAGCTATCACCCTCTTGTCGGTCACCTCATCAATATTATCCATCATTGAATTATAATAATCAGTGACAGTTAGATTATTTTGTCTGGCGAACCTGACAGCATTCAAACTTATTTCCACAGGCAACACTGCTTCCTGCCCATAGACAAGCTCAAAAGGAGATACTTTAGTAGCACTATGTTTAGATATTCTATGAGCCCATAAAGTTTCGGACAAAATCTTATGCCAATGCTTAGGATTATCGGTTATTTTCATTTTTATCAAGTTAATCAATGTTCTATTACTAGACTCGGCTTGTCCATTGGCCTGAGCATAATATGGAGATGAATTAAGCAACTTAACCCTATATAATTCAGCAAATTCACGTACCTCCTTTGACATAAAAGAAGTTCCTTGATCTGTAGTCAAGGTCTGAGGAATGCCGAATCTATGAACAATATGCTCAGTTATGAACTCAATTACCTCCTTGTGTGTCATGTTCTTCAGAGCAACAGCTTCAGTCCATTTGGTAAAGTAGTCTGTTGCAACCAACACGAACCGATGCCGCTTTGACGATGAAGGATGAATTTCTCCAATAAAGTCTAATCTGCATCCTCTGAAAGGCCAAGGCTTGATGATAGGATGTAATTCGGCTGCAGGGACCAACTGTAGGTCGCCGAATTTTTGACACACTTGGCAACCCTTGTAGTACTTGAAACAATCAGCTATCATGTTAGGCCAATAAAAATCAGACATTCACAACAGCCACTTCACCTTTGGAGCCGATTGATGGGTACCACAAATTCCTTCATGTACTTCGGTCATGGCTAATATAGCATCATCTGGGCCCAAGCACTTAAGCAGGACGTCGTTGACTGTTCGGCGGTAGAGTTCATCACTCATCAAAACATACTTGAAAGTTGTACGCCGAATGTTTTTATATGTCCTGACATTGGGATTTCGTAAATAATTAGTTATGGGCATCCTCCAATCACTTGCATCGGCTTTATTATCAACCGAATCGATTAGGAGCACTTTCCTGGTAACCCCGGACGGTCCGGCGTATTCACGCGGACGATCTGCGACCTGGAGAATTGGCCCTACACCGGTTATCAGATTTTCAGTGTTGTGAAATTGTAACACCTCAAAATCTCATTTTGAGAATTAGGTAGAAAATTTCCAAAGATCTTGAATTAGATTTTTTTAGAGTTCCCATAACTTTTGAAGTCACATCTCCTAAAATAAAAATTTTATAATAAAGATTCAATAAAAGATTCTTCTATAAATTATCTTTTGTTGAAATGTATAAGAACATCTTCTAATAAGTAATCATACAATAGAAACTATTTGTCTTAAAATAATTATATGTGTGCTACATATCCAAAAAAACATTTTCTTATGTAGGATAATAAATAAATGAATAAATAAAATAAAATGAATACTTGCAACTCATGCTCGGTATTTTGTTTATTTGTTGTGATTTTTATCAAAATCTAAAACCTAGAATAAAAATTTGAAGTAGGGATTTAAAGCTGAAATTGGAAAATGAAAAAAAGAAAAGGGAACTTTACCTGTATCCTCGGGTCACTTCTCCATTTCTCAGCCCAGCTCTGTGGGGGATAGATATCCCCCGGGTCCACTAAAGGAGTAAAAGACCTCACGAAAGGCCCAAGGGCCCAATAAATCGTAAGGTCATTCTTTCGTGGGCCTGGGGAGAAACAACCAACAAAGCAGAGCGACGTGAGACCGGATTGGTGCAAACCCGGATGGCCCACAACGTCGAGCGAGTAAATCGCAACAGAGACCCGACTTTCCCGCGCTGAAGCCCCCATGCAACGGAGCCATGCGAGGATAAGTCGGCGAGGGTTACGTAGGGATAAACTCAAGAGGTTCACTACCTTTT
This sequence comes from Zea mays, assembly GCF_902167145.1. NCBI lineage: Eukaryota > Viridiplantae > Streptophyta > Magnoliopsida > Poales > Poaceae > Zea > Zea mays. Next base: position 186,871,796 of record NC_050096.1, on the reverse strand, counting down.
AGCTACTTGTTGTTATCATATCCACGTGTACTGCCCCACGGTCGAGTATATAAGGCCTAGGGGGCACCCCTTCAGAACGATCGACCCTATCTTACTTAGCCACCCACATCAACTCTCTGTGTCTTCAATCCAGAGAGCCCTCTTGTAACCACGCTCACCAAGCATACTCACCAGGACGTAGGGTGTTACGCATCTCTAAGCGGCCCGAACCTGTAAATCTTGTCCACTGTCCCTCGTGCGATCGGCACGAACCATTTTGCTACAGTCGTCGACACCGTCCTACTCCTAGAAACACCTTGAGGGGCAACCCCGGGTGTGCGGTCGGACCCAAAACACCGACAGCTGGCGCGCCAGGTAGGGGGTGTGTCGACGATCCAAGCTAGCTCAATGGCCGTCACCTTCTACAGCAAGATCACCATGCATCCCGGATCCGTATTTTGCTTCGGGACAATCTCATCTTTAGCGGATGAAGAGGGAATTCTACACCGTGTCACGGATCCGCCGGAAAAGAAGTCTCCTCCAACGAATTCCGAAAATGCCGGAGAGGCGCAACCTCCAGCTCTTCGGAAAAAGATCGTCTCCGGAAAGTCGGGGGCCGAGGGCTCGCTGACCCGGAAGACTCCGCTGTCTACTTCCCCGACAAAAGAATGGACACGGATCGCGAGGAAGAAGGAGACCAGGGAAAAGCAAGTCGTTCTTTCCGTTCCTCCGGCCTCAAAGGAGAACGGAAAGAAAGTCGCCACGACAGCAGCTCCATTCTACCCCGACGTCCTCTTCATCGGGAGAGTGGAATCGCCTACCGTCTCCGACGACGAACCGACCGCGCCCGGAGAAGAATCGCCTCAACGAGAATCCCGCCGACGAAGGAACCGACGCAGGAACGTTCGACGACATCACGCGGCCGGAGAGCGGGATCCGGAGCAGCCTGTCTCGCGAGACGAGGTCTCGGAGATAGGGGAAACTCCGGAAGAACGCGCTTACAGAGAACGAAGGAACTCCCGACGACGTGATCGCCGGCGGGCTCAGGAACAGGCCGAGCAAGATGCAAGGCAACGCCGGGAGAATCCGCTCTTCGGGCGCAACCTGAATCCCGACTTCGCCCGAGCTATGAACACGCCAAGCGAAGTCGGAGGGGTACTAGCTCGAATAGCTGATGGACTTCCTCGAACTCCCGACGCCGAGGGATACCGACGCCTGTTCACCCAGGCAGCCAACCATCTTCTACCGCTCGCTCACCCGCCGAACGATCTACGACACGCCATCAACAGTCGCCGAGACGCGCGAAGCTCCATCAATGCTTCGCGCGAACGGCGGCATGAGAACGAGATTCGCCGTCGGGAGGAGTACGACCGGGATCATGGCATCCCGACTCAGAGCCAGGCCACCAGAACTGAGTCGGCAACGGCCTCAACTGGCAGTACCACCCGGGGACGGTCGAGGAACCACAATCACAACTCCCCTCCCCGGGACAGACATCGTCCCCGACGACAGGAGGACACGTGCGGAGTGTCCGCTCTTACTCCGCGCCTTAGGGCCATCCAATGGCCTCCCAACTTCAAGGTATCCAATGTTGACAAATATGAACCTAAGCAGGATCCAGGGGGTTGGCTAGCCGTCTACACCACCGCTGCTCGAGCTGCCGGGGCATCTGAGGACGTTATGACCGCGTATTTGCCCATCGTCCTTGGGCAAGATGCGCTACAGTGGCTACGACATCTACCCCGACACTGCATCGACGACTGGGGAGACTTCAGTCGACGTTTCACCGCCAACTTCCAGTCCCTCTCCGACAAGCCAGCGCAACCGTGGGACCTTAAATCCATCAAGCGCCGGGGGATGAGACTCTCCGGTCGTACCTCAAAAGGTTCCAGACCATGAGAAATCGCATCCCCGAGGTCACGGAGGCGGCCGTGATCGAGGACTTCTACAGAGGATCCAACGACTCGGCTTTTGTCCGAGCCATACTACAGAAGGCGCCGACTACTTCCGAGGAGCTGTTCCGGGAAGCCGACCTCTACATCACCGCCGACGAGCGAGCTCAGGACCTCATCGGAGGAGCAAAGCCTGCACCGGCAGCACCACGACGCGACGCGAACCAGCCACCCGACAAACGCTGGGAGAAGAGGCCTCGCGAAGAAGTACACGCCGCCGGACCACCTGCCTCTCGCGCCCGAGGAGGACCTCGCGGAGGCGAGCGCACGCTGGACGACATCCTCGACGCCCAGTGCCCATACCGCAAGGACATGCGCCACACTCTTCGCAACTGCCGGGACTTCAAGCACTCCGTTGGGCATGGCCGACCCTTCCAACCTCTACCTCCTCCTCCGCCGAGGGGAGGACCGGATGAACCACGACAACCTCATCAGCCGGAGGAGGGAGGAGGAGGAGCTTTCCCACGCGTCGACAGGGAGGTCAACGTCATCTTCGGCGGACATGGGTCGCAGGAGAACAAGAGACAACAAAAGCTCAACGACCGCCAGATACTGGTGGCGACCACCGGTCCTCCCGCCCCATACCGGTGGTCAGAACACCCGATCACCTTCACTCGGGAAGATCAATGGCTCAACTTCGACCATCCGGGCAAATACCCGCTCCTCGTCGATCCGGTGATCCGAGAGAGCCGGGTGAAGAAGGTGCTAGTGGACGGGGGGAGCAGCATCAACGTCACCTTCCCCCGGACGCTCCAAGGCTTGGGGGCTCACCTCAAAGAGCTCCACAAGCCGGACACTCCTTTCTTCGACATCGTGCCGACGGAGGGGGAATACCCGCTAGGCCACATCCACATGCCAGTCACCTTCGGAACTCCGGAGAACTACAGAACCGAGTTCCTGAGGTTTGAAGTGGCGAACTTCGACTGCGGGTACAACGCCATCATCGGAAGGCCGGGATTGGCCAAATTCATGGCCATTCCGCACTATACATACATGATACTGAAGATGCCAGGACCGCAAGGGATCATAACTGTGCGCGCCGACTTCCAAGGCGCCGCAGAATGTTTCCGAGTGGCCATCCAAGCAGCCCTCACCACCAAGCCGTCAACGGTCCCTTCTACACTGGCGAACTCTAAGCCTGAGGAGGACCTCGCAGTACCGGCAAACGAAGCTCAGGTCGCGACCTCTATGCGGCCAATTGAAGAAACCAAGCGAATCAACCTGGGGTTCGCTGATGAGCGCAAGACAACCATCATCAGCTCTAGCTTGGACGACAAATAGGAAAGCGCGCTCGTCCAGTTCCTGCAAGATAACCGAGATGTATTCGCATGGCAACCTGCGGATATGCCGGGAGTCCCAAGAGAACTGGCCGAGCACAAGTTGAAGGTTTATCCCCAGGCGAGGCCGATCCGGCAAAAGCTACGTCGTTTCACGCCTGATAAGAGAGAGGCCATTCGCACCGAGTTAGCTCGCTTGGTTGCAGCTGGATTTATTAGAGAAGTATTACACCCCGAGTGGTTAGCCAACCCTGTTCTTGTACTCAAAAAGAATAAAGTGGATTGGCGCATGTGCGTCGACTATACTGATCTCAACAAACACTGTCCGAAGGATCCCTTCGGGCTCCCGAGGATAGATCAGGTGGTGGACTCCACCGCTGGATGTTCTGTGCTGTCTTTCTTAGATTGCTATTCTGGGTATCATCAGATTAGTTTGGCAAAAGAAGACGAGGAAAAAACAGCATTCATCACTCCGTTTGGTGCTTTCTGTTATACCTCCATGTCGTTCGGCCTCAAAAACGCTGGAGCGACTTATCAGAGAGCCATTCAAACATGCTTAGCCGATCACTGGGGCAAGCGTGTGGAGGCTTACGTAGATGATGTGGTAATCAAAACGGAGGATTCAGAAAACTTCATCGAAGACTTACAGCTGGTTTTCAACAGCCTGAGACGATATAGATGGAAGCTCAATCCCGAAAAATGTGTTTTCGGGGTACCAGCAGGAAAGTTGCTCGGGTTTATCGTCAGCCACCGGGGAATTGAGGCTAATCCAGATAAGATTGAAGCTATCATGAAGATGGAAGCTCCTCGGTCACAAAAGAAGGTTCAGCGACTTACTGGATGTATGGCAGCTCTGAGCAGATTTATATCCAGGCTGGGAGAAAAAGGTTTGCCATTGTACAAGCTACTCAGGAAGGTGGATAAGTTTCAATGGACTTCAGAAGCACAAGAAGCTCTAGATGCACTGAAGAAATTCTTGACAACACCACCAGTACTGAAACCACCCCGGCGAGCTACGTCGACTCAACCGGCTGAAGATTTGCTACTGTATATCTCTTGCACGACTCACGTGGTAAGCACCGTGTTGGTAGTCGAGCGAGTAGAAGAAGGACATGCCTATCCAGTACAACATCCTGTTTACTTCATCAGTGAAGTTCTAGGCCCCTCGAAGAAAAAGTATCCTCAGGTTCAGAAGCTATTATACGCAGTACTTCTAACTGCCCGCAAGCTGCGTCACTACTTTGACGACCACAAAGTCATAGTAGTCACTGGTTTTCCAATAGGGGATATTCTTCACAACAAGGAAGCCATTGGCCGAATAGCCAAGTGGGCTTGCGAGCTGGGATCCCACGACATCGAGTTCCGACCTCGCACTGCCATCAAAACTCAAGCACTGGTCGATTTCGTATCAGAGTGGACAGAACAGCAAGTACCGGATAATCCAGAAACTGCAGAAGTATGGCGAATGTATTTTGATGGCTCGCTGAAGCTGCAGGGGGCAGGAGCAGGGATTCTCTTCACCGCACCTGGAGGTGAACACCTCAAGTACGCCCTCCAGTTGCTATTCCCGGCCTCTAACAATGCAGCCGAGTATGAAGCTTTGATACACGGATTGAACATCGCCATATCACTGGGCGTCAAGAGATTGATGGTATACGGAGATTCTCTGGTAGTCATCAGCCAGATAAACAAGGAATGGGATTGTTCAAGCGATTCAATGGGAAAATACTGCGCTGCCGTCCGAAAGCTGGAAGATAAATTCGAGGGTTTGGAATTTCATCATATAGAAAGAGATCGGAACACAGCAGCCGATGTACTGTCCAAGCTCGGATCCAGTCGAACTCAGGTCCCACCCGGAGTCTTCGTGCAAGAAATTCTGCAGCCGAGTATCTCAATGGATCAAACAGAAGAGTGCAACATCATAGATCAACCCGAGTCAGACTCTGATGACTGGAGAAGGCTGATTATTAAGTATATAAAGAATGAAGAAGAACCAGACGACAAGAACTCGGCAGAGCGCATTGCCAGGCAGTCGGCTCACTATACACTCATTGGGGAGATATTGTACAGAAGGGGCGCATCAGGCATCCTCATGAAGTGCGTTCTCCCGTCCACTGGGAAGCAACTTCTGGAGGAGGTCCATGCAGGGCAATGTGGAATACATGCAGCATCCAGAACACTAGTCGGGAAGGTTTTCAGGTCAGGATTCTATTGGCCGACAACGAAGAATGATGCAGCCGAGTTAGTTCAGAGGTGCGAAGCTTGCCAATACTTGTCAAAGCAACAGCACATGCCAGCACAACAACTACAGACCATACTAGTAACCTAGCCTTTCGCATGCTGGGGACTGGATATGATTGGACCTTTCAAGAAAGCTCAAGGGGGATATACTCATGTATTGGTGGCGATTGACAAATTCACTAAATGGATAGAGTTCAAGCCCATTGCTTCTTTAAGCTCTGCTAAGGCCGTGGAATTCATACAAGACATAATATTCAGGTTCGGGATACCAAACAGCATCATCACTGACTTAGGATCCAACTTCACCAGTTCAGAATTCTTCACTTCTGCGAGCAAAAGAGCATTCAGATCAAGTACGCATCTGTAGCACATCCAAGAGCCAACGGGCAGGTTGAGCGAGCCAACGGAATGATATTGGAGGCACTCAGGAAAAAGGTCTTCGATAAGAATAAAAAATTCGCAGGAAAGTGGATAAGAGAATTGCCTTATGTTGTTTGGAGCCTAAGAACCCAACCTAGCCGAGCCCTGCATGGAAACACTCCTTTCTTCATGGTCTATGGGTCGGAGGCAGTGCTACCTGCTGATCTCAAGTTTGGGGCGCCAAGGTTGATCTTCGAAAGCATAGCAGAAGCTGAGGCCACCAGGCTGGAGGACATTGATGTACTTGAGGAAGAACGGCTGAATGCGGTAATCCAATCAGCACGGTACCAGCAGACTCTAAGGCGCTATCACGACAAGGCTGTGCGGCAACGGTTCTTTTCAGTAGGAGACCTCGTCCTCCACCGAATTCTAACGGGGGAGGGACGGCACAAGTTATCACCCTTATGGGAAGGACCCTTCATGGTAGCAGAAGTCACTCGGCCCGGATCGTATCGCCTCACTCAGATGGATGGCACAGAAGTTGGGAACTCCTGGAACATAGAGCACCTCAGAAAGTTTTATCCCTAGCTGTATTTCAAAACTGCTGGGGCGACAATGTATTCTGTAAAGTGGAAATATGTCATCAATAAAGAGAGATTTCAAAGATACTCAGTTCATTTACGATTGACTTGCATTCTTACTTAACTCGGGGTGACCACTATGCCCTACAAACGGAGCAATCGACTTAAGTCGGCAACGACTTAAGGCGGTGCAACATGCTCACGCTTACTTAACTCGGGGTGACCACTATGCCCTACAAACGGAGCAATCGACTTAAGTCGGCAACGACTTAAGGCGGTGCAACATGCTCACGCTTACTTAACTCGGGGTGACCACTATGCCCTACAAACGGAGCAATCGACTTAAGTCGGCAACGACATAAGGCGGTGCAACATGCTCACGCTTACTTAACTCGGGGTGACCACTATGCCCTACAAACGGAGCAATCGACTTAAGTCGGCAACGACTTAAGGCGGTGCAACATGCTCACGCTTACTTAACTCGGGGGTGACCACTATGCCCTACAAACGGAGCAATCGACTTAAGTCGGCAACGACTTAAGGCGGTGCAATATGCTCACGCTTACTTAACTCGGGGTGACCACTATGCCCTACAAACGGAGCAATCGACTTAAGTCGGCAACGACTTAAGGCGGTGCAACATGCTCACGCTTACTTAACTCGGGGTGAGCACTATGCCCTACAAACGGAGCAATCGACTTAAGTCGGCAACGACTTAAGGCAGTGCAACATGCTCACGCTTACTTAACTCGGGGTGACCATTATACCCTACTAACGGAGCAACCGGCTAAAGTCAGTGGCGACTTAAGCCGGTGCAACATACTCGCACCTATGTAATTCAGGGGATGACTTCCATATCCCTCAAACAAATTTCATAATCATCATGCGTCATTTCATTACCGCAAATTTACGAATCAATAAATTCTGATACAATAAGAGAGTAATTATGTCATTCAAATGATAAACTGATGTCCTCTAACAAATACTCGATCATGCTAACCGCGCGCTCAGAGCACGCAAAATGTTTCTCTATTTCGCAATGTCTTTCTCAGGAGCAACCAACGAAGAAGGGCGACTCGAGGAATCAGGGGCAGCATTCACGTCAGCCTTTATGTCTTCAGGAACAACCACGCCGGGTCTCCTCATTAAGATTCGTCCCGCCCGAATAGCCTTATCCATGGCTTTATCGCGCTGGGCTTTGAGAGTAGCAGCAGTTTCTTCGGCAACTTTTTAGCAGCCAGCCGAGCAGCCTCTAACTCCTGGGCAATGGATTTCTTGGAAGCTCGGAGTTCTTTGATGGTGGCATCCTTTGCTGATATCAATTGCTTAAGGCGGGTCACTTCGTCCGCAGATTCCTGCAGCTTACAACGTTGATTGTCCAGTTCCTCCATTGTAAAGCGGTGACTCCTCTCCAAGATTGACAGCGAGTTGCTAGAATCGCGATACAATCTGTCAAGATTGTCACGAGAAGCAGCAAGGATACGCTTTTCTTCCTGCAAACAAAAATCAACTCCTTCAGAAACCAAGCAAGTAATAGGAACATATCAAGGCAAGGCACAGTTTTGTAAGTTACCTTTTCAGAGTCAAGCCGAGCATGAAGAGAAGAACTCAGGGCATTGGCGTCATCCAAGGCAGCGGAGACCTGATTTAGTTCAGTTTGGCTCTGAGAGTACTTCTCCTCGAAGTCAGCGCACCGCTGAACCATTTCAGCCTGATCTCGGGAATGTTTTTCCTCAAGAATTGCAATCTGCCGAGTCATTCCTAACAAGAGGTAATCAAACAAAACGAGGTCAGAAGGTAAAACAGTCCACAACAAAGGCGAAGAGAAGAAAAAGGGCACTAACCAGCGTTAGTTGCCTCCAACTCGGATACACGACGATGAAGTGATACTGGATTCCAACACGCAAGAGACAAAGCCACTTCTGGGACGGAAGCACCCTGCTATCTCAGCTGGCTGGCCATCCCATCCACCAAAGCCTGATGAGAAGAACATATGAACATAATGACAAAAGTTCATGCAACGTAAAGATCAAGCTAAAATACAGCACAGTACCTGGAGGTTGGAAAAGAACGAAGGGATCCCCAAATCAGGAGAAATCAGCTGATAACCAGGCGCAAGGCCACCACCCGAAGCAGCTTGCAACGGACCAGTAGGAATCAGCTCAGTGCCTTCAACAGAGCCAAACGCCCGATCAGCGGGGACGCTGCCCTCTAAAGCGACTCCCTGGTCCAAAGTTTGGGCTACCACCATGCAGCCAGAGTGTGGAGGTGATCCCGCATGAACGTCCATGGAAGTGCAGGAAGGAGACCCTGCTTGGGCACCCTCGGGGGCTGGGTCATAGTTGGCACTGCCCACTTGAGCCGGATCATCCCCGGCAGCACCCTCGGGGGCTGGGCAGTGGCTTACACTCTTCACCCGAGCTAAGTCATCCCCGGCGACATCCTCGGGGGCTGGGCATGTGTCAGCACCATTCTTGAGGTCCAGGCTCTCCGCAGTAACCACCTCTAAGGTTGACAGGCCTTCAGCCACTTCCATGGGACCAGGACAATCCAAGTCAGCATCCCGACCCTCGAGATCGCGCTCTAAGGTCGACGAGGCTCGGGATGACCTCAACCCAGCATCAGGCACAGCAGCGCAAGCCTCCGTTGCATCATCATCCACTGGCTCTGATAACAAGTCCTCTGGGACCATATCCTCAAGAGTTTGATCAAAGTTGGCCAGGGACAGTTCTTGCAGACCAATGAGGGCAGACAAAGCTGGAGAAGGAACTCCACTACTTTCACCGCTGGCGATGAACTGCCGACTGTTTTTCCGAGTTAAAGGAGCCTCATTTTCTTCCTCCTCATCTTCCACAGTGACAACACAAGCAGCACCCCCATTGGGATCAGCAACAGATGGAGCACCCACATTGGGATTAGTAGCAGTTTGGGTACACCCATTGGGGTCAGCGTCAGTAAGTCCAGTCGCAGGCACTTCTTCAGTAGCAGGAACTGAGGTACCAGCGTCCTCATCAAAACTGGACACTCGCCGGAGGCGTCTTCTTTTCTTCTTTTGCTCATCAGCAGAAGGCTCAGGCTGATTGGTTCGGCTAGGGCGCCTCGGGCGAGTACTGCCAGGTTTCTGGACATCCAAAGTTGTATCAACCTCTGGAAGGGGTACCACTGCCAACGTACCAGCAGGAGCAGCGTCGGAGGAATCCTCAGCTAGCAGATCAAGCATGGCATTTATATCCGCATCACTAGGGTTCAGGGGCACCTCAAAATGGACCTGCCGTTCGTCATCAGGAATCTCCCCAAGCGAAGTAACCAAAGTACTGACTTCTTCAGCAGAGGGTCGCACTCTAAGGCCCAAATTGCCATCAGTCACAGGCGGATTTGACACAAAAGGGTGAAGGCTTTGGGAGGAGGCAGGTTCCAGGCTGAGTATGCCACTGGAGCACCAACATTTGACACCTTACCCCTGAGGATCATTTCAAGTCGGCTTACCAAGTCTACAGAAGGAATTCTCCTATTGGTAACCCGAGTTGAGTCGGCTAGCCCTCGATACAGATATGCTGGATAGGCCCTGTCTTTCAGTGGCTGAATGTTCTTGAAAACAAAGTCAGCAACCACAGCTTCAGCAGTTAGACCTCTCTCTTTCAGCAGTCCAACTTCATTTAGCAACACACCTGCCTCAGCCACTTCCTGATCTGTGGGAGACTTGGTCCAGCTCGGAGTGCGAACGTCTGGCTGTCTTCCCGACCGGGAGGGGAGAGAATTTCCATAATTATCAACTATGAACCACTCTAGACGCCACCCCTTAATACTGTCCTTGAGGGGAATCTCAAGATACTCAGTTTTCCGCCCGTGGCGCATCTCCAAACTGGCACCTCCGACCAACTGATGTTGTCCCCCGACCATCCCAGGGCGACAATGATACAAATACTTCCATAAACCGAAATGCGGCAGCACGCCAAGAAAGGCTTCGCATAGGTGAACGAAAATGGAGATTTGCAGAATGGAATTAGGGTTCAAATGGGTCAAGTTAATGTGGTAGAAATCAAGGAGGCCACGGAAAAAGGGAGAGATGGGAAGGCCGAGGCCGCGGAGAAGAAAAGGAGCGTAAACTACAGACTCGTGGGTATCCTCTGTCGGGACAGTAGTCCCGTGGCAAATCCGCCAAGAACAGAGTTCCCGCGTAGGAAGAACCCCGATGGATACGAGGTGGAGAAGTTCAGCTTCGAAAATGATGGACATATGGTTACCTGCGAAAGGCAACTGGCTGTTGGGGTCGATCGGAGGGATCACCGCAGCAGACGAGCTCGCAGTCTTCCTCTTGGGCGCCATCTCGATTTCACCAGCGAGCAGAGTAGGAGGCGAATGACAGAGAGGATTTGGAAGCGGGAATGCAAGAACTAGGGCACGGAAAGCAAAGGCGGCTAAAAGCGCAGCTCTTATGGGATATTCTCGAGCCAGATACCGTTTCAAAAAGTGCCCAGTCATCACCCGGCGGTTATTTCTAAAACCCCAGCATGCCACGTGGTCATCCGGCAGTTATTTCCAAAAAGCCGATGCACCACCTCATCACTCGGTTATCATCCTCAAAATAGCTCATGCGGCCTGCTATCACTCGGCGTTGACTCTAAAACACTGATTTCATATTCAGTCGCTCGGCATTACCTCTAAAATGCCGATGCCGACCTCCAGTCACTCGGCGTTGCCTCTAAAACGCTGTTTTCGTATTCGGTTGCTCGACATTTCCTCTAAAATGCCGACATCACCCTCCAGTCACTCGGTGTTGCCTCTAAAACGCTGATCTCGTGTTCAATCGCTCGGCATTACTTCTAAAATGCCGACGTCGACTTTCAATCACTCGGCATTGCCTCTAAGACGCTGATATAGCGTTCAGTCGCTCGGCGTTACTTCTAAAATGCCGACGTCACCATCCAGTTACTCGGCGTTGACTCTAAAACGCTGATTTCATATTCAGTCGCTCGGCATTACCTCTAAAAAGCCGATACCGACTACAAGATTACTCGGCAGCTACTTCTGGAAGCGTCAGTGTGATGCCCAAGTTATTCATCTACTGTTTCAAAGAATCAGTTTTATAATCAAGCAAAGCGAGTCATCAAGAAGAAGCCAACGTCATTCTTTCATTAAGGGAAGACAATAAGCTTACAAATCAACTCTTTGCGAGTTGATGCTTCCCTACTATTACTACATTACATTACTACTACTATACTACGCTATACTACTCTACATTACTACTACATTATTCTAACTACACTATACTAATATCTAAAGACCAGTGGCGTTTAGCCACTGGCCTTGCTGCTGCTGCCACCGCCGCCGACCCTGGTGCTGCCCTTGCTGCTGCCGCCTCTGGTGCTGCCCTTGCTCTCGTCGTCGTCGCCGCTGCCCCTGCCGCTGCCGCTACCGTCGTCGTCGCCGTCGTCGTCGTCGTCGTCCTCGTCCTCGCCGCCGTCCGAGTCCTCCTCATCCGAGGAGTACTCCGACTCATCCGAGCCCTCGAGCCCGGAGCGCTCGACGGCCCGGATGTACGTCCAGACTTCCGCGGCAATCCCCTGGGAGTCGTCTGAATCATCAGACGACGCCGGGGGAGAGACGGGAGCCGGAGACCCCTCGGACTCGGAGGAGAACTCCTCCTCCGAGTATTCCGAGTCGTCGAAGTCCTCCGACGGAGGAGTCGGCTCGCGCTTGCGTTTGTTACTCTTGCCCATGGCGGAAGCAGACGGGAGAGAAGAGAAGGATGCAGTAAAGAACAGCGAAGAGATGTGAAAAAAACAGAGGGGCAACGACGTTATTTATAGAAGGGAAAGGCAACCGCTCACCTCCAACCGTGGTCACTGAACAGTCGCAAAGCATTCAATAAGCACTTCCACCCGTCTGAAGACACGTCAGACGGCTGACGCCGTTTCATGCAACACTACACCCATTGGGACTCCAGTCAACAGCGCAAAGGATATGATTACACTCGCCGTCCCATCACATTACTACTCAGAAGCAGCCGGCTAAAACACTCAGCGTACCAAGCCGTCCCTTGCCCACACCCATTGGGGGGGGGGACGCCCAGGAATTATCAGTATATTTTTCAAAACGGTCACATCTGTGCAGGGCACGCAGTGAATACCTCAAGACAAAAATGAGATATCAGTAAGGATCAGAGGAAAGCCAAATATAGCCAGCGAAGTACAAGATATGGCCGACAGAAGCGACGTGAAGACTAGACAGAGAACGTCCATCAAACGTCCAATCAGTCGCAGAAGCAAATAAATTGCACTACCTAGCAAGATATAGATGGATTGCAAACTCGGCTGCTAAAGACAAAATATATGCTGACCTCTGCAGCAAAATATTGATGACATAATGCTGACCTCCAAAGCATAATGCAAATAGCTTCATGCCAATTTTTACAAACGAAAGGGATAATTTTCAGCAAAGAGGCACGAAAGGAAGACCTTCGAATGGATTATCCTTAAAAAATCCATTTGAAGGTCGGGGGCTACACCCATTGGGTGCACCTCCGGTGCACCCCATGGATTATCATTCCAAGCCGAGATAGTGCCGACTTCTAAGGCGTGGGACAAGATTAAAAGACCAACCCTCAACCAAGATGCAGGAGCACAAATGGAGATAATTTCTGGGGAAGACCTTCGAGTAGATTGTTTTCTAAAATCTACTCAAAGCTCGGGGGCTACACCCATTGGGTGCACCTCCGGTGCACCCAATGAAGTTCAGAATCCTACAAATTGAAATGCCGACCTCTAAGGCACAAGCATGAAACTAAGCTTCGGTCAAATGAGTGATCGGAGCAAGAGAAGACAGCAGGAAGTCGTTTTTCTTCAAAACACCCGCAAGTTGGACCTAGGATCTTTGGGCTGATTACTTCTAAATTAACCCAAAGATCGGGGGCTTGTGGGGGATAGATATCCCCCGGGTCCACTAAAGGAGTAAAAGACCTCACGAAAGGCCCAAGGGCCCAATAAATCGTAAGGTCATTCTTTCGTGGGCCTGGGGAGAAACAACCAACAAAGCAGAGCGACGTGAGACCGGATTGGTGCAAACCCGGATGGCCCACAACGTCGAGCGAGTAAATCGCAACAGAGACCCGACTTTCCCGCGCTGAAGCCCCCATGCAACGGAGCCATGCGAGGATAAGTCGGCGAGGGTTACGTAGGGATAAACTCAAGAAATTCACTACCTTTTAGCTACTTGTTGTTATCATATCCACGTGTACTGCCCCACGGTCGAGTATATAAGGCCTAGGGGGCACCCCTTCAGAACGATCGACCCTATCTTACTTAGCCACCCACATCAACTCTTTGTGTCTTCAATCCAGAGAGCCCTCTTGTAACCACGCTCACCAAGCATACTCACCAGGACGTAGGGTGTTACGCATCTCTAAGCGGCCCGAACCTGTAAATCTTGTCCACTGTCCCTCGTGCGATCGGCAAGAACCATTTTGCTACAGTCGTCGACACCGTCCTACTCCTAGAAACACCTTGAGGGGCAACCCCGGGTGTGCGGTCGGACCCAAAACACCGACAAGCTCATCCCAAACTCCAACCACGCCTGGCCCACTCTCTCTCGACCCAACCGGACTCTCCCTCACACAGCCCATGAGCACCCCGCTGGCCCCCTTGCCTCTTTCCCCTTGAGTCAATAGCGGGTGGGGCCTGCTGCTCGGGCTCATTGCGCGCAAATGGGTGATGGTGGGCTCTCCCCTCATCCACTGACTGTGGGGCCCGTGGGTCAGCAGCTCATTTCTTCACAAGCGTGTCCGTGTCTACTACCCGAGCCACTGACTGGTGGGTCCGGGATGTCAGCTTCACCCTCTCCCTCAACCACTCGAGCTGAACGCGTGCAGTTGTTGGATTAGCGCAGATTCGATCCAAGCCACACGTAACAAACCCTATTACTCAACTGCGCTAATTCCGGGGGGATTCGTTCGCCGTGCCGTTCTCACCTGGAATCCCTCGCGCTATATATATTGGGGTTTCGGCACCTTCGTAGCTATCACGTAGCGGTGCCGGGTGCGGGGGATTCATCGCTGGACACCATGGGCGGGGGCCTGCACCGCATGATCGCCGGTAAGAAGGCCATCATCTAGTTCGCCCACGCCCGTGGATGGTGTAGGAGCCAATGGCGGGCAAGGAACTCGTCCGGGGTGCGCGCAATTTTGTCGCCGGCGCAAGGATTGGCCGTGGTGCCGCACCATCACGCGGGCGGAGCCGTCGCCGCATCATACCGAGGTAATAAGCCCACCAACGGATTCGCCTTGACCTCCTCTATGCGTAGCACTAGGGAATCAAGAATTTAACGTCTGGGCGTGTAGTTGGGGAGCTCCAGCCATGGCGCTCCGCCGCGGTGAGCGCGCCGTCAGGATTTGGGGGTGTTCGGGGAAGGAGAACGACTCCTGGCCGTCCGATCCCTATCGGGTGGCCGAGATTGGAGCACGCATACCCCTTTGGTGAGATCATCCTGGGTCGTCCGATCGAATCCCGCGGCCCAGATTCAATCTCGAACGTTTTAAATCAGGGCCGCTGATCACAGATTGGATGGTTGACGCTGTGCACCGCTTCAGCGCGCTGGCGACCTAATCTGGGCCACCGAAACCCGATCCAACGGCTAAGGTTGAAGCATACCCCTTCGGCCTTGGATAATTGCATAAGAGCCCCTGTACTTGTGTTAAAACAACCTGCAGTCCACACTGTGGGAGTTCTGAGTCTTGTGTCTTTTGCGCAGAATCCCATGGGTTTCTGTTAAAATAGTGGCCGCAGTCCAAGTAACTCAGAAAACTATTAGATTTAATTCAGAAATTCTTTTTAATGCAAAATAATATCCCAAACTTAGGAAATTCATAGTTAATTCATTTTAACTCCAAATTGAGTCATTCTAGTTGCAATAATTTTGTATTAATATTGTTTATCACCTAGTACCTTTGTTTAACCATGAAACTTGAATTAAAATTGCTCAATTGAATTAATCTATTCTAGGTGCTAAATGATTTTAGAAATTCATAACTCAATATCCGTAGCTCCGAATTTAGGGGTTCTTGTTTCTACGATCTTGTAGCAACGCGTAGATCATAATTATATAGTTTATCCTTATGTTTGGTGCAATGTTAATTTTTCCTATACACTATTTGTTTGTAATGCTACGATTAGCAGTGAGGACACGTGTCATCTGAAGAGCAAGTTGGTACCTGGACACTCAAGTGCCAGGCAAGTTGTGCCCTTGATCACTTCTTTTTACCTACTCATGTTCTAATTAATCATAATGATCTGCATAGGTTAGTTTTGATGGGACCCAATAGGTTACCCTAGTTTGTTTATCTTTATACCTTGTTTACCACTGAACTTTTTGGGTAGTACCTGCTATTGCTTTAGGTGATTTTGGGTATGAGATACATTATTCATGATCACACTTTTATTATCTGTTTACTATTACTGTTCATGATAAGATCATTATGTTAATTGGAACATGGAGCGACCACCCGGGAAAACAGTGCTACCACAAGGGTTTAATGGGACGCCCTTGGCTGATTAATTAGGAAAGCTAGTGGAAGACTACCTTACTCGAAAGGGGCAAGGGCAGTAGGGGAGTGGTCAGTGTGGGGAGGTCCTTGGGATGATTTTGCTGCGATGGCGGTCATGCGAGGGGTCCCTGCATTGGAGCTTCCTATAAACTGTAGCGGGTTTTCTGAAGCTAGTGGAATTTTGTAAAGGCCTCGTAGTGTTACCCTGCCTCGCCTCCTCGGTAGAGGTGTATGGGAAGTCGCGACCCCGTGGCAGATGGGTAACATGACTTGTGGGTAAAGATGCGCAACCTCTGTAGAGTGTAAAACTGGTATACTAGCCGTGCTCACGGTCATGAGCAGCTCGGACCCTCACATGATTAATTTATGGAACTAAATTCAAATTGTCATATGCATTACATCACAGGTGATGTTGTTACTTTTGTTCTACTTCTTAATTGGGTTGGTATTTACTTATACTTAGTAATTGTTAATAAAATTTTGACCAACTTTAAAAGCAATGCTCAGCTCTAACCATTCTCTTTGGTAAGCCTTACACTTCACCTGAGCTCCCACTTTTGGCGAGTTCATGCACATTATTCCCCACAACTTGTTGAGCGATGAACGTATGTGAGCTCACTCTTGCTGTCTCACACCCCCACAGGTCAAGAACAGGTACCACATGGTGAGGCGCTTGGAGGATGTTGTGATGTGTTCGTGAGAGATCTAAGCCGTTGTCTCCCAGTCAACTTTGGGTTGCTGGACCGTTGTCTTCTTATAATGTAATTATTTATTTATTTTGTATAGAACTCCTATTATATAGTAAAGTTGTGACATTCGATCCTGTGCCATGATTCATCATATGTGTGAGACTTGGTCCCAGCACACCTGGTGATTATGTTCGCGCCTGGGTCTTGGTGCCCCGAAACCCGGGTGTGACAGAAATCTCCCTCGCTTTATCCGATAACCTGATGCATCTTGTGCCAAATTGTTAGCCCTATGATTTTCAACTCTAGAGATATGCCGAATACTGAATTCGTCAAAAGAATGAATTATGCTCCAACATTTTTCAAGGTAACTATTTAGAGTACCATCAAAACATTGATATTCTTCTAACACCTGTTGGACGACTAGCTGAGAATCACCAAATGCCTTTAAATGTTTACTCCCATACAATTTAAAAGTTCTAAGCCAAACAAAAGGGCTTCATATTCGGCTTGGTTGTTAGTGCAATAAGTTTTCAATCGGCTAGAGAAGTCGAAGGAGACATTACTTGGCGAAACAAGCACAATGCCAATCCCTTGCCCTTCATTGCAAACCGATCCATCAAAATATAAAGTCCAAGGAGTAATAGTGAGGTATGACATGTCTAGTTATGAGTATCATTAATCCGATGTTCTACAATAAAATCCGCTACGACCTGGCCTCTCATAGATTTCAATGGTTCATAGGCCAAGTCATATTCTATGAGTGCATAAGCCCACTTACCAATTCTACCACTCATAATTGGGTTATGCAACATGTATTTAATTACATCGGCTTGACCAGAAACAGTGTAATGATGAGACAGTAAATAACATCTATACTTGGTGCATGCATAAAACAAGCATAAGCATAACTTCTCGGCTAGGTTAGAAATAAACCTTTGTAAATAATTCACCTTGCCGAGAAACTTCTGCACTTCGACCTTACAGGTTGGAGGTCCCACATTCCGAATAGACTTGATTTGGTCAGGGTCTATTTCTATACCATGTTCATGGATGATAAATCCTAAAAACTTACTAGCCGATACTCCAAAAGCACATTTACGTGGGTTCATTTTCAAACCATACCAACACATCTTATCAAAGGCTTTGTGCAAATCAGCTATATAAGAACTAAACTCAGCCGATTTGACTATAATATCATCAATGTAGACTTCCACAGTGTTTCCTAACAACTCATGGAAGATCAAATTCATAGCCCTCTGATAAGTAGCACCAGCATTTTTAAGACCAAATGTCATGACAACCCATTCAAATAAACCAATGAAGCCTGGACATATAAAGGTCGTTTTAGACGCATCCTCTTCGGCCATGAAGATCTGGTTATATCCGGCATTACCATCAAGAAAGCTAATAATTTTATTTCCTGATGCATTATTGATTAATGTGTCGGCTATGGGCATAGGATACTCATCTTTAGGAGTTGCTATATTTAAATTGCGAAAATCAATGCATACTTTAAGCTTACCTGACTCCTCCTTCTCCACCGGCACAATATTGGAGACCCATTCTGCGTATCTGCAAGGTCTAATAAAATCAGCTTCTAGCAGCCGGTGGATTTCATCCTTGATTCGTGGGAGAAGATCTGGACGAAATGTTCTAGCTTTCTGCTTGAAAGGTCTGAAACCGGACTTAATAGGCAGCCGATGCTCTACGATCTCTCGGCTTAATCCAGGCATCTCAGTGTAATTCCAAGCAAAGCAATCTGAATATTCCTTCAATAGACTTATCATCTCATCTCTAGGATCGGTCTCCAGGGTCTTGTTTACAAAAGTCGGGCTTGGAGTTTTACCATCTCCTATGTCAATCTCCTCCAAAGGATCAGCCGATGTAAACCCCTGTCCTAGTTTATCAAGATCTCTGAATTCCTCTATCATGTCCCCCACAGAGGAATCAAATGATCTTTGTGTGATGGCGGGTTTTCCGGTCTCGGGGACCGGATCATCCGTAATACTGTCTTTATGCTGCGGTAGATGTTCGGTCTTAAAGTCCAAACTGTTTTGCGAAAGACCAGACCATCCGGCCTTAGAAGCCGAACTGTCCGTGACCAAAGACTCATGAATTTTGTGTGTACTCATCATTTAAACTTTATTTACAATTTAGCCGATTCTCCATCGGCTCTAGCATTACAGGAATGAAACCCTTCCTATCTATACTTATGAACTGATAATCAGAAAAATCTACTCCTGTGAGACATGTAGCAGTCTCATAAGTCCAGAGTACAGGGGCATCAGCCACAGCGATACAGGCCGATACATCAACATGTACTTGTTCTACATCATCACCTACCCATTGTATTAACATTTGATGTAATGTAGACGATATACATTGATTGGCATGAATCCAATCTCTGCCTAGGATTAAACTGTAATTTCCTTCTACATCAGCGATGAAGAATGCAGCAGCAAGGGTGTAACACCCCAGGTGTTACCTTGGCTAGTGCCACCTTGACACTAGAAGCCATTTTCACAAAGGTAAAGACTTAGGGCACCACATGAGAACTTTGGAGCTCTTGTGCTAATCAAGTGGCCAATGACATGAAAAGCATTACTCTAATCCTTGCACCTTTACTACCTTGGATCAGGGGGGAGAAGAACCCTAGACCTCTCCTAAGCCCTATCTTCCAAAACCCTAAGTAAGGGGGGAAAGAGAGTGAACAAGTGGGCAAGGCATGTGTAACTTTTGCCCAAACCTTAAGCAACTTTGTAACCATAAATTAAGGGAGGGAAATATTGCAAAAAGGCCCCTGGAGAAAACCCAATTCAAATCTCCAAGTGGAGAGAGAGCTAGAGCTCTCAATTTCCCTCTAAGTCACATTTTAGCCCTAATTCAAAGACCAGCCGTGTTCACTTTGAAAATGGCGCCAAAACCACTTGGGTTCTATACCAAAAATGTGCTATACCACTTAAGGCACCCCCTGGAAAAATTTGAGGCCGAGACTCAGACGTTTGACAACACTTGACATCAGTTTTGTCGCTGAGCGGGCAGGGAGACAAGCCAGATTTGGCGCCCGTCTATCTCCCTATCTAGGGCGTATCATCCCTTGGAACTCACACATGTGAGATAGCCCTAGGTGCTAGGAGGAGGTCTGCGCCGGATTCATGGCGAGATTCGCACGTTTGCGATCTCTGGAAGCGTTTGAACATTGGAAGAAACTCACTGCCACGTGTTCGACGCCGTCTGCCCGCGCCAGAGCACGCTCGCGCGCGCCCTCGCATGCCCCGCGCCGCGCCCGAGCCAAACCTGCGCCGTGGCCCGCGCCCGAGCTTATAAATCCCTCCCAGGCTTCGGCTACGCCCTTCCGCACACCCTCCATACCTCGCCGGAGTTAGCTCGTCGCCGTTTGCCCGTGCGCAGCGAGTCCGCGGCCGCCCAACCCCTCTGCCACCGTAGACCGGCCAGCAGAGCCATCCCCGACCCCGTTCTGCCTTCGGAGAAGCTTGTGCACACCTCTGTGAAGCTCCCCGAGCAAGGAATCGGAGTTCCCTTCGCCGGAGAAGCCAGTCCACGCTCGCCGGAGCTCTCACCCCCGCCGGAGCACGTGGACCGGGTAAGCCACTCCACCATCCTTCGATTCCTTGTGCACACAGTCGTTGCGTGACCCCGTGATGCTCACCGTGCCCTCGGATTGCGCCAGTTCGCCGTAGTTTGGCCGGTATACTCGCCGCCGACGAGGACACCTGCCTGCACGCGTGGACCGGGCGATTCCGGCCACCTCCGACGCCGAGCCGTACCTCGACGTGACCGCCAGAGTCTCCCCAAGCCGACCCCACCCTTCGCCGGACCTCCCTCGCCGCCGGTAAGCCGCGCCGCCCTTTTCTTTCCCGCGGTTACTGTTTCAGTGAAGGGAAGGACTGCGGGTGAGAGGGAAGAAAGGTCAGGGGGTTTTGTGTAATGTCAGTGACACAGGGGAATAGTGGCGTGGGGGTAGATCTGTGAAGGTGGATTTCGTTTAAACCCAGGGACCCCGGTGTAAACTGTTTTTCCAGAAACCCTTAATTAAATCTGTTTTAAATTGAACAACAACTTTGAAAATGCATAACTTCTGTTTAAATCATCCAAATTTGGTCAGACTCAAATTAATGTAACCTATTTAAGAAAAATATAAAACCCCTTGGTACTGTGGAAAACTTAAAAGTTCTGATTTAATGTTAGTTTTGGCCAAAAGCTAAATAATAGTAAGAAAAATAGTTAGGCTATTTGACTAGGGTTAGGAAAAATTGGAGAAGTTTATATTTACCTACTAACCTGTTTAAAAATGTTAAACCTCTCTGTCCACTCCATTTAAGTTAAATTTACCCTTTATTCTAAAATATGCTTAAGGATAAGGAAAATAGAAAATGCAACTTAATTAATGAACCGGAGAGTACTTCTATTTTTGTTAGGTTACTTATTCAATATAGTTCACTGGAAAAATATATCATACCCTGGTTTAGTACAAATTAAGTAGGATATCTTTTATTTTAATAAAATAAGGATAACTTAGAAAAACCCTACAAAAATGACCCCAAGGTAAAAACACCCCCACCCTTGGGATAACTATTGTTTTATTAGAAAGAACTTAGGAACAATAAGAAATCTGCTGTTTGACATTTTTCAAATAATAATGTAGTAGAAAGTGCCTTTTTGACATTAAACTTGAGAAAATCATAACTAAATAACCACCCCTTAGTTTCCTGTGATTTTTAGCACAAAGGCCTATTATTACCAGAGGATGCCAACAAAAATAACCTTTAGGACAGAACCTACCCCTAACTAGGAGGTGTAGTGTAAAGTGGCCCTTTTTGCCTAACTTTTGTTATTTTTGTTTAAGGCCTAACTTTTATACTCTAAGCCTCAAATTCTTAAAACAAGCTAGAATAGCCAGTGACAACCCACTGTAATTTTTACAGAATTTTTGAAAATTATTAAAACCCTGTTGTAGTTCAAACCTACCCTAGAAACCCTAAATGGAAATCAAGGAAAGGAAAATGGATAATGTGAATTAATGTTGTCCCAAAAACTTTGTAATCTGCCCACTAAAATATATCAAGGCAATACCAAACCACTATGTTATCCTCAAAGAAAACCTAAGATTAAAGGGTCATAAGTCTATGTATCTACATATTTATATACCACTGGAAGCCCACGTGACTAAGAAACCCTAAGTTACTTCTCGACTTAGTTTCTTTTACAAAATGTTATTAAATCATGCATAATCATGACATACATGTTCATTGCATTCGATAGATTGTAATCTTGCTGACGGAGAATACATCCTCGTGCCGGAGCAAGGAGCTGCTCAGGAGGTAGCCCCAGATCCAGCACCCGAGCCTGCACCAGAGGACCTGCCTGCCACTGCCTTGGAAGGCAAGCCCCGGTTTTATGCATAACCCGTTATTTATGCTATTTTACTTCACCTAATGATTGTAGGATTGATTGTGCACTTACGTGTAGGAATTGTTTGAAACCCTAGTTGCATGATCTCAGGAATCCTTTTGAAATGAATACTAGTATGACAGGTCGAGTAGTTGCTTTGCTTAAGTAGGATCTTGGTAGAAGACGAGTGATTTTTCTAGCACTCGCGCGAGATCAGGGAATTGATTGTACCCACTTTCACACTGTCAGGATTACTAGTTGGTGGACAACAATCCATGGGGATTGGTTGTTTACAAGATGGAAAATGGAATAAGGATTAACGTGCGGATACCTGTGTCAAGCGTTTGAACGTACTAAACACATACCGAGAAATATGGTAAATCGGTAAGCCTAGTACCTGAGTGAACCTAGCAGTAGACTTTGCCCCTCACGCGACCTGAGACGAGGTCTCCCATTCCGGTTATGGTGGGTACAAGTGCGGTCACTGCACGACGGCCAGTCGGGGTCAGTGAGGCATTGTACGCCAAGGCGGTGAGCCCTGTTCTGCTGACGGGGAATCGATGGGGACGGTTGGTATGTGTGGGGACGGAGTGCCCCTGCATGTCGTGTGTTTAGGTTTACCTTGCAAGGATAAAAACTCGATTCGAATCGTCTGCTTCTCGCAGCTAATGAGACTGCTTGATCCATTGTACCGCATTGAGTAATAAGTGGAAGTATGATGAGTTGAGATAAGATGTTGATTGTTAATAATGCTTGCTACCATGTATGAGTAGATAGTTCACTTTTAGCCTTAAGAGAGTCACACTTAACTTTGACTAAGTTAAAATCTTGATTTAGAAACTCAGCTAGTGCTTTTGGCAACCAAACCCCACAGCCAAACAGCTGCATGTCTAGAGGTAGAGGAGTAGACTCCTCACACCGGGTAAGTCTAGCTGAGTATTAGTATACTCAGCCTTGCTTGTGGCATAATTTTTACAGGTTCTCTGGAGGAGATGGTTGCTGGGATAACTTGGCCGTCCACCTTGCCACCGGGTTGGACTGTTGAGTGGGACCCTGCCTCGGCCGAGGAGGAGCATGCGGAGTGATGGGACAGGCTTCCCCATCTCTCTGTTTTATTTACCGTTAGTTTTATTCCGCTGCACTTCGAACAATGATGGTTACTTTTGCAAAAACTCCGATGATGATGATGGTGATGTAATAATTTAACATTGTGACATGTATGGTTTTATGCTTTATTGTATTTGCTCTGTGACTCACCTTCGAGTGAGCTTGTGGTACTTGATCCTGTCAGTGGCCGTGTCGGACTAGATCCGAGGGATTGACGGGTTATTCCCATTTAAGTGTGGTCTAGCCTCTGAGGCGGGATTGGGCACTTAAGTTGGAATAATTCGGGCAGTTCCGCCACAGCTGGTATCGGAGCTTGTACCACCATAGAGGAATCAATAAAATATAAATACCATCAATTTTCTAAATAAAACTTGATAGAAACAAGGTTGGATAGATAGTAGGACGAACAGGATAGACCTAGGACGTGAAGCCTTAGGTTAATAGAATGGTAGCTAGGTGGCTAAGTAACTAGGCCCTACAGGCCACTTTTACAGGATGGGAGTTCATCCCCATTCCTTTTATTTTGTTGTGAGGTCGTTCAGGGCGAGCATGCATGCATTCATAATTAAGCAAATGAATAACTGAGTAAAGGACTTAAAAACAAGATAACAACCAACTAGGTCCCTAGTGCCTTTTTACTTAACTAGAGAAGGGCTGAGTTTTATTTTCCTTGTTCTTTTTACCACTCTTTTTATTTTACTTACGCTTAACCGTACACAGATGACTTCCCATGGATCCTACGATGACGAAAATGCACTGACCCACACTGACGGACTTGCATGAGAGGGCTTTCCCCGCATTCTGTGGGAGGTACTTCAGGGGGCTGGATACACGACACCCCCTCAGTACGCGGTGCAGCAGTTCGAGAAGCACCGGGTGCCCCGCTGTAGGGTGAGGATGACCTTGGAGCCTCATCCCCTGCAGCCAGGCTGGCGCTCCTTGGACTCAGAGTCTTTCGGGTACCGGGCAGAGGACACGATCGAGGCGATTGCTCTGCATGGATTGACTACCTTCTGCGGATTCCATCCCTTGGAGCTGGCTACCCACCCCATTGGCTTGTTCCCCGCTGAGAAGGAGGACGACCCAATGTGGAAGGATCGGGTGGAGCATGCCAAGGATATCTGGGCCATCTACCCAGGTCAGACTGCGCATTTGACAGTACGGTGCATGAATGCTCTGTACCGTCTGCAGGTGATGCGCGGTGAGGCAATGTCCCACCTGATGGCACTGCTGGAGGCAACAAAGATCACGCTGGATAACAGAGAGGAGCTCGTGGTTGACTTGTCTCAAGAAATGGTGGAGAAGGACTTGCAGGTGGAGCAGCTATCCACTGATATTCAGGAGTTGGAGGAGCTGGTGGGCACCAGGGAGAACACCATCGAGGTCCTCGAGGATCAGCTCCTTAACACTCAGCAGCAGCTTGCTGAGGCTAACGAGCACCTGGACATGCACCACCAGGAGATCCAGGACCAGGAGGCCAACGAGGACGTCGACATTGAGGGAGGAGATGATCCTGCCTCCAGTGTGGACACTGCTGGCTTGGGAAGACCACCTTCCCCCGAGTCAAGTGTTGCTTCGTTCGCTCACTAGGTGTCCAGGGTAGGCTTAGAAGTTGGACAGTCGGACTCCTCGCAGCTAGCTTAGCTTTTGCACCCTTGGGGTACTAGGCTAGGTAGAGTTGAGTCATTTTGGAACAATTTGATGTAACCGTGTTAAACTCTCTTGGGAGCTTATTTGGTGGATGCTTTTATCAGTCTAAATTTGGAAGGAAAAATTTATGCCTCGTAAAAAAATCCCTTTTGTTGAAGTCGGAGTCTATCATGCTGTTTTAACTTTGTCCTCGTGATAAAAATCTTGAAATTTGGAATTGTGGTGTTAAGTAAGTATGTGGTTTTTCAGATGGCCGGGAGGCAGCGTCGTGGCCAGAACGAGCGCGTTCCTCCACCGCCACCACCACCTCCCACTCTGCAGGAGCTCATGGCTCAGCAGAATGAGATCATGAGGCAGCTGGCTCAACGTCAGCCACCACCTCAGCATTATGGTCGTGGGGACCACCAACGTCACCCCGCGGCGGCCACCTATCAGGAATTCCTCAGCACCCAGCCTCCACTGTTCACAAGGGCGGAGGACCCACTTGACGCAGATGTGTGGCTGCGAGTGGTGGAATCCAAATTTCCACTGCTCCATGGAGTTTGCTCAGAGGTCACCAAAGTCAGGTTCGCTACCCAGCAGCTTCGCGGACCTGCAAGGACTTGGTGGGATCATTTTCTTGCTATGCAGCCAGAGGACCGAGAGGTGGAGTGGAGGGAGTTTAAGGCAGCTTTTAGAGGACACCATATACCCGCCGGGATCATGGACAGGAAACTCAATGAGTTCTTGGCACTCACTCAGGGCAACAGGACAGTGTTGCAGTATGCCCAGGCCTTTAATGACTTGTGCCAGTATGCGGGGTATCATGCAGATACAGATGAGAAGAAGAGGGACAGATTCAGAAGGGGGCTCAGCACTAAGCTCCGGGATCGTCTCAACACCGTCAGGGCCAACAGCTACAATGAGTTGGTAAACATGGCTATCTCCCAAGAGGACTGCATTACAGCTAGGCAGGCAGAAAAGAAGAGGAAGACCCCCGTGGCAGGACCCTCAGCTCAGCCACAGCGTTTCAGAATTGTGTCCGACACCCAGGGCAGGGGACCTCAGCAGCAGCAAGGGCGATGGGTAATCCGACCTCAGCAGCAGCAGCAGGCACCCAACCGCACCCAATTTCCAGCTCAGAGGGGCAATCAGCAGCAGCAGCAGTACCGTCAAGCCAATGACAACAGGTGCTTCACTTGCGGCAACACTGGGCATTATGCCAAGAATTGCCCCAGGAACCAGCAGAGGCAGGGGCAGAATGCAAATCAGAACCAAGGCAAGAGACAGAAGGTGCAAGTGAGGCAGGGCAGGCTGAACTTCACCACCATGGCTGATATCCCAGAGGGAGCACCCGTCTTGACTGGTATCTTTACAGTTTTGAATTATCCTGCTATTATTCTTTTTGATTCTGGTGCATCACACAGTTTTATCAGTACCAAATTTAGTGCCAAGTGCCAATTGCCTTTTCACCACACCAATGGGGGTATCACAATCTCAACACCAGGAGGCAGGGTTGCCTCCTATCAGATCTGTAGGCACGTGCCAATTAAGCTGGGTAGTCTCATTTTCAAAACTACCCTAATGATAATGGGATTGGATAGTGTGGATATCATCTTAGGGACTGATTGGTTGTCACGACACCACGCAGTGATTGATGTCGCAGCTAGAGCCATAGAACTCCGCTCCCCTTTGGATGGTGAGATTACCTTATATTTACCCGACCAGGGATGCACCCGTTCTTGTGCCTTTGTTATGATAGAATCCCCAGTGGAAAAGATCCCATTGGTCTGTGACTATCCGGATGTTTTTCCAGATGAATTGCCAGGAATGCCACCTGACCGAGATATTGAGTTCGCCATCGAATTACAACCCGGGACCGCTCCTATTTCCAAGAGACCCTATAGGATGCCTCCCGCGGAATTGGCAGAATTGAAGAAACAATTGCAAGAGTTGTTGGACAAGGGGTTTATTCGTCCAAGCACTTCACCATGGGGATGTCCAGCATTATTTGTGAAGAAAAAGGATGAGAGTTTGAGGATGTGTGTTGACTACCGCCCTCTCAATGCGGTGACCATAAAGAACAAATACCCGTTGCCTCGCATTGATGTTCTGTTTGATCAGTTGGTTGGAGCCAAGGTATTCTCCAAGATAGACCTTCGCTCAGGATACCATCAGATCAAGATCCGCGCTAGCGATATTCCCAAGACGGCTTTCTCTACCAGATATGGACTATATGAGTTTCTGGTGATGTCTTTTGGGCTGACCAATGCCCCGGCTTATTTCATGTACCTGATGAATTCCGTGTTTATGCCAGAATTGGATAAGTTCGTGGTTGTCTTCATTGATGATATTCTGGTTTATTCCAAAAATGAAGACGAACATGCTGAGCACCTGCACATTGTGCTTCAATGACTGCGCGATCATCATCTTTATGCTAAGTTGTCTAAGTGTGAGTTCTGGCTGAAGGAGATTAAATTCTTGGGTCACACCATTTCTCAGGATGGGATATCAGTTGATCCTGAGAAGGTGCAAGAGGTAATGGACTGGAAGCCCCCGACTACAGTAAAGCAGATTCGGAGTTTTCTAGGATTGGCAGGGTATTATCGACGATTTATTCCGGATTTCTCCAGAATTGCCAAACCAATGACTGAACTGTTGAAGAAGGGAGTCAAATTTGAGTGGAGCCAAAAGTGTGAAGGTGCCTTTCATACCTTGAGGCAGCATTTGACAACAGCCCCAGTGCTCGCTCAACCTGACAACACCAAGCCATTTGAAGTTTATTGTGATGCTTCTGGTACTGGTTTGGGATGTGTCTTGATGCAAGAGAGCAGAGTGATTGCTTATGCTTCCCGGGCACTCAGGCCCCATGAGCAGAACTACCCTACACATGATCTAGAATTGGCAGCTGTAGTTCATGCTCTTAAGATATGGAAACACTACCTGATGGGAGCTCACTGTAACATCTACACTGATCACAAGAGTCTCAAATACATCTTCACTCAGGCAGATCTGAACATGAGGCAAAGGGGGTGGTTAGAGTTGATCAAGGATTATGATTTAGAAGTGCATTACCACCCAGGTAAGGCCAATGTTGTGGCAGATGCCTTGAGCAGAAAGGCCCAGTGTAATTGTATGAACATGGATGTGGGAGTGACCACCCTGTGTGATGAGTTGTGCAAACTAAACCTGGAAGTTGTTTCTTCGGGTAATCTAAGCTATATCTCGGTGGAGCCCACATTACAAGAGCAGATAGTCAGGGCACAGATTGAGGATAAGGGTGTTCAGGTTATCAAGGATATGATCAAACAAAAGGCAGAAAAATACAAGTGTTTCCGACAGGACAGCAAGGGAATTCTATGGTTTGGAGATCGATTGGTGGTTCCCAAGGACCCTGAGCTCAGAAAGAAGATACTGGATGAAGCTCACCTTTCCAAATTCTCCATGCACCCTGGTAGCAACAAGATGTACCATGATCTCAGATCTCTAAATTGGTGGACTAGAATGAAAAGGGAAATTGCCAAGTACATATCCGAATGTGACACCTGCCAGAGAATTAAAGCTAGTCACTTGAAGGCAGCAGGCCCTTTGCAACCCCTTCCCATACCATCTTGGAAATGGGAGGACATTTGCATGGACTTCATAGTAGGATTACCCAATACCTCCAGGCACCATGATTCTATTTGGGTTATCGTGGACAGATTGACCAAGACGGCTCATTTCTTGCCAGTGCACACCACCCACAAGACCGAGAAGTATGCTGAAATTTATGTTGATCAGATAGTGAGATTGCATGGTATTCCCAAGACCATTATATCTGACAGAGGAGCACTGTTTGTGGCACGCTTTTGGGAGAAACTGCAAGAATCACTTGGGACCCATGTCATCCGAAGCTCAGCATACCACCCACAAACAGATGGCCAGACAGAAAGGGTAAATCAGATTTTGGAAGACATGTTGCGAGCATGTGCACTACATTATGGAAAAGATTGGGACAAGTGTCTGTCTTTGGCAGAGTTCTCTTACAACAATAGCTATCAGTCCAGTTTGAAGATGGCACCTTTTGAGGCATTATATGGGAGAAGGTGTAGGACTCCACTAAATTGGTCTCAAGCAGGAGAAAGGGAAATTTTTGGGCCAGACTTGGTACTCGAGGCAGAGGCAAAAGTCAGGGTTATTACCAAGAACTTGGAAGCTGCTCAGGCCAGGCAAAGGAGCTATCATGATAAGAGGCGGAAGCCTCTACAGTTTGAGGTGGGAGATCATGTCTATCTTAAAGTATCACCCACCAAGGGTGTCCAGAGATTCGGGATCAAGGGCAAATTAGCTCCTCGCTACATTGGACCCTATGAGATCAAGGCAGGTTGTGGACCCGTGGCCTATCAAGTGGAATTGCCACCTCACATGTCAGCGGTTCATAATGTGTTCCATGTATCTCAGCTGCGGAAATGCGTTCGTCTACCCACTGAAGTGCTACCGGAGCCAGACATTGAGATAGAACCAGACTTATCCTACCAAGAGTACCCCGTCAAGGTACTAGATCAAAAAGAGAGATCAACTCGGGCAAGGTCGGTCAGAATGTACAAGGTTCAGTGGAGTCACCATTCAGCAGAGGAAGCTACATGGGAAACTGAGGATTTTCTACGCTCTCGCTTCCCCGACTTTCTGCCCAAAGGAGCCGGTACGTAACCCCCAGAACCCCACCCCCACCTGCCCTTTGAATCCAATTATAAGAAAAACTTAGATAACAAGGATAGTCTAAGTTGTGGATTTAACTTAAGAAGGGCTTCCTTCTGAAGTTGCAAAGAGGATGACATTCGAAGAGCAGTTAACAAGAGAAACTTAAGTGTAAGCATCACCAGCACACTTTCAAGCACCCTCCAAGGAACTCTACCTAAATCTCGGGACGAGATTTCCTTTAAGGGGGGAGGGCTGTAACACCCCAGGTGTTACCTTGGCTAGTGCCACCTTGACACTAGAAGCCATTTTCACAAAGGTAAAGACTTAGGGCACCACATGAGAACTTTGGAGCTCTTGTGCTAATCAAGTGGCCAATGACATGAAAAGCATTACTCTAATCCTTGCACCTTTACTACCTTGGATCAGGGGGGAGAAGAACCCTAGACCTCTCCTAAGCCCTATCTTCCAAAACCCTAAGTAAGGGGGGGAAAGAGAGTGAACAAGTGGGCAAGGCATGTGTAACTTTTGCCCAAACCTTAAGCAACTTTGTAACCATCAATTAAGGGAGGGAAATATTGCAAAAAGGCCCCTGGAGAAAACCCAATTCAAATCTCCAAGTGGAGAGAGAGCTAGAGCTCTCAATTTCCCTCTAAGTCACATTTTAGCCCTAATTCAAAGACCAGCCGTGTTCACTTTGAAAATGGTGCCAAAACCACTTGGGTTCTATACCAAAAATGTGCTATACCACTTAAGGCACCCCCTGGAAAAATTTGAGGCCGAGACTCAGACGTTTGACAACACTTGACATCAGTTTTGTCGCTGAGCGGGCAGGGAGACAAGCCAGATTTGGCGCCCGTCTATCTCCCTATCTAGGGCGTATCATCCCTTGGAACTCACACATGTGAGATAGCCCTAGGTGCCAGGAGGAGGTCTGCGCCGGATTCATGGCGAGATTCGCACGTTTGCGATCTCTGGAAGCGTTTGAACATTGGAAGAAACTCACTGCCACGTGTTCGACGCCGTCTGCCCGCGCCAGAGCACGCTCGCGCGCGCCCGAGCCAAACCTGCGCCGTGGCCCGCGCCCGAGCTTATAAATCCCTCCCAGGCTTCGGCTACGCCCTTCCGCACACCCTCCATACCTCGCCGGAGTTAGCTCGTCGCCGTTTGCCCGTGCGCAGCGAGTCCGCGGCCGCCCAACCCCTCTGCCACCGTAGACCGGCCAGCAGAGCCATCCCCGACCCCGTCCTGCCTTCGGAGAAGCTTGTGCACACCTCTGTGAAGCTCCCCGAGCAAGGAATCGGAGTTCCCTTCGCCGGAGAAGCCAGTCCGCGCTCGCCGGAGCTCTCACCCCCGCCGGAGCACGTGGACCGGGTAAGCCACTCCACCATCCTTCGATTCCTTGTGCACACAGTCGTTGCGTGACCCCGTGATGCTCACCGTGCCCTCGGATTGCGCCAGTTCGCCGTAGTTTGGCCGGTATACTCGCCGCTGACGAGGACACCTGCCTGCACGCGTGGACTGGGCGATTCCGGCCACCTCCGACGCCGAGCCGTACCTCGACGTGACCGCCAGAGTCTCCCCAAGCCGACCTGAAAGGGAAATGTGCCTTTGGGCCATTTCTAAGTATTTTGGTGATTAAGTGCCAACACAAGTGCTTAAATGTGAATCTATGCCCATGGATGAACAAAGTGCAAATCACAAGTAAAGGTATGTTTCTAAGCCTTAGTACATTGGTTTTGTGTACTAATATATTTGTCTAAGTGTTAGAAACAGAGAGAAGAAGAAAAGGAGAATGTTGGCTGTGTACAGCCAAGAGGCTGTTTCGGTCTGGGGCACCGGACTGTCCGGTGGTGCACCGGATAGTGTCCGGTGCGCCAGGCTGCCTCGACCTGAAGACGCCGCTCTCGGGAATTTGCCGACGGCGTACGGCTAAAATTCACCGGACTGTCCGGTGTGCACCGGACTGTCCGGTGAGCCAACGGTCGGCCCGAGCCAACGGTCGGCCGCAGAATCTGCGCGCAACACGTGGTCTGGCCAACGGTCGGAAAGTGGCACCGGACTGTCCGGTGTGCACCGGACTGTCCGGTGCGCCAGATCTGCAACAGTTGGCAACGGTCGGCTGCGCTGTTTAAGGAAGGAAATCGGGCACCGGACAGTGTCCGGTGTGCACCGGACTGTCCGGTGCGCCCGACGACAGAAGGCAAGGATGGCCTTCCAGATTTGTTCTCAACGGCTCCTAGCTGCCTTGGGGCTATAAAAGGGACCCCTAGGCGCATGGAGGAGAACACCAAGCATTCCTACAACATTCCTAAGCACCAAGACATCGATTCCACGCATTTGGTTCATTGTGATAGCATCTAGAGCTCTTGTGGAGTTGTGAACTCTTTGAGTTGTGTTGCGAGCTCTTGTTGCGACTTGTGTGCGTGTTGTTGCTCTGATTTTGAGTCTTGTGTGCGTTGCTAGTTCCACCCTTACTCCGTATTTCTTTGTGAATCTCAAGTGTAAGGGCGAGAGGCTCCAAAGTTGTGGAGATTCCTCGCAAACGGGATATTGAGAAGAAAAGCATAACACTGTGGTATTCAAGTTGATCATTGGATCACTTGAGAGGAGTTGAGTGCAACTCACGTCCGTTGGGATGCCACAACGTGGAGTAGGCAAGTTTTGTACTTGGCCGAACCACGGGATAAATCACCGTGTCCTCTCTGTGTTGATCTTCTTGTGATTATCATATTGTGCAAGATCTTCGCTCTAGCCACTTGGCATTAACTGTGCTAACACTTAATCAAAGTTTTGTGGCTTAAGTTTTTAAGATTTACAGGATCACCTATTCACCCCCCCCCTCTAGGTGCTCTCAATTGGTATCAGAGCCGTTCTCTTCAAGAAAGGGACCAACCGCCCGAAGAGATGGATCCTAAGGGGAAGGGAATCGTGATCAACGACAAGGAGAAGGAGTCCTTCGTCAACGAGCCAAAGGATGACAAGTCCAATGACTCGGGCTCGGGCCATAGACGAAAAGATGGGAAGAAGAAAAAGACAAGGCGCATCAAGGAGATTGTCTACTACGACAGCGACGAATCTTCCTCTTCCCAAAAGGACGACGACAACGACTACAGGAAGACGGTCAATTCGAACTTTTCATTTGATTATTCTCGTATTCCACATAGTTCGAATTCGCATTTGCTTTCCATTCCTCTTGGCAAACCTCCACACTTTGATGGGGAGGACTACGGATTTTGGAGTCACAAAATGCGTAGTCATTTATTCTCTCTCCATCCAAGCATATGGGAGATTGTAGAGAATGGAATGAAATTTGATAGCTCGGATAGCCCTATGTTTATTAATGAACAGATTCATAAAAATGCACAAGCTACTACTATGTTGCTAGCCTCTTTGTGCAGGGACGAGTACAACAAGGTGAGCGGCTTGGACAACGCCAAGCAGATATGGGACACCCTCAAGATTTCTCATGAGGGAAATGACGTTACCTTGCTCACCAAAACGGAGTTGGTGGAAGGCGAGCTTGGACGGTTCGCAATGATAAGGGGCGAGGAGCCAACTCAAACATACAACAGGGTCAAGACCCTTATTAACAAAATAAGGAGCTACGGAAGCACGCGATGGACGGACCACGACGTCGTCCGACTAATGCTAAGGTCTTTTACCGTTCTTGATCCTCATTTGGTGAATAATATTCGTGAGAATCCCAGGTACACCAAAATGTCGCCCGAAGAAGTCCTAGGAAAATTCGTCAGCGGGCGAATGATGATCAAGGAGGCAAGGTATGTGGACGACGCCTTGAATGGACCGATCAACGAGCCGCAACCTCTTGCTCTCAAAGCAACAAGAAGCAAGGAGACGCTACCTAGCAAGGTGGCGCAAGTTGAGGCGGTCGGGCTAAATAATGAGGAGATGGCCCTCATCATTAAGCGCTTCAAGACGGCGCTTAAAGGTCGCAAGGGACAGCCAAGCAAGACCAAGACAAAGGAGAAGCGCTCATGCTTCAAATGTGGTAAGATTGGTCATTTCATTGCTAACTGTCCCGATAATGAAAGTGACCAGGAAAAAGGGGACAAGAGGGAAAAGAAGAAGCATTACAAGAAGGCCAAGGGCGAGGCACATATCGGAAAGGAGTGGGATTCGGATTGCTCCTCCTCCGACTCCGACAATGAAGGACTCGCCGCCACCGCCTTCAACAAGTCATCCCTCTTCCCAAACGAGCGTCACACATGCCTTATGGCAAGGGAGAAGAAGGTGAGTACTCGAGACACTACTTATGCTTCTTCTAGTGATGATGAGTCTAGCGATGAGGAAATAGATTACTCTAGCTTGTTCAAGGGAATGGATAGAAATAAGATTGATAAAATCAATGAACTGATTGATGCCTTGAATGAGAAGGATAGACTCTTAGAGAAACAAGAGGATTTATTGTATGAAGAGCATGATAAATTTGTAGAAGCTCAAAGATCTCATGCTCTAGAAGTTAAAAGAAATGAAATGCTTTCATGTGAATTATCTTCTTGTCATGAAACCATTGCTACTTTAAAGAGTGTTAATGATGACTTAAATGCTAAACTAGAAGTAGCTAGTAAATCTAATTCTTGTGTAGAACATGTTGAGATTTGCACTAGGTGTAAAGATTTTGATGTTGATGCTTGTTGTGATCATTTAGTTTCAATTTCCAAATTAACTGAGGAATTGGCTAGTCTTAATGCCCAACTTAAGACTAGCAAGAATGAGTTTGATAAACTGAAATTTGCTAGGGATGCCTACACGGTTGGTAGACACCCCTCAATTAAGGATGGACTTGGCTTCAAGAGGGAAGCCAAGAACTTAACAAGCCATAAGGCTCCCATTCCTGCTAAGGAGAAAGGGAAGGCCCCTATGGCTACTAGCGCTAAAAAGAACCATGCCTTTTTGTATCATGATAGGAGACAAACTAGAAATGCTCATAGGAGTTATAATGCGTACGATGATTTTCTTCATGCTATGTTTGCTTCTAGTTCTTCATATGTGCATGATAGAAGAGATGTTGTTCATAATATGCCTAGGAGAAATGTTGTTAATATTCCTAGGAAAGTTAATGAGCCTTCTACAATATATCATGCTTTGAATGCTTCCTTTGCAATTTGTAGAAATGATAGAAAGGTAATTGCTAGGAAGTTAGGGGCAAGATGCAAGGGAGACAAAACTTGCATTTGGGTCCCTAAGAATATTTGTGCTAACCTTGTAGGACCCAACATGAGTTGGGTACCTAAGTCCCAAGCCTAAATTTGCCTTGCAGGTTTATGCATCCGGGGGTTCAAGCTGGATTATCGACAGCGGATGCACAAACCATATGACAGGGGAGAAGAAGATGTTCACCTCCTACGTCAAGAATAAGGATTCCCAAGATTCAATTATATTCGGTGATGGGAATCAAGGCAAGGTAAAAGGGTTAGGTAAAATTGCAATTTCTAATGAGCACTCTATCTCTAACGTGTTTTTAGTAGAGTCTCTTGGATATAATTTGCTATCAGTTAGTCAATTATGCAATATGGGATATAACTGTCTATTTACAAATGTAGATGTGTCTGTCTTTAGAAGAAGTGATGGTTCACTAGCTTTTAAGGGTGTATTAGACGGCAAACTTTATTTAGTTGATTTTGCAAAGGAAGAGGCCGGTCTAGATGCATGCTTAATAGCTAAGACTAGCATGGGCTGGCTGTGGCATCGCCGCTTAGCACATGTGGGGATGAAGAACCTTCACAAGCTTCTAAAGGGAGAACACGTGATAGGTTTAACTAACGTGCAATTCGAAAAAGATAGACCTTGTGCAGCATGTCAAGCAGGTAAACAGGTGGGAGGAGCACATCACAGCAAGAATGTGATGACCACATCAAGGCCCCTGGAGCTGCTACATATGGACCTTTTCGGACCCGTCGCCTATCTAAGCATAGGAGGAAGTAAGTATGGTTTAGTTATTGTTGATGACTTTTCCCGCTTCACTTGGGTGTTCTTTTTGCAGGATAAGTCTAAAACCCAAGGGACCCTCAAGCGCTTCCTCAGGAGAGCTCAAAATGAGTTTGAGCTCAAGGTGAAGAAGATAAGGAGCGACAACGGGTCCGAGTTCAAGAACCTTCAAGTGGAGGAGTTCCTTGAGGAGGAAGGGATCAAGCACGAGTTCTCCGCTCCCTACACACCACAGCAAAATGGTGTGGTAGAGAGGAAGAACAGGACGCTAATCGATATGGCGAGGACGATGCTTGGAGAATTCAAGACCCCCGAGCGTTTTTGGTCGGAAGCCGTGAACACGGCTTGCCACGCCATCAACAGGGTCTACCTTCATCGCCTCCTCAAGAAGACTTCATATGAGCTACTAACCGGTAACAAACCCAATGTATCTTACTTTCGTGTATTTGGGAGCAAGTGCTACATTCTAGTGAAGAAGGGTAGAAATTCTAAGTTTGCTCCCAAAGCTGTAGAAGGGTTTTTGTTAGGTTATGACTCAAATACAAAGGCGTATAGAGTCTTCAACAAATCATCGGGTTTGGTTGAAGTCTCTAGCGACGTTGTATTTGATGAGACTAATGGCTCTCCAAGAGAGCAAGTTGTTGATTGTGATGATGTAGATGAAGAAGATGTTCCGTCGGCCGCTATACGAACCATGGCGATTGGAGACATTCGGCCACAGGAACAAGATGAACGAGATCAACCTTCTTCCTCAACTATGGTGCATTCCCCAACTCAAGACGATGAACAGGTTCATCAACAGGAGGCGTGTGATCAAGGGGGAGCACAAGATGATCATGTGATGGAGGAAGAAGCGCAACCGGCACCTCCAACCCAAGTTCGAGCGATGATTCAAAGGGATCATCCCGTCGACCAAATTCTGGGTGACATTAGCAAGGGAGTAACTACTCGGTCTCGATTAGTTAATTTTTGTGAACATTACTCCTTTGTCTCTTCTATTGAGCCTTTCAGGGTAGAAGAGGCCTTGCTAGATCCGGACTGGGTGTTGGCCATGCAAGAGGAGCTCAATAACTTCAAGAGGAATGAAGTTTGGACGCTGGTGCCTCGTCCTAAGCAAAATATTGTGGGAACCAAGTGGGTGTTCCGCAACAAACAAGACGAGCACGGAGTGGTGACGAGGAACAAGGCTCGACTTGTGGCAAAAGGTTATGCCCAAGTCGCAGGTTTGGACTTTGAGGAGACTTTTGCTCCTGTGGCTAGGCTAGAGTCCATTCGTATCTTGCTAGCATATGCCGCTCACCATTCTTTCAGGTTGTTCCAAATGGATGTGAAGAGCGCTTTCCTCAACGGGCCAATCAAGGAGGAGGTGTACGTGGAGCAACCCCCTGGCTTCGAGGATGAACGGTACCCCGACCACGTGTGTAAGCTCTCTAAGGCGCTCTATGGACTTAAGCAAGCCCCAAGAGCATGGTATGAATGCCTTAGAGATTTCTTAGTTGCTAATGCTTTCAAGGTTGGGAAAGCCGATCCAACTCTTTTTACAAAGACATGTGACGGTGATTTGTTTGTGTGCCAAATTTATGTCGATGACATAATATTTGGTTCTACTAACCAAAAGTCTTGTGAAGAGTTTAGCAGGATGATGACGCAGAAATTCGAGATGTCGATGATGGGCGAGTTGAACTACTTCCTTGGGTTCCAAGTGAAGCAACTCAAGGACGGCACCTTCATCTCCCAAACGAAGTACACGCAAGATCTGCTAAAGCGGTTTGGGATGAAGGACGCCAAGCCCGCAAAGACGCCGATGGGAACCGACGGACACACCGACCTCAACAAAGGAGGTAAGTCCGTTGATCAAAAAGCATACCGGTCAATGATAGGGTCATTACTTTACTTATGTGCTAGTAGACCGGATATTATGCTTAGCGTATGCATGTGTGCTAGATTTCAATCTGATCCTAAGGAATGTCACTTAGTGGCGGTGAAGCGAATCCTTAGATATTTAGTTGCTACGCCTTGCTTCGGGCTCTGGTATCCAAAGGGGTCTACCTTTGACCTGGTTGGATACTCAGATTCCGACTATGCTGGATGTAAGGTCGATAGGAAGAGTACATCGGGGACGTGCCAATTCTTAGGAAGGTCCCTGGTGTCATGGAACTCTAAGAAACAAACCTCCGTTGCCCTATCCACCGCTGAGGCCGAGTACGTTGCCGCAGGACAGTGTTGCGCGCAACTACTTTGGATGAGGCAAACCCTCAGGGACTTTGGCTACAATCTGAGAAAAGTCCCACTCCTATGTGATAATGAGAGTGCTATCCGCATGGCGGAAAATCCTGTTGAGCACAGCCGCACAAAGCACATAGACATCCGGCATCACTTTTTGAGAGACCACCAGCAAAAGGGAGATATCGAAGTGTTTTATGTTAGCACCGAGAACCAGCTAGCCGATATCTTTACCAAGCCTCTAGATGAGAAGACCTTTTGCAGGCTGCGTAGTGAGCTAAATGTCTTAGATTCGTGGAACTTGGATTGAATTATAGCATACATGTGTTTATGCCTTTGATCATGTTCCTTCTGCATTCTGTTGCTTATTATGGTGCTCAAGTTGTACAAACACTCCCTGGACCTCACAAGTCCGTTGCAAAGTGATGCACATGTTTAGGGGGAGATGTGTTACAACTTGACCCTTTGAGACTAACCATCTGCTTGAGTTTGCTTGATTTAGTCTCGAAGGAGAATTCAAAGGGAAAAGGTGGACTTGGACCATGAAAGACTTCCACTGCACTCCGATGAGAGGGTAACTCATTCCAAGTTCATCTCATGAACTCTTATTGCCATTTGCTCTTAATTGAAGATTTTTGTGAGGCAATGGGGTTAAAGGGCCAAGATTGATCCCGTTTTGGTGCTTGATGCCAAAGGGGGAGAAAATAAAGGCCAAAGCAATGAATGGATCAGCTACCACTTGAGAGATTTGAAAATAGTTGTATTGTCTCTTTTGTCAAAAGTTGGCCTCTTGTGGGGAGAAGTATTGATTATGGGAAATAGGGGAAGTTTTTGAAATCTTTGATCAATCTCTTTTGGAATGACTCTCTTTATGTTTCAACATGTGTGTTTGACTTAGAGATAGAGATTTGAGTTTGATTTACAAAAACAAACCAAGTGGTGGCAAAGGATGATCCATATATGCCAAAATTGAATAGAACTCAAATTTATTCTATTTGAAGTGATTTTGCACTTGTTCTAGTTGCTTTATGTTGTGTTGGCATAAATCATCAAAAAGGGGGAGATTGAAAGGGAAATGTGCCTTTGGGCCATTTCTAAGTATTTTGGTGATTAAGTGCCAACACAAGTGCTTAAATGTGAATCTATGCCCATGGATGAACAAAGTGCAAATCACAAGTAAAGGTATGTTTCTAAGCCTTAGTACATTGGTTTTGTGTACTAATATATTTGTCTAAGTGTTAGAAACAGAGAGAAGAAGAAAAGGAGAATGTTGGCTGTGTACAGCCAAGAGGCTGTTTCGGTCTGGGGCACCGGACTGTCCAGTGGTGCACCGGATAGTGTCCGGTGCGCCAGGCTGCCTCGACCTGAAGACGCCGCTCTCGGGAATTTGCCGACGGCGTACGGCTAAAATTCACCGGACTGTCCGGTGTGCACCGGACTGTCCGGTGAGCCAACGGTCGGCCCGAGCCAACGGTCGGCCGCGGAATCTGCGCGCGACACGTGGTCTGGCCAACGGTCGGAAAGTGGCACCGGACTGTCCGGTGTGCACCGGACTGTCCGGTGCGCCAGATCTGCAACAGTTGGCAACGGTCGGCTGCGCTGTTTAAGGAAGGAAATCGGGCACCGGACAGTGTCCGGTGTGCACCGGACTGTCCGGTGCGCCCGACGACAGAAGGCAAGGATGGCCTTCCAGATTTGTTCTCAACGGCTCCTAGCTGCCTTGGGGCTATAAAAGGGACCCCTAGGCGCATGGAGGAGAACACCAAGCATTCCTACAACATTCCTAAGCACCAAGACATCGATTCCACGCATTTGGTTCATTGTGATAGCATCTAGAGCTCTTGTGGAGTTGTGAACTCTTTGAGTTGTGTTGCGAGCTCTTGTTGCGACTTGTGTGCGTGTTGTTGCTCTGATTTTGAGTCTTGTGTGCGTTGCTAGTTCCACCCTTACTCCGTATTTCTTTGTGAATCTCAAGTGTAAGGGCGAGAGGCTCCAAAGTTGTGGAGATTCCTCGCAAACGGGATATTGAGAAGAAAAGCATAACACTGTGGTATTCAAGTTGATCATTGGATCACTTGAGAGGAGTTGAGTGCAACTCTCGTCCGTTGGGACGCCACAACGTGGAGTAGGCAAGTTTTGTACTTGGCCGAACCACGGGATAAATCACCGTGTCCTCTCTGTGTTGATGTTCTTGTGATTATCATATTGTGCAAGATCTTCGCTCTAGCCACTTGGCATTAACTGTGCTAACACTTAATCAAAGTTTTGTGGCTTAAGTTTTTAAGATTTACAGGATCACCTATTCACCCCCCCTCTAGGTGCTCTCACGACCCCACCCTTCGCCGGACCTCCCTCGCCGCCGGTAAGCCGCGCCGCCCTTTTCTTTCCCGCGGTTACTGTTTCAGTGAAGGGAAGGACTGCGGGTGAGAGGGAAGAAAGGTCAGGGGGTTTTGTGTAATGTCAGTGACACAGGGGAATAGTGGCGTGGGGGTAGATCTGTGAAGGTGGATTTCGTTTAAACCCAGGGACCCCGGTGTAAACTGTTTTTCCAGAAACCCTTAATTAAATCTGTTTTAAATTGAACAGCAACTTTGAAAATGCATAACTTCTGTTTAAATCATCCAAATTTGGTCAAACCAATTTTGTCAGACTCAAATTAATGTAACCTATTTAAGAAAAATATAAAACCCCTTGGTACTATGGAAAACTTAAAAGTTCTGATTTAATGTTAGTTTTGGCCAAAAGCTAAATAATAGTAAGAAAAATAGTTAGGCTATTTGACTAGGGTTAGGAAAAATTGGAGAAGTTTATATTTACCTACTAACGTGTTTAAAAATGTTAAACCTCTCTGTCCACTCCATTTAAGTTAAATTTACCCTTTATTCTAAAATATGCTTAAGGATAAGGAAAATAGAAAATGCAACTTAATTAATGAACCAGAGAGTACTTCTATTTTTGTTAGGTTACTTATTCAATATAGTTCACTGGAAAAATATATCATACCCTGGTTTAGTACAAATTAAGTAGGATATCTTTTATTTTAATAAAACAAGGATAACTTAGAAAAACCCTACAAAAATGACCCCAAGGTAAAAACACCCCCACCCTTGGGATAACTATTGTTTTATTAGAAAGAACTTAGGAACAATAAGAAATCTGCTGTTTGACATTTTTCAAATAATAATGTAGTAGAAAGTGCCTTTTTGACATTAAACTTGAGAAAATCATAACTAAATAACCACCCCTTAGTTTCCTGTGATTTTTAGCACAAAGGCCTATTATTACCAGAGGATGCCAACAAAAATAACCTTTAGGACAGAACCTACCCCTAACTAGGAGGTGTAGTGTAAAGTGGCCCTTTTTGCCTAACTTTTGTTATTTTTGTTTAAGGCCTAACTTTTATACTCTAAGCCTCAAATTCTTAAAACAAGCTAGAATAGCCAGTGACAACCCACTGTAATTTTTACAGAATTTTTGAAAATTATTAAAACCCTGTTGTAGTTCAAACCTACCCTAGAAACCCTAAATGGAAATCAAGGAAAGGAAAATGGATAATGTGAATTAATGTTGTCCCAAAAACTTTGTAATCTGCCCACTAAAATATATCAAGGCAATACCAAACCACTATGTTATCCTCAAAGAAAACCTAAGATTAAAGGGTCATAAGTCTATGTATCTACATATTTATATACCACTGGAAGCCCACGTGACTAAGAAACCCTAAGTTACTTCTCGACTTAGTTTCTTTTATAAAATGTTATTAAATCATGCATAATCATGACATACATGTTCATTGCATTCGATAGATTGTAATCTTGCTGACGGAGAATACATCCTCGTGCCGGAGCAAGGAGCTGCTCAGGAGGTAGCCCCAGATCCAGCACCCGAGCCTGCACCAGAGGACCTGCCTGCCACTGCCTTGGAAGGCAAGCCCCGGTTTTATGCATAACCCGTTATTTATGCTATTTTACTTCACCTAATGATTGTAGGATTGATTGTGCACTTACGTGTAGGAATTGTTTGAAACCCTAGTTGCATGATCTCAGGAATCCTTTTGAAATGAATACTAGTATGACAGGTCGAGTAGTTGCTTTGCTTAAGTAGGATCTCGGTAGAAGACGAGTGATTTTTCTAGCACTCGCGCGAGATCAGGGAATTGATTGTACCCACTTTCACACTGTCAGGATTACTAGTTGGTGGACAACAATCCATGGGGATTGGTTGTTTACAAGATGGAAAATGGAATAAGGATTAACGTGCGGATACCTGTGTCAAGCGTGTAAGGAAAATGGACCCCGGGCCTTTTGGCTAATTGAGTTTTGGTGTTTGATGAACAACACAATCCGTGAACTAATAAGGTTTCTAGTGTTTGTGTTTGTAGTTCACAGGATACGAAGAGGATTGGACCAAGGCAATGAGGATGCAACACCTCAAATGAAGACATAAAAAGATGCATAGAAGTCCAAGACTCAAGAACAAAAGAAGCCCATAGAAATCAGCAAAGAAACCTGAGAAAAGGGCTGTCAGCCAGCGCCTGGTGGCGCACCGGACAGTGCACAGTACCTGTCCGGTGTGCACCGGACTGTCCGGTGGGACAACCGGATGGTCTGCGCAGAGAGGCCGCAGGCAGGCGCTCTCGGGCTGTAGCACCGGACTGTCCGGTGTGCACCGGACTGTCCGGTGTGCCAACGGGCAGACGGCAACGGTCGAATCCAACGGTCGAATCCAACGGTCGGATCCAACGGTCGACTGCTACAGACGCCAACGGTCGGCTGACATAGGCGCACCGGACATCTACTGTTCAGTGTCCGGTGGTGCACCGGACTGTCCGGTGCACCCGACGACAGAAAGCTGCTGCTTTCTGTCCAACGGCTAGTTGAGGGTGTGGAGGCTATAAATAACACCCCAACCGGCCATTCTCAAGTGTGAGAGCCCAAGCAACATTCCCATACACATAGTGCATATTTCCAAGTGCTCAAACACCCAAGTGCTTAATAGAATCACTCGGTGATTAGCGTAGGTGCTTTGCGAAGTGCTTAGGTTAGTTAGACCGCTTTAGCGCTTGCTCTAGGTGAATCCTAGTTAGTTGAGTGAGTTTAGATAAACCTCACAACCCCTCGGCTCTTGCGCGAGCCGTTGTAATTGTACCGAGTGGGGCGAGAGTCTTGCGAGACCGTGACAACCGTGTTTGTGTCACGGCCGCCACCGTGTACCGGAGGGAACGAGGCCCGCGGCGTTTCGGCCGGAAGCTCGATAGTGGAGACGGCGGGGAGCGTCCGAGAGGAGCCGGAAGCGGAGCACCACTTGCGCGTGGAGAAGGCCCGCGGCTCTCTACGGAGTTACTCGACCGAGGTGCTTGGCCCTCGCGTGGGCTTCCCTTTGCGTAGGGGCACCAACGAGGATTAGTCGGGACCTTGCGCGGTTCCGGATACCTCGGTAAAAATACCGGCGTCATCCACGAGAGTTTGCTTCTCTACTTAGCTCTTTACATTCCGCATTTATATTAAGCATTTAAGTTTCAATCTTGTTGTCATACTTATTTAGTGTAGATTGAAACTTAGCCTTTGCGGTAGAGATAGCAACACTTAGACAAAACCTAGTTTGCTCATTCTAGTTTTGATTCTTGCATAGGTTTTGCTCTAGGGATTTAATTGTGGCCAAGTTTAGTAAAAGTTTTAGAAGTCCTAATTCACCCCCCCCCCCCTCTTAGGCGTCACCCGTTTCCTTCAATTGGTATCAGAGCCCGGTTTGGCTCATTTGAAACGTTTTAGCTTCACCGCTAAAAGAGCCGACGCTTTTTAGAGGAAGGGATGGATACCCATAGGCCACCACACTTCGACGGCACTAACTTCCCATATTATAGTGCTAGAATGGCTTGCTACCTAGAGGCCGTTGATCTAGGTGTTTGGAGAGTCACTCGTGACGGGATGAAACCCCTCAAGAATCCCGAGAAACCCACCACGAGTGAGGAAAAAGAAATCCATTTAAATGCTAGAGCCAAAAATTGCTTGTATGAATCTCTTAGCATGGATATTTTCAATCAAGTATTTACTCTGAAAACTGCTAATGAGATTTGGCTAAAATTGCATGAGCTCCATGACGGCACATCCAATGTCCGTGAGCAAAAACATTGCCTAGTCTTAAATGAGTATAATTCTTTTGCTATGAAAGATGATGAGCTTGTTAGAGACATGTATTCTCGTTTGAATCTAATAATCAATGAGCTCAACTCTATTGGCATTAATAAGCTAGGTGATGCGGACATTGTGAGGAAGATTATCTCCCTGCTACCACAACAAAAATATGGGAGCATCATCACCATCCTTCACAACATGGAGGACTTGAGCAACATGACCCCGACCATTGTGATTGGGAAAATCGCGGCCTTTGAGATGTCGCGAAAAAT
Organism: Zea mays; assembly: GCF_902167145.1. Lineage (NCBI taxonomy): Eukaryota > Viridiplantae > Streptophyta > Magnoliopsida > Poales > Poaceae > Zea > Zea mays. The sequence goes on along the minus strand of NC_050096.1, from coordinate 186,827,773 downwards.
GAGTCGGGGAGAGGAGCCAACTTCCTCAAAGCCATATGCTTTTGCATGTGATGAAAGGAAGGGCAAAAAGAAGGCTCACACTCCAAGTTCCTCAAGCGAAGAAGAGGAAGAAGAAGAAAGTGATGATGATGAAGATAATCAACCATGCACATCATCCTCCGAGGACGAAGAAACAATCCGACGCGTCGGAAAGGTAATGAGGATGATCCGCAAGATTAATCTAATGGGTGTGCCCCTGCAGATCGAGGATCTTCTCTTTAACATTGACAGGAAAAAGCAAAGGAAGAGAGGATGCTTCGCATGTGGGGAGAAGGGCCACTTCAGGGACAACTGTCCAAATATGGCCAAACCCAAAAAGGAGAGGAGCAAAGGCAAGGCGCTCACAAGTGTTAGAACTTGGGATGACTCTTCAAGTGAAGATGAATCTCCAAGGACGCGCAGCCACCGGTCCTCGTCACGATCATCACGGACATCACACAAATGCCTTATGGCAAGAGGTAACAAAAGCATTCCATCCTCTAGTGATGAAAGTAGTAGTGATGATGAAGGTGAGGGAAAGGCCTCTCTAGATGAGCTTGCAGAAGCCGTAGAATTTTTTCAGGATGTTTGCACTAAGCAAAAAGCTCAACTTAAAAATTTGAAAAATAAGTTGGTTAGCTCTCAAAATGATTACAAAGGTTTGCTAGAAAAATTTGAAACTTTTGCAAACTTAAATAGTGAGCTATCAACTAAAATTGAGCTGTTAGAATCTAGTGCTCCATCCACTGCTACCGATGATAGCCTTATTAAAAAGAATGAAAAACTTAAGGCTAAGTTAGCTAGCTCCCAAGAAGCTATTGAAAATTTGCTAGAGAAAATGGAAATTCTTAGCATACACAATAATGAGCTAACTACTAAGCTAGAAAGCATTGGTAGCACCCCAGCAGCATCTTTAGTTGAAATATCTGAAATAATTAAGAAAGATGCTTCTACTTCCTGCTTTGATTTAATTGATGATTCTAACACCTGCAACCAAGTCGCTGTTGAGAATATTGTTATAGAGACATGTACGGATGAGGTTGCAAAGGAAAATGAACAATTAAAGCAAGAAGTGGCTCGCCTTGGCAAGGCTTTGTATGACAAGAAAGGCAAAGCCAAACAAATCCAACCTCCACAGGATAACACCACTGCGGGAGTGAACAAGCCTATGGAGGGAGAAACTGTGATTTGTAGGATATGCCACAAGGAAGGCCACAAGTCTTTCCAATGCAAGGCGATGACCGGGGATAAACAAAGGCAAAAGCTCAAGCAAAAGCCATCAAGCAAAATCTCCAGCACCTACATCAAAAAGGTGAACAAAAAGGACGCTACACCATATTTGATCAAGAAGAAAAAGAATGGAAAGGTGATAGCAATCAAGGCCAACAAGCAAGCCAACAAAGGAAAGGGGGCCAAACGCATCTGGGTGCCAAAAGAGATAATTTCAACCATGAAAAGCACCAAGAAGGTTTGGATCCCGAAAGGGAAGTGAGTGAACCAAAGGTCGTCGGGAAATTTGGAGACTTGGCTAAATTGGGATGTATATCATGGGATACATCATATTGGATCAAGTTTATTGCCAAGTGGGTTAGTGAAAATTTTGGACCCAAATTTCCCACCCATGACTAAGGTAACTAGTTTTATTGTACTCTTTGTTTTTACAATTGATATCTATTTTATCCAGTTTACCTTTCTTGCCTAGTATTACATTTGTTATGTACTTTTGTTCAAAATCATGCATACTAGGTAAATCATATGGTAGGATTGCTTGCTTTTAATTCATATACTTAAGCAAACCCACATGGCTTAAAATGTTTATTTAAGCACGGCACATAGCTTTTATATCACTCCATAGTAAATGATGCATCAATTGAAAATTTTGATTTCTACAAAGTGTATCATTTAACTTATATGTGCCAAAGTTAGGATTATGGATAATTTGCCCCTCTTGATATCAAATCAGAGTGCATGTCTCCTACAAGTATTCAAAACTTGTATGCACACCTTTAGGGGGAGGTTACTCTATAATCTAACACTTTGAGACTAACACCTTTTCAAGTCTATTTCATGTGATAGTCTCATTGTAAGGAAAATGAAGTCCCCTGAGAAAGACAACAATCTTCCACTGCAAAATCTCCAAGAACTCTCATGTCTCTCAAGCTCGCCATTGATCTTCAATTGGTATCTTTTGAGACTACTTTCAGTATCATTTACATGTCTTCTCCAATATTTGATTAGACTATATTTCATATCATATGCTTCCATGTTGCTAAAAATGCATAAGTAGCTAACTCATATTCTGTTACCTATGCATAAGGGAAGTCAGTCTTTTCAAATCATGTCTTGCACCTCTAATTTTCACATGCTTTTTCCTAAGTAGAGGATCTCTGTCAGGGGAGTATTTCTTCATCTCTAAAGGGGGAGAAAAACTCTTTCCAAAGGAGAATACTCATTTAGGAGAAATAATCTTTTGAGGAACTCCTACTCATGGTATCTTTCATGATCTACAAGTGGTATCCTTCATGGCTTAATTTAATATACTTCTAGTGATATCATTTGTTGAGGGCAAGCTTTTATTTACTTCCTACATGCTTTTAATGTCTTCCTTTTCGGTGGTTGATGCCAAAGGGGGAGAAGTTTAGGGGCCAAAGGCCAAAGCAATGAAAACTATATCAAACACCAAACACCACCAATTTAAAATTTTATATCTACAAATGACTTTTCAAGTGGTTTTGGTTATTTGGTCCAAAAATAGGAAGTAAGTGAATTATGGAGTTAGGGGGAGGCTTAAGTCCATAATGTCACATTGTGGGGACAATCATGCATCCTAGCAAGTAGATTGCACTTTTTAATTCAAATACTTGTATTATTTGCTTGCTTTGGCTGTGTTGTCATCAATCACCAAAAAGGGGGAGATTGTAAGGAAAATGGACCCCGGGCCTTTTGGCTAATTGAGTTTTGGTGTTTGATGAACAACACAATCCGTGAACTAATAAGGTTTCTAGTGTTTGTGTTTGTAGTTCACAGGATGCGAAGAGGATTGGACCAAGGCAATGAGGATGCAACACCTCAAATGAAGACATAAAAAGATGCATAGAAGCCCATAGAAATCAGCAAAGAAACCTGAGAAAAGGGCTGTCAGCCAGCGCCTGGTGGCGCACCGGACAGTGCACAGTACCTGTCCGGTGTGCACCGGACTGTCCGGTGGGACAACCGGATGGTCTGCGCAGAGAGGCCGCAGGCAGGCGCTCTCGGGCTGTAGCACCAGACTGTCCGGTGTGCACCGGACTGTCCGGTGTGCCAACGGGCAGACGGCAACGGTCGAATCCAACGGTCGAATCCAACGGTCGGATCCAACGGTCGACTGCTACAGACGCCAACGGTCGGCTGACATAGGCGCACCGGACATCTACTGTTCAGTGTCCGGTGGTGCACCGGACTGTCCGGTGCACCCGACGACAGAAAGCTGCTGCTTTCTGTCCAACGGCTAGTTGAGGGTGTGGAGGCTATAAATAACACCCCAACCGGCCATTCTCAAGTGTGAGAGCCCAAGCAACATTCCCATACACATAGTGCATATTTCCAAGTGCTCAAACACCCAAGTGCTTAATAGAATCACTCGGTGATTAGCGTAGGTGCTTTGCGAAGTGCTTAGGTTAGTTAGACCGCTTTAGCGCTTGCTCTAGGTGAATCCTAGTTAGTTGAGTGAGTTTAGATAAACCTCACAACCCCTCGGCTCTTGCGCGAGCCGTTGTAATTGTACCGAGTGGGGCGAGAGTCTTGCGAGACCGTGACAACCGTGTTTGTGTCACGGCCGCCACCGTGTACCGGAGGGAACGAGGCCCGCGGCGTTTCAGCCGGAAGCTCGATAGTGGAGACGGCGGGGAGCGTCCGAGAGGAGCCGGAAGCGGAGCACCACTTGCGCGTGGAGAAGGCCCGCGGCTCTCTACGGAGTTACTCGACCGAGGTGCTTGGCCCTCGCGTGGGCTTCCCTTTGCGTAGGGGCACCAACGAGGATTAGTCGGGACCTTGCGCGGTTCCGGATACCTCGGTAAAAATACCGGCGTCATCCACGAGAGTTTGCTTCTCTACTTAGCTCTTTACATTCCGCATTTATATTAAGCATTTAAGTTTCAATCTTGTTGTCATACTTATTTAGTGTAGATTGAAACTTAGCCTTTGCGGTAGAGATAGCAACACTTAGACAAAACCTAGTTTGCTCATTCTAGTTTTGATTCTTGCATAGGTTTTGCTCTAGGGATTTAATTGTGGCCAAGTTTAGTAAAAGTTTTAGAAGTCCTAATTCACCCCCCCCTCTTAGGCGTCACCCGTTTCCTTCAAAGCGTTTGAACGTACTAAACACATACCGAGAAATATGGTAAATCGGTAAGCCTAGTACCTGAGTGAACCTGGCAGTAGACTTTGCCCCTCACGCGACCTGAGACGAGGTCTCCCATTCCGGTTATGGTGGGTACAAGTGCGGTCACTGCACGACGGCCAGTCGGGGTCAGTGAGGCATTGTACGCCAAGGCGGTGAGCCCTGTTCTGCTGACGGGGAATCGATGGGGACAGTTGGTATGTGTGGGGACGGAGTGCCCCTGCATGTCGTGTGTTTAGGTTTACCTTGCAAGGATAAAAACTCGATTCGAATCGTCTGCTTCTCGCAGCTAATGAGACTGCTTGATCCATTGTACTGCATTGAGTAATAAGTGGAAGTATGATGAGTTGAGATAAGATGTTGATTGTTAATAATGCTTGCTACCATGTATGAGTAGATAGTTCACTTTTAGCCTTAAGAGAGTCACACTTAACTTTGACTAAGTTAAAATCTTGATTTAGAAACTCAGCTAGTGCTTTTGGCAACCAAACCCCACAGCCAAACAGCTGCGTGTCTAGAGGTAGAGGAGTAGACTCCTCACACTGGGTAAGTCTAGCTGAGTATTAGTATACTCAGCCTTGCTTGTGGCATAATTTTTACAGGTTCTCTGGAGGAGATGGTTGCTGGGATAACTTGGCCGTCCACCTTGCCACCGGGTTGGACTGTTGAGTGGGACCCTGCCTCGGCCGAGGAGGAGCATGCGGAGTGATGGGACAGGCTTCCCCATCTCTCTGTTTTATTTACCGTTAGTTTTATTCCGCTGCACTTCGAACAATGATGGTTACTTTTGCAAAAACTCCGATGATGATGATGGTGATGTAATAATTTAACATTGTGACATGTATGGTTTTATGCTTTATTGTATTTGCTCTGTGACTCACCTTCGAGTGAGCTTGTGGTACTTGATCCTGTCAGTGGCCGTGTCGGACTAGATCCGAGGGATTGACGGGTTATTCCCATTTAAGTGTGGTCTAGCCTCTGAGGCGGGATTGGGCACTTAAGTTGGAATAATTCGGGCAGTTCCGCCACAAAGGGTCTTAGTCCCGATGGTTAATTCAACGGACGTGACTCCCCTGGCTTTGATCGAACTATCAGTTCCAACACCGCTGAGGGTCATGTTGGTCTTGACAAGTTCGTCATCTTGTTTACCTAATTTTCTGTATAATGAATAAAGCATTAGATTTACAGCCGCCCTTCCATCTACCAACATTTTAGCAATCGATATCCCATCTATGTGACCGCGCACGAAGAGCGACTTTAAATGATTTACCGATTCCTTTGGTTTAGTAAAGGCGGCTTCTTTAGGACCAAAATCAAACTGGGCAACAACAGGTTCATCGTCGCCGACAATAGTACAATCGGCGGAAAATGTAATAATATTTACGTCCATACCTGGGCGCTCAGGAGAAGCCTCGTAGTCGACCAGGTCTTCTCCCAGTAGGTCGTCTTCTTCCATTGATGTTGGCATGTCATTGGAGGCTTCCTGGTGTGGTGCGGACGGTCCGGACTCCGAGGGCAGATGGTCCACGCCTGGTGCAGATTGTCTGGCCTTGCTGGCCAAGCTATCTTCCATACTTGCAGGGTGGTGCACAAGTGTTGTTTTATTTTCTATTTTCATGGCCATTTGTTTTTCTTCAATGGAATTTGGTCTCCATTTCTTTTGTGGTGGCGGGTACTGTGGATGTGTGTCATTGAATATCTTTTCCGCCTCCTTCTCCTGGCTCTCCTTTGCTCTTAGGCGCTGTAATTTCCGCTTTTGGGACCGTGTCAATCCCGCTGGGCACCATCGAGGCATGGAGTATTTTGGATCGGCTGTTTTGATGGTAGCCGTATCTTCTTTTTTGGTTGTGTTGGTCGATTCACCAAAAATCATCGGCCCTTTATTATCTTCCTTGACAACATCTGCAGTACCTACTTTGATGATGTCCTTTTTTGTTGTTCTCTCAGTTGCTGCAGGCATATGCCCCCCTGCCGGAATAGTCGGCCTTTGAGGCCGAGTACTCCGGTACTCCTGTTGGGCCTGCGCCTGATGACCGGATTGAGCGGCGCTCAATCGGTCTTGTACTAGAGGTGCCAACCTATCGAATACAGATGTTTGGGGTACCCCCAAGCGGGGTACTGTGGCATCCCAAATGGATATGGTGGCATGCCCCACATTTGATTTGTGACATATGGTGGAGGTAAATATGTGTATGGATATGGCATAGGCGGATAAGGGGGTGGAGGTGTCCATGTAGGTATGTTAGGTCTCACTTGTACAATATGACCTTTCATTTCTTCCGATTGTTGTGGTGGTCCAATCGTCCTGACCTGACGTTGCTCATGAATGGGTGAGCGGGGTCGCTTTGCTGGCCGGTCCCTGGGGCCGACCTTCTTTTTCACGTACTCTTAGACAATAACTGATCGAAGGTCAGGCCAGTTTTGACCAACCGACCAGCTGTTTTGAATGTATTTGTTTTCCACGTACCTATCTCTGGTCGTCGTGGTTTGAAGGTACGTGGCCGTTGCGAGTCTTGAGTGCCGCCGGACCGTCCGCCAGAGGTCTTCGGACCGTCCGGAGAAGCTTCGAACCGTCCGCGTCTGGATGGCGGACCGTCCGTTATGCGCAGCACGGGTTCCCGCGCCTGTCTCCCTGTCTGTGCTTGCCCCCCAGTGCCAGAGGCTGTGATGGTCACCTTGAGGGTCTCCCCTCCATCAGGAGTCTTCTCGGCCACCACTTTCCTGCAAGAAATTTTATGAACCCATCAGCCTCTCTTGTATTGCCAATGACCATCTCTTTGCCTTTATCGGCTGTGTTTGGCCGAACCAAGACTTTCTTGCCCTCAAAATCAATCATGTTCATCGGAAAGGGGTCCGTGACCACCTACATTTCCTGAAATTTCAATCGTCCTTCGTTAATGGCTGATTGAATCTATCGACGGAATGCATTACAATCATTAGTGGCATGAGAGAATGAGTTATGCCACTTGCAGTATGCCTGACGTTTTAGCTCGTCGGCGGATGGAACAGTGTGATTTATTTTAATGTTGTCATTTTTGAGTAATTCATCAAATATTTTATCACATTTACCAACATTAAATGTAAACTTAACTTCCTCTTGTCGTTTCTTCTGAACCGGCTGTAAGGAGGTACAAGCCGAAGATTTGGCCTGCTTAAGCCAAACCATTTCAGCAGTATAAACTTCTGTTGATTCGTCGTCCGAGCTACTTTGGTCGCATTCTACTATATGGACATTGTGACGAATGGCTTTGGCAGTTTCTTTGCTTCGGCTTTCACAGGACAAAGCTCTCTGGTGTAACTGTGCTAGTGTGAAAAATTGGATGCCTTCTAATCTTTCTTTTAAATAATATCGCAGACCATTAAAGGCTAATCCTGCCAGCTGTTTTTCTGCTAAATGAATTTGGAAGCATCAGTTTCTTGTATCTCGGAATCTCCGGATATAATCATTAACCGATTCATCTTTCGCTTGTCGCAAGGACACTAAATCTACCAAATCTAACTCATAGTCACCAGAGAAAAAGTGGTCATGAAATTTTTGTTCTAAATCCCCCATGACAAAATAGAATTAGGAGGTAAAGTGGCATACCATGCAAACGCGATTCCTGTTAAAGATAATGAAAATAAACGCACGCGAAATGCTTCTGTGTCGGCCAATTCCCCTAACTGTGCTAAAAACTGGCCTATGTGTTCGCGCGTGTTTTTTCCTTGGTCACCCGAAAATTTTGCGAATTCGGGTATCCTGGTTCCCTGTGGGTATGGGTGGTGATAAAATCGGCTGTCATAAGGTTTCCGATATGATTGCCCCCCAGGGACCATGCTTACTTCGAGCTTATCTCGGAACGCCCCGGCTATTTCTTCCCTTACTATATCAATGGCAGCCGGTGCAAGACCACCGGCTCTCTGGTCAAACATAGGTGGGGCTGGCTGGAAATTAGCGTGTTGTCTTCCCCCCCACTGGTTATGTGGTACATTGCCACTTGCCCTATATGGTTCATAGGTTTGATCGTTCCTTTCTGGCTTTCTAGGTGGGGCCGGAAAGCTATACTGGGCTCTGGATCTTGAATTAATGGGTTGATGCATTGCATAGTGTGATGGGAAGTGTTGTTGGGACGGGTGAGGATTTAGGTAACAATCCTCCTCAAAAAGGTCATGTGCGGACTATCCGGACATTGGCCCGGACCGTTCGTGATTATATGCGGACCGTCCGTCGTTGTATGCGGACGGTCCGACTGGGTAGTTCAAATTCTGTGCCATATGTGGTGGCTCGGGTGCATGTCTGGGTAACTCATTAAAATTGGGCCCGGCTGTGGCTGGCCCGGACGGTCCGCGATCACGGGCGAACGATCCGGACATGTGCAGATCGACTGATTTACTGTCGATTTGAGGTTGCTCAGGGTACGTGTCCATCGGCATCCCATAAATGGGTTGGTCGTGACAACCTATAGCCGATGTATTACGTGTGTTACCTCCTAACTCAACCTCATGCGAAGGAAAATTTGCAATGCTAGATTTATCAAATGCACGTGCTAGTCTCCTATAGTCGTTTTGCATACCCCCTATGATATTTTGCATTTGTTCTCGCTGTTCATCTACATAATTCTTAAGAGATTGCAGCTCGTTTGTATTACTTACATTGGGGATATCTGGTGTGGGTCGAAGTGAAGCCGGATCCGTCGCCCGTTGTCGGACGACCTTGTTGTTCCTGTCCACTTTGAAGTTGGCCAAGAATTTTGCTCTTGCCTCCTGGATCCGCTGCTCCTTGTGCTCCTCGAAATGGAGTTGTTCGTCGACCGGCAAGGTTTCCCAAGTCGGCTCTATGATGTTGCTTGGGGAAATATCAGAGCTATCCCTTGAACCGGCCATTGAGGGCTGATTTGATGAGTCTATATTTGTTGTCCCCAGCGGAGTCGCCAAAAAGTATGTTGACGCCTTTTTGGAGCGCCAAACACTCAACAAAAACCATGGCGGTGCTCTCTGGTCAGGCGCGGACGGTCCGCGGCCAGGGGCCGGACGGTCCGCGACCTGGCGCAGGGGCTAGGGTTTCCTGCCTGACAGCCGGACGGTCCGCGCGTGCGCAGGGGCGGCGGAAGATCGTCGACGGCGCCTGGATCTCGCTCCCGGGAGGGACCCCGTCGGGGAGGAGAGATCCTAGGAGTTGTCTAGGCTCGGGCAGGCCGACCTAGACTCCTCTAATCCACGTAGAGTCGAAGAGAGGCGAAGAATTTGGGGGATCAGAAGGCTAAACTAGAACTAGACTAGAACTACTCCTAGGAAATAAATGTGAAATAGAAGTGTTTTGATTCGATTGATGATTACAAATCGGCCGTATACCTCTCTATTTATAGAGGCGGAGGGCTGGACCCTTTACAAACTAATTTCTGAGTTATTTCCGCGGATTTAGCTAACAACTGTAGCACAAAACTCGTAACCCTAAACTGCTCTATGCACGCGCGGATCGTCTGGCCCACAGATGCGGACTGTCCGGCCTCATGACCGGACCGTCCGCCGGCTCAAAGTAGTGCCCAATAATGGCTCTAGGCGTCGTCTATCCACCCCTGCCCAGTAGGCAAGTCTGACGGTAAGTCAGTAACGTAACTGAACAAAGCACTTACAATTTTAAACTAAATACTAGTCCACCAACCTGTGTCTACCGTAGACATCGATAATTTTAAAGATACAAGTATTGAATACTCATGTATAGATTTAGGAAGTGTTTAGGACTGCTCCATCAAACACCTCCAGCTTCATCGACTCAGCTTCAAAAAATAAAGTGAGGTTGGAGCTAACTTCACTTTTTTCAAGAAACAGTAAAATGGATCAGGGGTGAAAACGGGTCGGGTATACCCGCCGGGTACCGGATACGGATTGTGCAAATACCCGTTTTTTCGGATACGGATACAAATATTTTTATATTCGGGACGGATACGGGTAATACCCGGATAGTACAACTTCGAATTTGGGTTGGATACGAAGCCAATACTATCCGGTAAATACCCGAATATTCGGATCAGATACGGGTACCCGGAATTCGGGTACCCGTTTTTTCTTTTTCTGCATAATAATATAGTTATAGAATCATAACTTTTACATATGAAATCGGATGAAAATAAAGTTTATATGAAAATTATAGAGCTCGAAGAGGTCTATAACTTTGTAGTACACCACATTTTTGTTTAAACATATTTTTAGGTCAAAATCATTGAAATAGTGTCCAAATTTATATCAAATTAATAGGTTTTATCATTTTCATGTGGGGACTCTAGGTTATCTCCATGTGAGAACTGAAGGTTATCTTTTTTATAGACTATTTATTAGTATTGGTAACTTTTTTGCAATTTTCTGTCAACGCTACAATATTTTTATGAATTTAATTGTATTTTGATGATTTCCTACAACAAGAAATTAATAATACACCAAATAGCCTCAAATTTTTTTTAAAATTTTTACGAATGCACAATATATGTTCATATATAACCATAATTTTTTTTGGATCATATGATCTATAAGAATCACGTGTTTCTTCTATTTCACTTTAACTTATTTGTATGAGCTACATGTGAAACCACTCCAAGTATCCAAAGTTTCAACATAATCAGTACTTTATAATTTTCATGTGAGGACTTGAGTTATCTTCGTATAGAATATTGATTAGTTTTTGTAACTTATTTGCATTTTTTGAGTGAAACTATAATATTTTATGAAGTTAAGTGCATTTTGATGATTTTCTATAGAAAATAATAATAACACACAAATAGGCCAAACAATTCATAATTTTTTACGGAGACACAACACATATCCACATATAGTTCTCAAAAACATTTGGACTATAAAATCCACAAGATGCTAGTGTTTCTTCCATTCCACTCCTACTTATTGCATGAGTTACACGTGAAATCACTTCATGTATCAAAGTTTCAACATAATCAATACTTCAATTATCATTTTTGCAATTTTGGATCGAAACTAGTGTATTTTATGAATTTAATTATATTTTGATGATTTTATGTAGACGTTTCTTCTATTTTATTTCCACTTATTGCGTGAGTTACACATGAAATCACTCTAAGTATCCAAGTTTCAACATAATCAATACTTCACTTTACCATTTTTATGTGGGAACTTGAGATTATCTTCTTATAAAATGTTTATTAGTCTTGATAAGTTACTTGCAATTTCGTGGTCGAACAAGAATATTTTATGATAACCAACTAATGCATTATTCGACCAGTATCCGATATCCGACCAAATAATATCCGTATCTGTCACTTATCCGTCCGGATAAATATCCGGTCCCTGTATCTGTATCCGTCCCGTTTCTAACTATCTGTATCCGATCCCGAATCCGTTTTAAATACATTAAGGTAGGATACAGGATGAGCTACTATCCGTCCGTATCCGCCCGTTTTCACTCCTAAAATGGATGCTTCACAAATGCTAGATGTCGGCGTTTCGACCCCGGGGGTCCCTGGACCGACGAGTAAATCGTCGCCGCGTGTCCCAGCCCTGATGGGTCGACGCGAGACGGAGCACGAAGGGGGGCAAAAGAGAGGGAGGCAGGCGTAAAGGGGAAACTGAGAGCACCTAAAGGGGGGGTGAATAGGTGATCCTATAAAACTTGAAACTTAGGCCACAAAACTTGGTTAAGTGTTAGCACAATAAGCGCCAAGTGGCTAGAGAGGAGTCTCAACAAAACACAATAACCACAAAGATATCAATCACAGAGATGGCACGGTGGTTATCCCGTGGTTCGGCCAAGACCAACGCTTGCCTACTCCACGTTGTGGCGTCCCAACGGACGAGGGTTGCAATCAACCCCTCTCAAGCGGTCCAAAGACCTACTTGAATACCACGGTGTTTTGCTTTGCTTTTCTTAATCCCGTCCGCGAGGAATCTCCATAACTTGGAGCCTCTCGCCCTTACAAAGATGTTCACAAAGAAGCACAGAGTAAGGGAGGGATTAGCAACTCACACAAGACACAAAGATCACACCAAATACGCACACACAAGACCCAGACTTAAGCTCAAAAGACTAGCACACTAGAACAGAGCTCAAATCACTAGAATGTCGAACAAGTGCGCAAGAATGAAGTGTGAGTGATCAAGAGTGCTCAAGGAATGCTTGGTTTCCTCCTCCATGCGCCTAGGGGTCCCTTTTATAGCCCCAAGGCAGCTAGGAGCCGTTGAGTGCATTCCGGGAAGGCAATTCTTGCCTTCTGTCGCCTGGCGCACCGGACAATCCGGTGCACACCGGACACTGTCCGGTGCGGATTTCTTTCCTTCTGTGGCGTAGCCGACCGTTGGCGCCTGGGAGCCGTTGGCGCACCGGACAGTCCGGTGCCCCCTCCCGACCGTTGGCTCGGCCATGTGTCTCGTGCAGATCGCGCAGCCGACCGTTGGCCCGGCTGACCGTTGGCCCACCGGACAGTCCGGTGCACACCGGACAGTCCGATAAATTATAGTTGTATGCCGCCGATTGAATTCCCGAGAGCAGCGAGTTCGCAAGAGCCAGCCTGGCGCACCGGACACTGTCCGGTGCACCACCGGACAGTCCGGTGCACCCAGACTGAGCTGGCTTTGGCTGAAACAAAGCTATCTCTCTCCAATTTGATTTCTCCTGTTTCCAGCACTTAGACACAATACATTAGTCTCTAAAACAATGTACTAAGTCTGAGAAACATACCTTTTGACATGATTTGCACTTTGTCCACCACATTGCATAGATCAACACAAAAGCACTTGCGTTGGCACTCAATCACCAAAATACTTAGAAATGGCCCAAGAGCACATTTCCCTTTCAATCTCCCCCTTTTTGGTGATTTATGCCAACGCAACATAAAGCAACTAAAACAAGTGCAATATCAATGCAAATGAAAATTCAATATAGTTTTGATTCATATTTGGCATATATGGATCACTCTTTGCCACCACTTGGTTTGTTTTTGAAAATCAAACTCAATTTCCTATCTCTAAGTCAAAATCACTTGTAGAGACATAAAGAGAAGTATTCCAAAAGAAATTGATCAAGGATTAAAAACTCCCCCTTTTCCCATAATCAACCATTCTCCCCACAAGAGGCCAACTTTTGACAAAAGAGACAATTGAAGAGTTTTGACAAACCAAAAGCTCTATTCTACTATTTTCAAAATTTCTCAAGTGGTAGCTGATCCATTTATTGCTTTGGCCTTTATTTTCTCTCCCTTTGGCATCAAGCACCAAAACGGGATCAATCTTGGCCCTTAAACCCCATTGCCTCATCAAAATCTTCAAATAAGAGTACAAAGGCAATAAGGTCATAAAGATGAACTTGGAATAAGTTACCCTCTCATCGGAGTGCAGTGGAAGTCTTGCATGGTCCAAGTCCACCTTTTCCCTTTCAAACCACCTTTGGGACTAAATTAGGCAAACTCAAGCACACAATTAGTCTCAAGGGGTCAAGTTGTAGCACAACTCCCCTAAATTTGTGCATCACTTGCAAATGGACTTGTAAGGTCCGGGGAGTGTTTGTACAACTTGAGCACCATAAATAAACAACAATATGCTTAAGGAACATGATCAAGGCATAAAAACATGTATGCTATAAATCAATCCAAGTTCCACGAATCTAAGACATTTAGCTCACTACGCAACTTGCAAAAGGTCTGCTCATCTAAAGGCTTGGTAAAGATATCGGCTAGCTGGTTCTCGGAGCTAACATGAAACACCTCGATATCTCCCTTTTGCTGGTGGTCTCTCAAAAAGTGATGCCGGATGTCTATGTGCTTTGTGCGGCTGTGTTCAACAGGATTATCCGCCATGCGGATAGCACTCTCATTATCACATAGGAGTGGGACTTTGCTCAGATTGTAGCCAAAGTCCCTGAGGGTTTGCCTCATCCAGAGTAGTTGCGCGCAACACTGTCCTGCGGCAACGTACTCGGCCTCAGCGGTGGATAGGGCAACAGAGGTTTGTTTCTTAGAACTCCATGACACCAGGGACCTTCCTAAGAATTGGCATGTCCCCGATGTACTCTTCCTATCGACCTTACATCCAGCATAGTCGGAGTCTGAATATCCAATCAAGTCAAAGGTAGACCCCTTTTGATACCAGATCCCGAAACAAGGTGTAGCGACTAAATATCTAAAATTCGCTTCATCGCCACTAAGTGACAATCCCTTGGATCGGATTGAAATCTAGCACACATGCATACGCTAAGCATAATATCCGGTCTACTTGCACATAAATAAAGTAAAGACCCTATCATAGACCGGTATGCCTTTTGATCAACAGACTTACCTCCTTTGTTGAGGTCGGTGTGTCCGTCAGTTCCCATTGGAGTCTTTGCGGGCTTGGCGTCCTTCATCCCAAACCGCTTGATCAAGTCTTGCGTGTACTTGGTTTGAGAGATGAAGGTCCCATCCTTGAGTTGCTTCACTTGGAACCCAAGGAAGTAGCTTAACTCGCCCATCATTGACATCTCGAATTTCTGAGTCATCACCCTGCTAAACTCTTCACAAGACTTTTGGTTAGTAGAACCAAATATTATGTCATCGACATAAATTTGGCACACAAAAAGATCACCATCACAAGTCTTAGTAAAAAGAGTTGGATCGGCTTTCCCAACCTTGAAAGCATTAGCAATTAAAAAGTCTCTAAGGCATTCATACCATGCTCTTGGGGCTTGCTTAAGTCCAAAGAGCGCCTTAGAGAGCTTACACACGTGGTCGGGGTACCGTTCATCCTCGAAGCCAGGGGGTTGCTCCACGTACACCTCCTCCTTAATTGGCCCGTTGAGGAAAGCGCTCTTCACATCCATTTGGAACAACCTGAAAGAATGGTGAGTGGCATATGCTAACAAAATACGAATGGACTCTAGCCTAGCCACAGGAGCAAAAGTCTCCTCAAAGTCCAAACCTGCGACTTGGGCATAACCTTTTGCCACAAGTCGAGCCTTGTTCCTCGTCACCACTCCGTGTTCGTCTTGTTTGTTGCGGAACACCCACTTGGTTCCCACAACATTTTGCTTGGGATGAGGCACCAGTGTCCAAACTTCATTCCTTTTGAAGTTGTTGAGCTCCTCCTGCATGGCCAACACCCAGTCCGGATCTAGCAAGGCCTCTTCTACCCTGAAAGGCTCAATAGAAGAGACAAAGGAGTAATGCTCACAAAAATTAACTAATCGAGATCGAGTAGTTACTCCCTTGCTAATATCCCCCAAAATTTGGTCGACGGGATGATCCCTTTGAATCATTGCTCGAACTTGGGTTGGAGGTGCCGGTTGTGCTTCTTCCTCCATTACATGATCATCTTGTGCTCCCCTTGATCACACGCTTCCTGCTCATCATCTTGAGTTGGGGGATGCACCATTGTTGAGGAAGAGGGTTGATCTTGCTCATCTCATTCCTGTGGTCGCACATCTCCAATCGCCATGGTGCGTATTGCGGTCGTTGGAACTTCTTCTTCATCTACATCATCAAAATCAACAACTTGCTCTCTTGGAGAGCCATTAGTCTCATCAAATACAACGTCGCTAGAGACTTCAACCAAACCCGATGATTTGTTGAAGACTCTATACGCCTTTGTATTTGAGTCATAACCTAACAAAAACCCTTCTACAGCTTTGGGAGCAAATTTGGAATTCCTACCCTTCTTCAATAGAATGTAGCATTTACTCCCAAAAACTCGAAAATACGAAACATTGGGTTTGTTACCGGTTAGTAGCTCGTACGACGTCTTCTTGAGGAGGCGATGAAGGTAGACCCTGTTAATGGCGTGGCAAGCCATGTTCACGGCTTCCGACCAAAAACGCTCGGGGGTCTTGAACTCTCCAAGCATCGTCCTCGCCATGTCTATAAGCGTCCTGTTCTTCCTCTCTACCACACCATTTTGTTGTGGTGTGTAGAGAGCGGAGAACTCGTGCTTGATCCCCTCCTCCTCAAGGAACTCCTCCACTTGAAGGTTCTTGAACTCGGACCCATTGTCGCTCCTTATCTTCTTCACTTTGAGCTCAAACTCGTTTTGAGCTCTCCTTAGGAAGCGCTTGAGGGTCCCTTGGGTTTCAGTTTTATCCTGCAAAAAGAATACCCAAGTGAAGCGGGAAAAGTCATCAACAATAACTAGTCCATACTTACTTCCTCCTATGCTTAGATAGGCGACGGGTCCGAAGAGGTCTATGTGAAGCATCTCCAAAGGTCTTGATGTGGTCATCACATTCTTGCTGTGATGCGCTCCTCCCACTTGTTTACCTGCTTGACAAGCTGCACAAGGTCTATCTTTTTCGAAAGTAACATTGGTTAGACCTATCACGTGTTCTCCCTTTAGAAGCTTGTGAAGGTTCTTCATCCCCACATGTGCTAAGCGGCGATGCCACAACCAGCCCATGCTAGTCTTAGCGATTAAGCATGCATCTAGACCGGCCTCCTCTTTTGCAAAATCAACTAAATAAAGTTTGCCGTCTAATACACCCTTAAAAGCTAATGAACCATCACTTCTTCTAAAGACAGACACATCTACGTTTGTGAATAGACAATTATATCCCATATTGCATAATTGACTAACAGATAACAAATTATATCCAAGAGACTCAACTAAAAACACATTAGATATAGAGTGCTCGGATGAAATAGCAATTTTACCTAACCCTTTTACCTTGCCTTGATTCCCATCACCGAATATAATTGAATCTTGGGAATCCTTGTTTTTGACGTAGGAGGTGAACATCGTCTTCTCCCCCGTCATATGGTTTGTGCATCCGCTGTCGATAATCCAGCTTGAACCCCCGGATGCATAAACCTGCAAGACAAATTTAGGCTTGGGTCTTAGGTACCCAACTCATGTTGGGTCCTACAAGGTTAGTACAAATATCCTTAGGGATCCAAATGCAAGTTTTGTCTCCCTTGCATTTTGCCCCTAATTTTCTAGCAACTATCTTCCTATCCTTTCTACAAATAACAAAGGAAGCATTTAAAGCATGATATATTGTAGAAGGTTCATTAACTTTCCTAGGAACATTAACAACATTTCTCCTAGGCATATGAACAACATTTCTTCTAGACATGTCTCTACCATGCATATAGGAAGAACTAGAAGCAAACATGGCATGAGAGTTAAAAGCATCATTATAACTCCTATAAGATTTTCTTCTATCATGGTATATAAAAGCATGGTTCTTTTTAGCACTACTAGCCATAGGGGCCTTCCCTTTCTCCTTGGCGGAGATGGGAGCCTTATGGCTTGTTAAGTCCTTGGCTTCCCTCTTGAAGCCAAGTACATCCTTAATTGAGGGGTGTCTACCAATTGTGTAGGCATCCCTTGCAAATTTTAACTTATCAAATTCACTTTTGCTAGTCTTAAGTTGGGCATTAAGACTAGCCATTTCATCATTTAACTTTGCAATAGAAGCTATGTGTTCACTACAAGCATCAATATCGAAATCTTTACATCTATTGCAAATCATGACATGTTCTACACAGGAGTTAGATTTATTTGCTACTTCTAGTTTAGCATTTAAATCATCATTAACACATCTTAAAGTAGAAATGGTTTCATGACACGTAGATAGTTCACAAGAAAGCATTTCATTCCTTTTTGCTTCTAGAGCAAGAGTGTTTTGAGCACTAACAAATTTGTCATGTTCTTCATACAACAAATCCTCTTGCTTTTCTAATAGCCTATTCCTATCATTTAAGGCGTCAATTAGTTCATTAATTTTATCCACCTTGGTTCTATCTAGACCCTTGAATAAACATGAATAATCTATTTCATCATCACTAGACTCATCCTCACTTGAAGAAGCATAAGTACTAGTATTACGAGCGCTTACTTTCTTTTCCCTTGCCATGAGGCAAGTGTGATGCTCGTTGGGGAAGAGGGATGACTTGTTGAAGGCGGTGGCGGCGAGTCCTTCGTTGTAGGAGTCAGAAGAGGAGCAATCCGAATCCCACTCCTTTCCAAGATGTGCCTCGCCCTTGGCCTTCTTGTAATTCTTCTTCTTTTCCCTCTTGTTTCCCTTTTCCTGGTCACTATCATTATCGGGACAGTTAGCGATAAAGTGACCAATCTTACCGCATTTGAAGCATGAGCGCTTCCCCTTCGTCTTGGTCTTTTTGGGATGCTCCTTGCGTCCCTTTAGCGCCGTCTTGAAGCGCTTGATGATGAGGGCCATCTCTTCATCATTGAGCCCAGCCGCCTCGACTTGCGCCACCTTGCTAGGTAGCGCCTCCTTGCTCCTTGTTGCCTTGAGAGCAATGGGTTGAGGCTCATGGGTTGGACCGTTTAACGCGTCGTCCATGTATCTAGCCTCCTTGATCATCATCCGCGCGCTTACGAACTTCCCAAGAACTTCTTCGGGCGACATCTTTGTGTACCTAGGATTTTCACGGATATTGTTCACAAGATGTGGATCAAGAACAGTAAAGGACCTTAGCAATAGGCGAACGACGTCGTGGTCCGTCCATCGCGTGCTTCCGTAGCTCCTTATTTTGTTGATGAGGGTCTTGAGCCGGTTATATTTTGGGTTGGCTCCTCTCCCCTTATCATTGCAAATCTTCCAAGCTCTCCCTCCACTAACTCCAACTTGGTGAGCATGGTGACATCGTTCCCCTCATGTGAAATCCTGAGGGTGTCCCAGATCTGCTTGGCGTTGTCCAAGCCGCTCACCTTATTGTATTCGTCCCTGCACAATGAAGCTAGAAGAACAGTAGTAGCTTGTGCATTTTTGTGAATTTGCTCGTTAATGAACATAGGACTATCCGAGCTATCAAATTTCATTCCACTTTCCACAATCTCCCATATGCTCGGATGGAGAGAGAATAGGTGACTACGCATTTTGTGGCTCCAAAATCCGTAGTCCTCTCCATCAAAGTGAGGAGGTTTGCCAAGTGGAATGGAGAGCAAATGAGCATTTGTACTTTGCGGAATACGAGAGTAGTCAAAAGAAAAGTTCGAATTAACCGGTTTCCTTTTCTCGTAGTCGTTGTCGTCGTTGTCCTTTTGGGAAGAGGTGGACTCATCGCTGTCGTCGTAGTAGACGATCTCCTTGATGCGTCTTGTCTTCTTCTTCTTCCCATCTTTGCGTTTGTGGCCCGAGCCCGAGTCGGTAGGCTTGTCATCCTTGGGCTCGTTGATGAATGACTCCTTCTCCTTGTCATTGATCACAATCCCCTTGCCCTTAGGATCCATCTCTTCGGGCGGTTAGTCCCTTACTTGAAGAGAACGACTCTGATACCAATTGAGAGCACCTAGAGGGGGGCGAATAGGTGATCCTGTATAACTTGAAACTTAGGCCACAAAACTTGGTTAAGTGTTAGCACAATAAGCGCCAAGTGGCTAGAGAGGAGTCTCAACAAAACACAATAACCACAAAGATATCAATCACAGAGATGGCACGGTGGTTATCCCGTGGTTCGGCCAAGACCAACGCTTGCCTACTCCATGTTGTGGCGTCCCAACGGACGAGGGTTGCAATCAACCCCTCTCAAGCGGTCCAAAGACCTACTTGAATACCACGGTGTTTTGCTTTGCTTTTCTTAATCCCGTCCGCGAGGAATCTCTACAACTTGGAGCCTCTTGCCCTTACAAAGATGTTCACAAAGAAGCACGGAGTATGGGAGGGATTAGCAACTCACACAAGACACAAAGATCACACCAAATACGCACACACAAGACCCAGACTTAAGCTCAAAAGACTAGCACACTAGAACGGAGCTCAAATCACTAGAATCTCGAACAAGTGCGCAAGAATGAAGTGTGAGTGATCAAGAGTGCTCAAGGAATGCTTGGTTTCCTCCTCCATGCGCCTAGGGGTCCCTTTTATAGCCCCAAGGCAGCTAGGAGCCGTTGAGTGCATTCCGGGAAGGCAATTCTTGCCTTCTGTCGCCTGGCGCACCGGACACTGTCCGGTGCAGATTTCTTTCCTTCTGTGGCGTAGCCGACCGTTGGCGCCTGGGAGACGTTGGCGCACCGGACACTATCCGGTGCACACCGGACAGTCCGGTGCCCCCTCCCGACCGTTGGCCCGGCCACGTGTCTCGTGCAGATCGCGCAACCGACCGTTGGCCTGGCTGACCGTTGGCCCACCAGACAGTCCGGTGCACACCGGACAGTCCGGTGAATTATAGCCGTATGCCGCCGATTGAATTCCCGAGAGCAGCGAGTTCGCAAGAGCCAGCCTGGCGCACCGGACAGTCCGGTGCACCCAGACTGAGCTGGCTTTGGCTGAAACAAAGCTATCTCTCTCCAATTTAATTTCTCCTGTTTCCAGCACTTAGACACAATACATTAGTCTCTAAAACAATGTACTAAGTCTGAGAAACATACCTTTTGACATGATTTGCACTTTGTCCACCACATTGCATAGATCAACACAAAAGCACTTGCGTTGGCACTCAATCACCAAAATACTTAGAAATGGCCCAAGGGCACATTTCCCTTTCAGAAACCCGCGGCCTTCGTGTTGTCCTGCGCCCAGGTCGGGTGCGCTTGCAGTAGGGGGTTACAAGCGTCCGCGTGGGAGAGAGCGAGAGGCTTATGCGCGCCGTCCCGTTCCCCTGCGCGACCAACCTTCTCGTACGAGAGCCCTGGACCTTCCTTTTATAGGCGTAAGGAGAGGGCCCAGGTGTACAATAGGAGGTGTAGCAGTGTGCTAACGTGTCTAGCAGAGAGGAGCTAGCGCCCTAAGTACATGCCGTCGTGGCAGCCGGAGAGGTTTTGGCACCCTGTTCATGTGATGTCGTGGCCGTCGGAGGAGCGCTGGAGCCTTGCGGAAGGACAACTGTCGGGGCTGTCGAGTCCTTGCTGACGTCTCCTTGCTTCCGTAAGGGGCTGAGAGCCGCCGTCGTCATGGAGCACGCGGGGCGCCATCATTACTTGTTTACCGGGGCGAGCCAGATGGGACGCCGGTCTTGTTCCCCGTAGCCTGAGCTAGCTAGGGGTAGGGTAATGATGGCCCCCTTGTGACGTGGTCGGTCCGAGCCCTGGGTCGGGCGAGGCGGAGGCTCCTCCGAGGTCGAGGTCGAGTCTATCTTCCGAGGTCGAGGTCGAGTCCGAGCCCCGGGTCGGGCGAGGCGGAGTTCGTCGTCTTCCGGGGCCGAGGCCGAGTCCGAGCCCTAGGGTCGGGCGAGGCGGAGTTCGTCGTCTTCCGGGGCCGAGGCCGAGTTCGAGCCCTGGGGTCGGGCGAGGCGGAGTTCGTCGTCTTCCGGGGCCGAGGCCGAGTCCGAGCCCTGGGGTCGGGCGAGGCGGAGTTCGTCGTCTTCCGGGGCCGAGGCCGAGTCCGAGCCCTGGGGTCGGGCGAGGCGGAGTTCGTCGTCTTCCGGGGCCGAGGCCGAGTCCGAGCCCTGGGGTCGGGCGAGGCGGAGCTTCCTATGGCGCCCGAGGCTGGACTGGGCTGCTGTCAGCCTCTCTCTATCGAGTGGCACAGCAGTCGGAGTGGCGCAGGCGGCGCTATCTTCTTGTCAGGCCGGTCAGTGGAGCGGCGAAGTGACTGCGTTCACTTCGGCTCTGTCGACTGAAGGGCACGCGTCAGGATAAGGTGTCAGGCCATCCTTGCATTAAATGCTCCTGCGATACAGTCGGTCGGTGTGGCGATCCGGCCAAGGTTGCTTCCCGGCGAAGACTGGGCCTCGGGCGAGCCGAAGGTGTGTCCGTTGCTTGAGGGGGCCCTCGGGCGAGACGTGAATCCTCCGGGGTCGGCTGCCCTTGCCCGAGGCTGGGCTCGGGTGAGGCGAGGTAGTGTCCCTTGAGTGGACCGAGCCTTGACTTAATCGCACCCATCAAGCCTTCACAGCTTTGTGCTGATGGGGGTTACCAGCTGAGATTAGGAGTCTTGGGGGTACCCCTAATTATGGTCCCCGACAGTAGCCCCGAGCCTCGAAGGGAGTGTTAATACTCGCTTGGAGGCTTTTGTCGCACTTTTTTACAAGGGGACCGGCCTTTCTCGGTTGCGTTTCGTTCCAGTGGGTGCGCGCGAGCGCACCCGCCGGGTGTAGCCCCCGAGGCCTCGGAGGAGTGGTTTGACTCCTTCGAGGTCTTAGTGCGTTTCGTGATGCTTCGGCCGGTCTGGTTGTTCCCTCATGCGAACTGGCCGTAGCCCGGGTGCACAATCATGTCCCAAGTTCTCGGGCTGGTATGTTGACGCTGTCAACGGTTTGGCCGGAGCCGGGTTTGCGAGAGCAGCCCCCGAGCCTCCGCACAGAGCGAGAGGACGGTCAAGGACAGACTCGACTTTTTTACATACGCCCCTGCGTCGCCTTTCTGCAAGGAGGAGGGGGGGAAAGCGCCATGTTGCCCTTGGAGGGCGCTGAACATGGTGTCTCCAGTGAGCTGCTAACGGGTAATCCGAGTGGACGCCCGTGCCCCATTCGTTAGGGGTCGGCTAGTGGCCCGGAGGCGCGCTCCAAAAGTACCTGCGGGTGAGTTGCCGGGCCCGGTCCCCTTTTGACGGGGTCCGAGGGCTCGATGCCTCCCTCTGGTGGGATTCCGTTACAAAATCGTTCCCGTCGGTCTCGGAAATGTCCTAGGGTACCTCGGGAGCGTAGCCCGAGCCTTGGTTATGTATCGAACGTACCCTGGGTCATCCCTCGCTCTGCGTCTGAGGCGGCTGTCGAACCCTTCGGAGGCCAGCCTACGAACCCCTGATCAGTAGTGGGCGCGGAGCCTGAGTGGCCTGAGGCGGCCGTTGAACCCTTCCGAGGGGCCGGCCTTCGAACCTCTGACCAGTAGTGGGCGCGGAGCCCGAGCGCTCTGAGGCGGCTGTTGAACCCTTCCGAGGGGCTAGCCTTCGAACCTCTGATCAGTAGGGGGGCTCGGGGCCCGCTTCCTTCACGGAGAAGGATCCCTTTCGGAATATTCCCTTTCCTGGTCCCTGTTGTAAGAGAGAGAGAGAGAGGAAAAGGAAAATGATACGAAATCGAACGACGTGGCGCACCTTTTTTGACGCGGTCATTATGGCGGAGGTGAAGCGTTGCCTGCGTCACCTGCCAAAGGTGCCGCCTATCCTACCGTGGAGTTAATGCGACGGGACGAGTGGCTTGCGGGGCGGCCGTTGTGTGTGCGCGAGCCGTTCGAGGAACGGGCGTCTCGCTTCAAGTTTTGAATCTCGCGGCGGGTTCGGGCGAAGTGTTGAACGGGTCTCGCCTAGGCCTTTATATATTCGAGAGAGGGACCGGTGGCGGTTCTCTACTCTGCTGCTCGCCTCCCACTTAGGTTTTCGCAACCCGAGGGAATAGCCAGAGAAAGGAAACCGCGCACCTCGTCCTCTCCGCCGCCACCTCTTCTGCTTGGTGATGGCCGACCGGGTGACCGTTATTTTGCCGCGTGACCCGTGGCCTTTCTCCACCGTCACGGCGGACGACCTGGAGGCCCTTGTTGCTGATGGCTTGCTTCGCCCTCTCTCTCCGGTGACTCGCAGCCGGAGTGGATGCCCCCTCCGAGCGGAGCCGCCCCGTCCCCGCCGCCGGGGTATGTGGTGAGCTTCGTCTCCTTTCACGAGCGGGGGTTCGGAGTGCCGGCAAGCCGTTTTATGCGGGCGATACTGCACGTCTACGGGGTGGAGCTGCACAATCTCAGCCCCAACTCCATCTCGCAAGCAGCCATCTTCGCGGCAGTTTGTGAAGGATATTTGGGGATTGCCCCCCACTGGGACCTGTGGACCCATCTCTTCTCCACGGAGCTTTTTGCCTCGCTGACGGGGGAAAGAAGGGTTCGTATGGCGGTGCGGGCTGGTGGCTGCATCCTCCAGTTGAGGCAGGCGCGGGCGCCGTAGTACATCCCTGCCATCCTCGCGTCTTCGAACAAAGGATGGCAGCGCCGGTGGTTCTATCTCCGAAATGACGACGGGAGGCTCCCGTCGTTTTCTCAACGAGTGGTGACCGCCGCTAGCGAGAACTGGCGCTACGGGGCCCCGCGCGATAGACAGAAGAACCTCCAGCCCCTTTTGAAGGCCCTGGAGGAGCTGCGAGAAAAAGGGCTCACCGCCGCGGGGGTGGTTGCCGCCATTCATCGCCGGAGAGTGCTCCCCCTGACGGAGCGGCGGTTGCCGCTTTGGGAGATGACGCCTGGGGTCGACTTGAAGGGTTTGCAGATGTCCTCAGACCCTCTTCCCACCGACGACCTCCACAGGCGGGTGGCCAGCACGGTAGCGAAGTTAGAGGCCGGCACCTTTTCCCAGCCCTTGATGCGTCCCAATCGCGGGTGCGTGTCTCTGGTGAGTATCCGCTCCTTCTTCCTTCTTGCGTCAGATTGCCCTCGGTTCTCACAGTCGAGACTTTTCGTCTGTCTCCAGGAGGTAGGGCATCACAAGCCTTCCCTGCCACCGGTCCCGGAGGACGCGGTGGACTGAGCTGCACGGAGGGTCGCCGCGGAGAAGAGAAAGGAGAAGAAGGACGCGAAGAAGGCTCGGGCCCACGAGCGGACGCGGGCTCGGGACGCCTTGGAAAGGCTTCGTCGTCGGTAGGAAAGGGAGGGGCTCCCAGGGGAGCCATCGCCGGAGACGCCTGATGACGACGACGATGATGAAGACGACGACATGGTCGCCCGCCTCGGCCTCAGCCCGGATCTAAGGCTGGGCCAGGGGCCGTCAAGCCAGCCCCCGAGCGGGCTGGTGCCGTCGGTATCCGGGGCCGGGACGTCGGGGTCCCGGTCCGAAGAGTGGGGGCGGACCGAGGGGGGACTTGACCCCTCGGCCGAGGTAGTTGAGGTGACCCTGGGGAGTCAGGCCAAGCTGCCTGTTCCCCGAGAACCGTTGCCCGTGCCGACTGCGTAGGAGGGCGATCCTCGGGTCATCGTGGCTGCGCCTGGGCAGTCCATCCCCCAGGTGCCTCGGGCACCCTAGGAGGATGGTACCGAAGCCGGCGGCGGGGCAGACCTCGGTGGTACCTTCAGGGATCGAGGTGCGAGAGACCTCCCCACAGGCACGGTTGATCATGGCCCGGAGCGGGTAAATATCTTAGGATATCTTCGTCTTGGCTCCTCCTTCGTATGTCCTGGTCCTGATTTTCCCTTTCTCCTTAGCAAGCGGAGGCACGGTTCGACCGGTCTGGCTCCCCGGAAGGTCCTCAAGACGGCAGCGGCTTCTGCAGCTAGTGATGTGCCGGGCCTCGGAGGGCAACTGACCCCACCGCAAGACGCCCCAAAGCGGGGGGCTCAGGCAGCACCTGTTGCAGTGGGGCTAGCTCCTGAGGCCGACTCCTCTGTCGAGGCGGCCGTCGCGCCGGGGGAGGCTGCTGGCGCGGCTGTGGCCTTGGGCCCACCAGGCGTATTGCCGGCGCTGGCACCAGCTTCTGCCGAGGCCGTTGCCGTTCTAGCCATGGAGCCACCCATCACCGCCGATGCTGAGATGGCCGAGGCGTCGCTGCCTGTTGCCTCGAAGGAGGGGGGCGTGGAACCGCGACCCATTCTAGGGGGCGACCGCCTTGTCCCCGCGCGCCGCAGTCCCGACGGGCGGCGTCAGTCGCTCCGGTTCTGGACCAGTGGGGCTTCGGATCCTCTCTTCGTCCTCGACGATGAGCGAGAGGAGCAGTCTTGGGACAAGCTTTGTGAGTGTGCTGAGACGATGGTGGGGTCGCTTCGGTTGACCTTGGAGGTCCTTCACAGGGGCGTTCCCAAGATCCTCCAGGTAATGAGTTCAAGCATACCTTTCGCGTGATCAAGGCATTCTTTGTGACGCCCTGCTTCCTTTCCTCAGGATCTGACAGATCTGAGCGCCGCCAAGTCGTCGTTCATCCGCCGCGAGGCCGATGTCTGGGGCTCGCTGCGGTCCCTGAGGACCACGCTTGCCGGGGCTACAGAGCGCCTCTCCCAACGGAGCGCCGAGGTGGCGGACCTTCGGTTGCTCTGCGTCGATCTGGGAGCAGAGGCAGCGGCGGCACGCGTGGAGGCGTAGCGGCAGCGGTCGGAGCTTGGCCAGGTCATCGGCGAGCGGGACCAGTCTCGAAGCCGGGCCGCTAAGGCTGAAAGCCGGGCTGAGGCTCTTGGAGTCCAGTTAGCCGAGGCGTCTGCTCGGGCCGGAGCCCTTGCGGCAGACCTAGCCGTGGCTCAAGCCGCATCCTCGGAGCAGCGTGCCCGAGCCGAAGGTAAGTCTTGGCTGTTTTAAGATTTTGATTCCGCTTCGTTCCTCAACTCATGTTTGAAGTCTTCTGCTTTGGTTGTTTGCAGAGCTCGAGTCTGCCCTTGATGAGTCCACCAAGGCACTCGCCCAGGCGGCCGAGCAGAGGGAAGCCGACCACATGGCTATGTCCGAGGCCATCTCGGCCTTCTGCCGGGTCTTTGGTTCCGACGACGTCCCCTTGGGAAGCTCCCCTCAGAGTCGCCTATAGGCCTTGGGTGACCACGCGCGCGGCAGACTCCGTGAGGCGCTGCATCACGGTGTCAGGCGGGCCTTCGCCGTGCTCGCTTCCCACTACGACGTAGATCTGGAGCGGGTCAGCGAGGGGTATTGCCTTCCCGACGAAGACGAAGCTGCCCTGGACGAAGTCCAGAGGCTCGACATGGCCGCCGCGGGCCCAAGCGTGGTGCTGGAAACCACCTTCGAGGCAGAGATCCTTCCGCTTGCGCCGTCGTCCGAGGCCGGGGTGGATCTTGCCGAGGGTGGGGACGAAGCCGAGGGCGCGGCTCCTTCTCCGGGCGACGCCTGATTCTGCCGGAGCAGTTCATTTTGAATGCATATGTGTCTTTTGCGGCCGCCGAGGCCCGAACACTTTATTATCGTAATATAAGGTTGTGTTTCTTTTCCTTCCGTTTTGCGTATCTGGACCCGTTTGTCAGTAGCAGGGTAGCTTGCCCAAGTAAGAGTTATTTTTCGTGGTAGGCGACGAGCGAGGTATCCGTATCCCCGAGGCGTAGGAATCCCTCGGCTCGGTCGGTCTTGCCACTTACATGCACTCTTATTCGTTTCTTGGGGTCCTGTTACTGATATAGCCGGGAGACGCGAAAGTCTTTTTTGATGGAAGACTATTTTCAAGGAAGACTTTGACGCGGAGGGGGTTCCCCCCTTCTAGCCCCCGAGGGAGGGTCGGGCTTTGCCGAGGCAAGGCTGACCCTTCCTTGATGGTTAGACTTTGTATGTGAACGAGGTGTACGAACGACTTGAAAGCATCTTAAGGGTAGAAGCGACGTAGCTGTCGGATGTTCCAAACGTTGTTGTAGACCTCGCCTTGACTGTTGGCTAGCTTGTATGTTCTGGGCTTCAGAACCTTGGCGATGACGAACGACCCTTCCCAGGGAGGCATGAGCTTGTGCCGTCCTCGGGCGTCTTGTCGCAGCCAAAGCACCAAGTCGCCCGCCTGGAGGTCTCGGGACCGAACCCCTCGGGCGTGGTAGCGTCACAGGGACTGCTGATACCGCGCCGAGTGTAGTAAGACCATGTCCCGAGCCTCCTCCAGCTGGTCCAGTGAGTCTTCTCGGTTTGTTCGATTGCTTTGGTCGTCGTAGGCCCTCGCCCTCGGGGAACCGTATTCTAAGTCTGTGGGCAAGATGGCCTCGGCCCCATAGACTAGAAAGAACGGTGTGAAGCCCGTGGCTCGGCTCGGCGTTGTCCTTAGACTCCAAACTACCGAGGGGAGCTCCTTCATCCATCGCTTGCCGAACTTGTTGAGGTCGTTGTAGATCCTCGGCTTGAGTCCTTGCAGAATCATGTCGTTGGCACGCTCTACTTGCCCATTCGTCATGGGGTGAGCCACGGCGGCCCAGTCCACCTGGATGTGGTGATCCTCGCAGAAGTCCAGGAACTTTTTGCCGGTGAACTGGGTGTCGTTGTCGGTGATGATGGAGTTCGGGACCCCGAAGCGATGGATGATGTTGGTGAAGAATGCCACCGCCTATTCGGACCTGATGCTGTTTAGGGGCCGGACCTCGATCCACTTGGAGAATTTGTCGATGGCGACCAGCAGGTGCGTGTAGCCCCCGGGTGCCTTCTGCAAGGGACCGACGAGGTCCAGTCCCCACACAGCAAACGACCATGTGATGGGTATCGTCTGTAGAGCCTGAGCGGGCAGGTGGGTCTGCCTTGCATAGAATTGACACCCTTGGCAGGTGCGGACAATTCTAGTGGTGTCAGCCACCGCAGTCGGCCAGTAGAAACCTTGTCAGAAAGCGTTTCCAACAAGGGCTCGAGGCGCTGCATGGTGACCGCAAGCCCCCGAGTGTATCTCTTGTAAAAGCTCCTGGCCTTCGGCGATGGATATGCATCGCTGGAGGATGCCTGAGGGGCTGCGGTGGTAGAGCTCCTTCTCGTCCCCCAGCAAGACGAACGACTTGGTGCGCCGTGCCAGTCGCCGAGCTTCGGCTCGGTGGAGATATTGCAGGTACGGGGTCTGCCAGTTTCGATTAGGTGTGACCCCGCTCCGCTCTTGCTCGACTTGCAGTGTCTCACCCTCGGGGGCCGAGGGTGCCTCGGGCTGGGCCGAGGCCTTCTCGAGCTCGGGCGTGTCGTCGGTCTTGACTGAGGGTTGATGTAGGTCTCGGGAGAAGACGTCCGGGGGAACCGTTGTTCGCCCCGAGGCTATCTTAGCCAGCTCGTCCGCAGTCTCGTTGTATCGTCGGGCGACGTGGTTGAGCTCGAGCCCGTAGAACTTGTCTTCCAGGCGCCGAACCTCGTCGCAGTAGGCTTTCATCTTCGGGTCACGACAGTGGGACTTCTTCATGACTTGGTCAATGACAAGCTGCGAGTCACCGCGAGCGTCGAGGCGTCGGACCCCTAGCTCGATGGCGATGCGCAACCCGTTGACCAGAGCCTAGTACTCAGCCACGTTGTTGGACGCCGGGAAATGGAGGCGCAGCACGTAGCGGAGGTGCTTCCCGAGGGGCGAGATGAAGAGCAGGCCCGCGCCTGCCCCTGTTTTCATCAGCGACCCGTCGAAAAACATGGTCCAGAGTTCCGGTTGGATCGGAGCTACCGGAAGCTGGGTGTCGACCCATTCAGCCACAAAGTCCGCCAAGACTTGGGACTTGATGGCCTTCCGAGGGGCGAACGAGATTGTCTCGCCCATGATTTCCACCGCCCACTTTGCAATTCTACCTGAGGCCTCTCGGCACTGGATGATCTCCCCCAGGGGGAAGGATGACACCACAGTCACCGAGTGAGACTCGAAGTAGTGTCGCAACTTCGGCCGTGTCAGAATCACTGCGTACAGCAGCTTCTGAATTTGTGGGTAGCGGATCTTGGTCTCGGACAGTACCTCACTGATGAAGTAGACCGGCCTCTGGATGGGCAATGCATGCCCCTCTTCCCGTCTCTCAACCACGATCGCGGCGCTGACCACCTGAGTGGTAGCGGCGACGTAGATCAAGAGGGCTTCTCCGGCAGCGGGGGGCACCAAGATGGGCGCGTTCGTGAGGAGCGCCTTCAGGTTCCCGAGGGCTTCCTCGGCCTCGGGGGTCCAAGTGAAGCACTCGGCCTTTCTCAAGAGGCGGTACAGAGGTAGGCCTCTTTCGCCGAGGCGCGAGATGAAGCGGCTCAGAGCCGCAAGGCATCCCATGACCCTCTGTACGCCTTTCAAGTTCTTGATGGGGCCCATGTTGGTGATGGCCGCAATTTTCCCCGGGTTGGTCACGATGCCCCGCTCGGAGACGATGAACCCCAAGAGCATGCCTCGGGGGACTCCGAAGACGCACTTCTCGGGATTGAGTTTTACGCCTTTCGCCTTGAGACATCGGAATGTCGTTTCGAGGTCGGAAAGGAGGTCGGAGGCTTTCCTCGTCTTGACTACGATGTCATCGACGTAAGCCTCGACCGTTCGACCAATGTGTTCGCCGAACACGTGGTTCATGCACCTTTGGTACGTCGCACCCGCATTCCTCAAACCAAATGGCATAGTAACGTAGCAGTATATGCCAAAAGGCGTGATGAAAGAAGTCGCGAGCTGGTCGGACTCTTTCATCCTGATTTGGTGATACCCTGAGTAGGCATCGAGGAAAGACAGGGTTTCACACCCAGCAGTGGAATCCACGATTTGATCGATGCGAGGCAGAGGGTAGGGAACCTTCGGACATGCTTTGTTTAGACCAGTGTAGTCTACACACATCCGCCATTTCCCTCCTTTCTTTCTCACAAGCACAGGGTTGGAAAGCCATTCGGGATGGAATACCTCTTTGATGAACCCTGCAGCCATCAGCTTGCGGATCTCCTCGCCTATGGCTCTGCGCTTTTCTTCGTCGAATCGGCGTAGAGGCTGCTTCACGGGTCGGGCTCTAGCTCGGATGTCCAGCGAGTGCTCGGTGACTTCCCTCGGTATGCCAGGCATGTTCGAGGGACTCCACGCAAAGACTTAGGCGTTCGCGCGGAGAAAGTCGACGAGCACTGCTTCCTATTTGGGGTCGAGCTCGGAGCCGATCCGGATCTGCTTGGAGGCGTCGTTGCTGGGGTCGAGAGGGACGGATTTGACCGTTTCTGCTAGCTCGAAATTGCCGGCATGGCGCTTCACGTCTGGCGCCTCCTTGGAGAGGCTCTCCAGGTCGGCGATGAGGGCCTCGGATTCGGTGAGGGCCTCGGCGTACTCCACGCACTCCACGTCGCATTCGTACGCGTGTCGGTACGTGGGGCCGACGGTGATGACCCCGTTGGGGCCCGGCATCTTGAGCTTGAGGTAGGTGTAGTTGGGGACGGCCATGAACTTGGCGTAGGATGGCCTCCCCAGCACTGCGTGGTAGGTTCCTCAGAACCCGACCACCTCGAACGTGAGGGTTTCCCTTCGGAAGTTGGAGGGAGTCCCGAAGCAGACGGGCAGATCGAGTTGTCCAAGGGGCTGGACGCGTTTCCCGGGAATGATCCCGTGAAAAGGCGTCGCGCTTGCCCGGACTGAGGACAGATCGATCCACAGGAGCCCGAGGGTTTGTCACACCCGGGTTTTAGGGGTCCAAAGCCCGGGCGCGAACATAATCACCAGGTGTGCTGGGACCAAGTCTCACACATATGATGAATCATGGCACATGATCGAATGTCACATCTGTACTATATAATCGGAGTTCTGTACAAAGTAAATAAATAATTACATTATATGGAGACAACGGTCCAGCAACCCAAAGTTGACTGGGAGACGACGACCTAGACCTCTCACGAACACATCGCAGCATCCTCCACGCGCCTCATCCTGTGGTACCTGTTCTTGACCTGTGGGGGGTGTGAGACAGCAAGAGTGAGCTCACATACGTTCATCGCTCAACAAGTTATGGGGAATAATGTGCATGAACCCGCCAAAGGTGGGAGCTCACGTGAAGTGTAAGGCTTACCAAAGAGGATGGTTAGAGCTGAGCATTGCTTTTAAAGTTGGTCAAAATTTTATTAGCAATTACTAAGTATAAGTAAATACCAACCCAATTAAATAGTAGAACAAAAGTAACAACCTCACCTGCGATGCAATGCATATGACAAATTGAATTTAAGTTCCATAATTTAATCATGTGAGTGTCCGAGCCGCTCTTGACCGTGAGCACGGCTAGTATACCAGTTTTACACTCTGCAGAGGTTGCGCATCTTTACCCACAAGTCATGTTACCCATCTGCCAAGGGATCGCGACTTCCCATACACCTCTACCGAGGAGGCGAGGCAGGGTAACACTACGAGGCCTTTACAAAGTTCCACTAGCTTCAGAAAACCCGCTACAGTTTATAGGAAGCTCCAATGCAGGAATCCCTTGCAGGACCGCCATCGCAGCAAAATCCTCCCGAGGGCCTCCCTACACTGACCACTCCCCTACTGCCCTTGCCCCTTTCGGGTAAGGTAGTCTTCCACTAGCTTTCCTAATTAATCGGCCAAGGGCGTCCCATTAAACCCTTGTGGTAGCACTGTTTTCCCGGGTGGTTCTCCATGTTCCAATTAACATAATGATCTTATCATGAACAGTAAATAGCAACTGATAACAAAAGTATGAATAATATGTATCTCAATGCCCAAATCCACATATAGCACTAGCAAGTACTACCCAGAAAGTTTAGTGGTAAACAAGGCATAAAGATAGACAAACTAGGGTAACCTATTAGGTCCCATCAAATTAACCTATGCAGATCATTATGATTAATTAGAACATGAGTGGGTAAAAGAAGTGATCAAGGGCACAACTTGCCTGGGACTTGAGATTCCAGGTACCAGGATGATCTTCAGGTGACACGTGTCCTCACGCTAGTCGTAGCAATACAGACAAACATGATATAGACAAAATTAACATCACACCAAACATAAGAATATACTGCATAATAATGATCTACGCGACGTTACGAGATCGTAGAAACAAGAACCACTAAATTCGGAGTTGCGGTTACCAAGTTATGAATTTCGGAAATTATTTAGTGCTTAGAATAGATTAATCCAAATGAATAATTTTAATTCAAGTTTCATGGCTAAACAGTGTTACTAGTTGGTATAAAATATTAATACAAAATTATTGCAACTGGAATGACTCAATTTGGAGCTAAAATGAATTATATATGAATTTCTCAAGTTTCTAGAGTTGTTTTTGTACTAAAAACTAATTTCTATAATTATTTATCTATTTTTAATCTTCTCTGGACTGGGCTTCGAATTCCAGTAAAGTCAGGGGCTAAACCAGAGTTTTCCCCAAGACACAGATTACTGCTACGCTTGGAGTGCGGGTTGATTCCTATATTTCGCAGGGTCTCTTGTGTAAAACGCCCACGGCGAAAGGGTATCGGTTGATCTGCACCGTCCGATTGATTACGGAGCGCTCTGATTAGATCGGCCCCTGGCCAAATCACCCGCTTCTCATCTACCGTTGGATCCGGGATCCATGGCTGCTAATTCATGTAGACGAAAATGATTTGGGGCCGTTAGATCTCATCCAACGGCACATGCCCCAACCCGAAGAGGTATCCCTGGATTCTAATCTCAGTCGTTCATCCTATGATCAACGGCGCACAAACCTCCTCCTACCTCTCGACTCAGAGCACGGCGGCGCCCAGGTGCCCTCACGGCGAAGGACGCCGGCGAGCCCCAATCCGGTGCCAACACGAATCAATGCGTCAATGGACGGTGCTAATCGAAATTGAAGGTGCAGCGGACACAAGAAAGGATTCTGCACCGGTAATGGTGAAGCAGAGGGGTCCGACCATGGGGAACCGCGGTCCGCGGCAGGCTCAGTGTTCCAGTGAGCAATTACCGACCCACGGGCCCGCAATTCGTTGTCGCTCGAGGTGCTACGCAATACACAGAGGAAAAACAAGGACTCGATGACGATCCTCACCTTGATTGGCGCGGGCAGAAGCTTCGTCCACAGAGCGAGGCGATGCGTGGCGGCGCGGCTAGGAGTTCGCACAGCGCCGGGACTCAATATGCAAAATTGGTGTTGGCCGAAGCTCGCCCGAGCTCCGACGAGGCCCCCGCTGGTCGACGAGAAGCAGTGGGCTGGGATAGAGGCGGCCGATTCGTGCTTGGGCGAGATCTCACGGTCTTCTGCGCGCGAGTTTAGACAAGCTAGAGAACGGTGACGGTGGACCTATGGGAGCTGTGGAGTAGAGAGGGCAAGGGATCGTGGGGGCGAGTCGGCGCGGGGTCCACGTTACTTATACTAAGGTGCTCGCACCGGCTAGCGGCGAAAACGACGGCGGTGGTTGAGCTCGGACTCCGCTTCTCCCGCGAGGAGGAAGAACGCGTAGCGCAAGACACCGACGAGTGGGTCCCGGCCGTCAATGGAACGCGGCGCGCAGGCACTGGCAATATTGCCCACCCGTCAGCGTGCGGTACTGGTGGCGTAGCTGGGCCACGCGGGGAGAAAGAGGGGGTGGGCCAGAATGGATACAGTCAGCCCAGGTAAGATCCCTTCTCTATTTTTTTTCTTTTTATTTTATGTTTTATTTTTTTCTGTTTTCTTTTATAATTATTTTGAATTTGAATATGAGTTTCACCCTTGAGTAAATTTACACATTCCAGTCCAATTATAGAGATATTATATTTTATTATATATATGTATTCTATACTCTTTTTCACTCATATAATATTTTTCTTCTTCTATTTTCAACTCCCAATTTTCAATCTAGGGTTTAATCCAACCTTAGAATCATTATCTTATTATTTTTTTTCTTATTTTTTTTATTTAATGCACAAACATATAAAACTCCCACAACATGCACTTTATTTTATTTTAGAATCATTTGTTTTGATTAATCCCTAAATTTTGAGTATGCTCTTTTTATGATGCAAATAAGGCACATAAAATTGAGGAATTCACTCTGTATTCTTTGTATACAAATTTGAGTATTACAGGGTTTCGGCGTAGATGATGTTGAGGCTGCTGCCTCCGTCCATGAGGACCTTGGTGAGCCTGACGTTGCCGATGATGGGGTCGACAACGAGCGGATATTTCTCCGGGCTCGGCACGCGGTTGGGGTGGTCGCCCTGGTCGAAGGTGATGGGCTTGTCGGACCAGTCTAGGTAGACTGGCGCCGCCACCTTTACCGAGCAGACCTCCTGGCGCTCTTGCTTGCGATGCCGAGCTGAGGCGTTTGCCACTTGCCCACCGTAGATCATGAAGCAGTCGTGGACCTCGGGGAACTCCTCTGCCTTGTGATCCTCCTTCTTGTCGTTGTTGTGGGCCCTGCCACCTTCCGCAGGTGGCCCGGCCTTGTGAAAGTGGCGCCGAAGCATGACGCACTCCTCGAGGGTGTGCTTGACGGGCCCCTGATGATAGGGGCATGGCTCCTTGAGCATTTTGTCGAAGAGATTGGCACCTCCGGGAGGTTTCCGAGGGTTCTTGTACTCAGCGGCGGCGACAAGGTCCGCGTCGGCGGCGTCGCGTTTCGCTTGCAACTTCTTCCTGCCTTTCTTCTTGGTGCCGCGCTGAGTGGACGCCTCAGGGACATCTTCCGGCGGGCGGCCCTAGGGCTGCTTGTCCTTCCGGAAGATGGCCTCAACCGCCTCCTGGCCAGAGGCGAACTTGGTGGCGATGTCCATCAGCTCGCTCGCCCTGGTGGGGGTCTTGCGACCCAGCTTGCTCACCAGGTCACGGCAGGTGGTGCCGGTGAGGAACGCGCCGATGACATCCGAGTCGGTGACGTTGGGCAGCTCGGTGCGCTGCTTCGAGAATCGTCGGATATAGTCCCGGAGAGACTCTCCCGGCTGCTGGCGGCAGCTGCGCAGATCCCAGGAGTTCCCAGGGCGCACGTACGTGCCCTGGAAGTTGCCGGCAAAGGCTTGAACCAGGTCGTCCCAGTTGGAGATCTGCCCCGGAGGCAGGTGCTCCAACCAGGCTCGAGCGGTGTTGGAGAGGAACATGGGGAGGTTGCGGATGATGAGGTTGTCATCGTCCGTTCCACCCAGTTGGCAGGCCAGCCGGTAGTCCGCGAGCCACAGTTCCGGCCTCGTCTCCCCCGAGTACTTTGTGATAGTAGTCAGGGTTCGGAACCGGGTCGGGAACGGCGCCCGTCGTATGGCCCGGCTGAAAGCCTGCGGACCGGGTGGTTCGGGCGAGGGACTCCGATCCTCCCCACTGTCGTAACGTCCCCCACGCCTGGGGTGGTAGCCTCGGCGCACCCTCTCGTCGAGGTGGGTTCGAAGGTTGCGGTGGTGGTGCCCATTGCCGAGGCGACCCGGGGCCGCAGACGCTGTGTTGCGCGTGCGCCCGGTGTGGATCGAGGCTTCCCGCATGAATCGGGAAGTCGCGGCGCGATGCTCCGAGGGGTATCCCTGCCTTCGGGAGGCAGAGCTTTCGGCCCGTCGGACCGCGACATCCTCCAGGAGATTCTTGAGCTCTCCCTGGATACGCCGCCCTTCGGTGGTCGATGGTTCCAGCATCGCGCGGAGTAGTATTGCTGCCGCAGCCAGGTTCTGGCCGACCCCACTAGAAGCCGGTGGCAGCCTTGCCCTGACGTCGTCGGCAATGCAGAGCTGGATGCCCTAGGGCAGATGACGCGCTTCTCTGGGCAGAGCTCGGTCTGCCCATTCCTGCCCGGTGTTCCGCCGGAACTGCTCAAGCGTTCCTGCTCCCTCGTCGAGCCTGGCCTGCCCCTCGCAGATTTGCTCGAGCTGTGAGTCCTGACCCCCCGCAGGGACTGGGACCACAGCTAGCACCGGCCTAGGGGGATCACCGTTTTCCGGTATACCAAGATGGTTGCCTTCGCCGGGACCCCTAGATCGACGTGGAAACATTCACGACTTGGGCCGCAGTCCTCGTCGCCGAAGCTGCGGCTACCGTCGGAACAATCGGAAAGGTAGTAGTCACATGCGGTCATGAAGTCCCGCATGGCACTGGGGTTACCGAGTCCGGAGAAATCCCAACAAAGGTCGGGCTCGTCATCTTCCTCGGAACCCGAGGGTCCGTAGGTCGAGACGGCCGTCAGTCGGTCCCAGGGTGACCGCATATGATACCCCGGAGGGTTTGGACATGCCTCTATGAAGGCTTCCACCGGAGCGAAGTCGCTTGGTGGGTCGAGGCTGAATCCAAAAGGCATGAGATGGGAATCGGTTGGTACCTCCTGGTCGATGGGCGGTGACGAAGTCGCGTCAGGGGCAGACTGCACTGTCGTCTCAGGTATGAGGGTGACGCCCAGCAAACCCCTCGTGAGCATGCTGGCGTCGTCTGTCCGCTTGGAGTTGGCGTGTTGCGGGGAAACGACGCTCGTCTTCGTCTCAAACGCGAGGTCGACGCCCGACGTGTCCCCAGTTGGGGCGTCGGCGCCGTCGACTCGCTCGACAGCCGACGAGGTGCCGCCTCCTGCTTGGCCTTGGTTGCCCCGCCTCCTTCTCCATCGGTGGGGGAGGCGACGGGACAAACCCGGATGTTGTTCTTCCGCCATGTGGGGAAGACGTCGTTGATTCCGCCACCGGCGGGCGGGTTGTCGGCCGCCATTGTCGCTGTCGCGCGGCGGAGGAAGGAGTATCATGTCGTAGCTGCAGTCGAGGGACATGAACTCGAGGCTCCCGAAACGGAGCACCGTCCCGGGCTGGAAAGGTTGCTGGAGACTACCCATCTGGAGCTTGACGGGAAGCTGTTCGTCAACACGCAGCAGGCCCCTACCTGGCGCGCCAACTGTCGGCGTTTCGACCCCGGGGGGTCCCTGGACCGACGAGTAAATCGTCGTCGCGTGTCCCAGCCCAGATGGGTCGGCGCGAGACGGAGCACGAAGGGGGGCAAAAGAGAGGGAGGCAGGCGTAAAGGGGAAACCCGCGGCCTTCGTGTTGTCCTGCGCCCAGGTCGGGTGCGCTTGCAGTAGGGGGTTACAAGCGTCCGCGTGGGAGAGAGCGAGAGGCTTATGCGCGCCGTCCCGTTCCCCCGCGCGGCCAACCTTCTCGTACGAGAGCCCTGGACCTTCCTTTTATAGGCGTAAGGAGAGGGCCCAGGTGTACAATAGGAGGTGTAGCAGTGTGCTAACGTGTCTAGCAGAGAGGAGCTAGCGCCCTAAGTACATGTCGTCGTGGCAGCCGGAGAGGTTTTGGCACCCTGTTCATGTGATGTCGTGGCCGTCGGAGGAGCGCTGGAGCCTTGCGGAAGGACAACTGTCGGGGCTGTCGAGTCCTTGCTGACGTCTCCTTGCTTCCGTAAGGGGCTGAGAGCCGCCGTCGTCATGGAGGACGCGGGGCGCTATCATTACTTGTTTACCGGGGCGAGCCAGATGGGACACCGGTCTTGTTCCCCGTAGCCTGAGCTAGCTAGGGGTAGGGTAATGATGGCCCTCTCTGTGACGTGGTCGGTTCGAGCCCTGGGTCGGGCAAGGCAGAGGCTCCTCCGAGGTCGATGTCGAGTCCGAGCCCCGGGTCGGGCGAGGCGGAGTTCGTCGTCTTCCAGGGCCGAGGCCGAGTCCGAGCCCTGGGGTCGGGCGAGGCGGAGTTCGTCGTCTTCCAGGGCGGAGGCCGAGTCCGAGCCCTGGGGTCGGGCGAGGCGGAGTTCGTCGTCTTCCGGGGCCGAGGCCGAGTCCGATCCCTGGGGTCGGGCGAGGTGGAGTTCGTCGTCTTCCGGGGCCGAGGCCGAGCCCTGAGG
The DNA here is from genome assembly GCF_902167145.1 of Zea mays. Classification (NCBI taxonomy): domain Eukaryota; kingdom Viridiplantae; phylum Streptophyta; class Magnoliopsida; order Poales; family Poaceae; genus Zea; species Zea mays. The sequence goes on along the minus strand of NC_050096.1, from coordinate 186,789,486 downwards.
TCGGGCAAGGCGGAGCTTCCTATGGCGCCCGAGGCTGGACTTGGCTGCTGTCAGCCTCTCTTTGTCGAGTGGCACAGCAGTCGGAGTGGCGCAGGCGACGCTGTCTTCTTGTCAGGCCGGTCAGTGGAGCGGCGAAGTGACTGCGGTCACTTCGGCTCTGTCGACTGAAGGGCGCGCGTCAGGATAAGGTGTCAGGCCATCCTTGCATTAAATGCTCCTGCGATACGGTCGGTCGGTGTGGCGATCCGGCCAAGGTTGCTTCCCGGCGAAGACTGGGCCTCGGGCGAGCCGAAGGTGTGTCCGTTGCTTGAGGGGGCCCTCGGGCGAGACGTGAATCCTCCGGGGTCGGCTGCCCTTGCCCGAGGCTGGGCTCGGGCGAGGCGAGGTCGTGTCCCTTGAGTGGACCGAGCCTTGACTTAATCGCACCCATCAGGCCTTCGCAGCTTTGTGCTGATGGGGGTTACCAGCTGAGATTAGGAGTCTTGGGGGTACCCCTAATTATGGTCCCCGACACTAGACTTCAACAAACTCGTGAAATTCGGGTCCTTCGTTGCCATTATAAAAAAAATGTTTCGTCCTTCCTTTGTTTCTCTTCTTTTATCGCTGGGGTCGGTTCTCTCCTTCCTCACGACGCATCGTATAGGAGATGGGACAGAGAGGCACGCTCACAACGGGGCACGAAGAAGAGGAGGTAGACGGTGTGGAGCGGGTGAGAGGCAAGGAACAGCACGACGCCTAACGCGTCGTGGAGGAGGCATACCACCGCCACCAGCAATCCAGCATGGCATCACGGTTGCTTCCACCGCCGCCGCTGTCGGTGGAGCTACAACTGAACCTAGCTGCTCCCCGTGTGGCCATTGTCGCCTTCCTCAGCAACTTTTTGGACTGATACATGTTCTTTAACATCTTGTGATTCTTCGGAAGTATATCACTGATCAAGTTCAAAAGCTCCTTGTAGCAGTTGTTTGATAATGCAAACTTAGACTTAATAGCCATAAGTCGAGTCACAAATACAAGGACGGTCACTTTCGTGTGCTCATGCAACGGCTCTTCGACAGCTTTAAGGAGCTCGAAGAACTTTTGAACCTCAGGCGTAGGTGGATCCTCATAATCGGTGGGTTGATCGGAGTTCTCCGAATCAACGGGTAGAAGCTCATGGCGTACATCCTCAAGCATCTCTTACATCCTATCGTAGTCCCCCTCTTCATGTGACTGAACTTCCGATACAGTACGAAGAGGTGGGTCCTCACCGTGGTGCACCTACACCTCATAGCCTGACATATAACCGTTCTTACAAAGATCTATCGACATAGTCCTCCTATCAAAGAAGACACTTGCTACAAGGGCACCTAACATCGGTTTCAGTCTCTGACCGAGTAAAAGCATGGTCGAGAAACGCGTCAGTCTTGACAACTCACACATTTGATAGAGCACCTCTTTTTTTCAACCTTCATACATCCATCGATGATTCTCCTCCATACTAGTACCAGACGTTAACTTAGGTAGTGTTTGGTTGAAGAGCCAAGTAGAACGGAGTCGTTCTGTCCCAGTTTTGTTGCTGTTTGGTTACAAAGTAACTAGAACGGAATGGCTCCAATTAGGAAATATTCTCTTCAGATCCGGAACCATTCCGCTCCAAAAAATCAACCGGACGGAGCCGCTCCGTTCCCATCCCGATCTCACAGTCACGCTCCGTTCCGTTCACTCTGCAACCAAACAAAAAACAGAGCCGATCCGTTCTAGATTACCAAACACAGAACAGAGTGGCTCTGTTCTTAGAATCAGGGATGGAACGGCTCCGTTCTACTTGGCTCCTCAACCAAACACTACCTTAATTAGTTATGATTACTAATGAATCACACTAATACAATATTATATTAAAAAAAATCATTTCACGGGACCCTAAATCATATAAAATAATCTTATTTCCGATGGCTTAATAATTACCTTCGAAAATTAAAAGTTTAAATTATATAGGCACCACTAAATAAACTACAACAACCTAATTTAATTACATAATTAACTCGGGTCGTCAGACATAACAAACTAAACATAACTACTAGCAAACAATCTATATGCATATACAAAATTATACAAGTCACAAAATTACTCATTTAGCCGGACGTAGAGCCGGTGAAGCGAGCGCCAGCGGGGTCATGGGCGGACGCCGGTGGCGTCAGGGGCAGGCACAGGCTTCGGCGGCGTTGGGGACAATGACAGAGGTAGCCACGAGCGGCTCCGACAGAGCCGGCAGCGTCGGGGCGGGTGGGCCCCTGGCGGCGGCGGGTGGAGGCTGGGGCGGCGTGGGGAGGCCCTGGCGGCGGCTGTTAACTATGATGTGCTGGGCGCGCAGGGGGAACAAGAATGAAATGAAACGGTGTAGGCACGACTAGGGGTTAAAATCTCTTATGTCCGACGGCTTATCTAACAGTCGTTGGAGATAATGTTATATTCGATGGTCCTTCTGCGAGCCGTCAGACATAGGATATTATGTCCGACAACTGCTCTGGACCGTTGGATATAAAGTTATCTCCGACGGCTGCCTAGGAGGCCGTCGGATATAACAGAGCTATCGTTTTACTGTAGTGCTTGTTGTCGGCGGCGACATGTGTTTCTAAAGGGTTTGTTCACTAGCTAACTAGCTGTGCGCGCGTATGTACTCTGGTGTTGGATATGGAGGCGGGAGCAAGCGGCTTGGCGTGCTATGATCTGCCTGCGGTGGGCTTTGTCATGGAGCGAGATGCTGATGGGGAGATCAGTGTCTAGGAAGAAGGCGCTTTGGTCTATGTGTATGCTGGAAACACTAGTATTTGAACTGTTTTTATGCAGAACTGATAGAGAAATGATCCGATTACGATTATTAGACTTAAACAAACGTAATTTAACATTATCGATTACACATTACATTACAATTAATAGCACCCGGTTAATGTGATGTGTATGTAGTAAGAATTGCATACGCGTGTAAAGATCATTCGTACGGTATCGGCTGGATGTAATTCTGCGTCGATCGATCTGCATCATCCACATCACGTACGTATATTAGTTGCGGAGTCTGGGCAGGGTTGAGAGGTGATCTCTCGCGTCCATGACGACAAGGAAGTTCCATCTTCATTTTATTTAAATATGCTCGATCGAGCGTGACAATGTGTGTCGCACCACGGCAGATCGAATGGGCCTTTCATGCAAATAACTGAAGTGGAAGCCAAGCTTGGGAAAGACAGACAGCATGCATGCATGCATGCATGCAAAGTCCAAGTTGCACTTCTCATTCGGGGGCAAGCAACCCTAGCTAACCTTTGTGTCATGCTCATGCATGTATACTACTGGATGCTAGATGCTGCTTTGCATTGCCGACAATATTCAGAGAACTGTTCTGTGCCGCGCAGCTAGCGCATGCATGGTTTGCCATCAGTGAGGTCTCGCGTAGTTGTAATGCGCGTCCCACTCACTGATTTGATCCGTCGTCGTTTGGATTGGATCAGCAGTATGGCAGAAGCTAATTAAGCTGTGCACACGCAGTCTCCATCCAATCCAAGTTAGCCGGAAATTAAATCAAGCAGCTGGAATGGAGAGCCGCCACAAGGGCCGCTAGCTTAGCTAGCTCTTTGGTGGGTGTGTGAAATCTTTGCTATTCTAATGATGCCAATATATATAGATATTGATGGAATCATGCAGTGGTTGGTATTCAGGCACTGATGGCAATACGGCATGCATATATATAATATTGGCATGTAAGATATGCCAGGATTGCCTGAAAACCCGAAAGAGTGAGAGCTGGGACCCAGTGGCAGGTCACCGTGGGGCCAGGGGCGGACCCAGAATGAAATAGGAGTGAGGGCACATTTATAACAACCAACACTAAAATATCAGAGCGAGGATATTTAAATTAGATTGAGCAGATGATCTAATCTAGACTGTATTACTATTTACTTGCAACCGAGAAATGAGTGGGCCTGCTAGTGGCCATGCCAATTGCCAACCAAACTCCAAATGATCTCATCCTCAGCAGCAGGAGGACCTTGAGAGAGAACTATGGACAAGGCAATTTGCATGATGGACCGTGGATGCCGGCTTGGGTGTGGATGTCATGCATGCATGCGTGTCTCTGATTTTTTTTTTAAAAAAGGAGAGAAAAGGCATTTCTTGTTCAGAATGCAAGTAGGCCCTTTTGATGTCGACGACTGATATATATATACTAGGTATATGCCCGTGCGTTGCCACGAACCGGGGAAGCGTGGGGAGCGATTCCTAGTCTATAAATATAATTTTTGTTTATTTGCAAACACTAAGGTACATGTGGTCTAGTGGTTAGCCCCAAATTTCTAGAGCCTATGGGTGTGGGTTCGAGTGCTATTTTTTGCGGGCGCTGGGCGTGGGGAGGGTGAAGCCGTCGTAGAACCAGGTGCCCACATTAGGTTCTTAAATTCTTAATAGAATCGTATAGATTATTTCTAAACACTAAGGTACATGTGGTCTGGTGGTTAGCCCCAAAATTTTAGAGCAGAAGAGTGTTGGTTCGAGTGCTCGTTCTGCACTATTTTTTGTAGGCGCTGGGCGTGAGGAGGATGAAGTCGTGGTAGCACCAGATACTTACATTTGTCGGCGTTTCGAGACCGGGGGGTCCCTAAGCCGACGAGTGAGTGTGCTGCGTGCCCCAACCCAGATGGGTCGAGCGCGTGGGCGAGCGCGAAGGGGGGAGAGGCGAGGTGGCCGGAGACGGACGTGAGAGAGGTGGAAGTCCCGCGGCCTTCGTGTTCGTCCCGCGCCCAGGTCGGGTGCGCTTGCAGTAGGGGGGTTACAAGCGTCCACGCGGGTGAGGGAAGCGAGCGGCCCCAAGAGAGCGCCTGTCCCGTCCTCGGTCCCACGCGGCCAACCCTCTCTAAGAAGGCCCTGGTCCTTCCTTTTATAGTCGTAAGGAGAGGATCCAGGTGTACAATGGGGGTGTAGCAGAGTGCTACGTGTCTAGCGGAGAGAGAGCTAGCGCCCTGAGTACATGCCAATGTGGCAGCCGGAGAGATCTTGGCACCCTGCTGGCATGATGTCGTGGCTGTCGGAGGAGCAACGGAGCCTGGTGGAGGGACAGCTGTCGGGGCGGTCGAATCCTTGCTGACGTCCCCCTGCTTCCGTAAGAGAGCTGGGAGCCGTCGTCGTCACAGAGCTTGTGGGGCGCCATCATTGCCCATCTGACGGAGCTAGCCAGATGGGACACCGGTCTTGTTCTCTGTGACCCGAGTCGGCTCGGGGTAGGATGATGATGGCGCTCCCTGTTGACGTGGTGGGCCCGCGTCCGAGGTCGGGCGACGTGGGGGTTCCTCCGAAGCTGAGGTCGAGTCTGTCTTCTGTTGCCGAGGCCGAGCCCGAGCCCCTGGGTCGGGCGAGGCGGAGATCGTTCGGCAGAGGCCAGGGCGGAGTCCGAGCCCTGGGGTCGGGCGAAGCGGAGTTCGTCGTCTTCTGGGGCTGAGCCCGAGTCCGAGCCCTGGGGTCGGGCGGAGCGGAGTTCGTCGTCTTCCGGGTCTTAGCCCGAGTCCGAGCCCTGGGGTCGGGCGGAGCGGAGTTCGCCATCTTCCGGGTCTTAGCCCGAGTCCGAGCCCTGGGGTCGGGCGGAGCGGAGCTTCCTATGGCGCCTTTGGCAAGGCCTGACTGCCTGTCAGACTCACTCTGTCGAGTGGCACTGCAGTCGGAGTGGCGCAGGCGGCGCTGTCCTTCTGTCAGACCGGTCAGTGGTGCGGCGGAGTGACGGCGGTCACTTCGGCTCTGCCGGGGGGCGCGCGTCAGGATAAAGGTGTCAGGCCACCTTTGCGTTAAATGCTCCTGCAACTCGGTCAGTCGGTGCGGCGATTTAGTCAGGGTTGCTTCTTAGCGAAGCCAAGGCCTCGGGCGAGCCGGAGATGCGTCCGCCGTTAAAAGGGGGGCCTCGGGCGAGACGGAAGTCCCTCGAGGTCGGCTGCCCTTGGCCGAGGCTAGGCTCGGGTGAAGCGTGATCGAGTCACTCGTATGGACTGATCCCTGACTTAATCGCACCCATCAGGCCTCTGCAGCTTTATGCTGATGGGGGTTACCAGCTGAGAATTAGGCGTCTTGAGGGTACCCCTAATTATGGTCCCCGACAGTAGCCCCCGAGCCTCGAAGGGAGTGTTAGCACTCGCTTGGAGGCTTTCGTCGCACTTTTTTGCAAGGGGACCAACCTTTCTCGGTTGCATTTTGTTCCGGTGGGTGCGCGCGAGCGCACCCGCCGGGTGTAGCCCCCGAGGCCTCGGAGGAGTGGTTTCACTCCTTCGAGGTCTTAATGCCTTGCGTAATGCTTCGGCTGGTCTGGTTGTTCCCTCATGCGAACTGGCTGTAGCCCGGGTGCACGGTCGGGGCCCAAGTTCTCGGGCTGGTATGTTGACGCTGTCAACGGTTCGGCCGGAGCCGGGTTTGCGAGAGCAGCCCCCGAGCCTCCGCACAGGGCGAGAGGACGGTCAGGGACAGACTCGGCTTTTTTACATACGCCCCTACGTCGCCTTTCCGCAAGGAGGAGGGGGGAGAGCGCCATGTTACCCTCGATGGGCATCGAACATGGTGTCTCCGGTGAGCTGCAAGCGGGTAATCCGAGTGGACGTCCGTGCCCCGTTCGTTGGGGGTCGGCTAGGGGCCCAGAGGCACGCCCAAAAGTACCTGCGGGTGATCTGCCGGACCCGGTCCCCTGGCGACGGGGTCCGAGGGCTCGATGCCTCCCTCCAATGGGATTCCGTTACAAGATCGTTGCCGCTGGTCTCGGAAATGTCCTAGGGTACCTCGGGAGCGCAGCCCGAGCCTCGGTTATGTATCGAACGTACCCCTGGTCATCCCTCGCTCGGCGTCTGAGGCGACTGTGAACCCTTCGGGGGCCAGCCTTCGAACCCCTGATCAGTAATGGGCGCGGAGCCCGAGTAGCCTGAGGCGGCCATGGAGCCCTTCGGGGGGCTGGCCTTCGAACCCCTGACCAGTAGTGGGTGTCGGGCCCACGCGATCTGAGGCGACTGTTGAACCCCTCAGAGGGCCAGCCTTCGAACCTCTGATCAGTAGGGGGGGCTCGGTGCCCGGTTCCTTCACAGAGAAGGACCCTTTTCGGGGTATCCCCCTTTCCCGGTCCCTGTTGCAAGAGATAGAGAAAGAGGAAAAAGGAAAAGGATACGAAATCGAACGACGTGGCGTACCTTTTTTGGCGCGGTTATTACGGCGAAGGCGAAGCGTCGCCCGCTTCTCCTGCCAGAGGCGCCGCGTGTCCCGCCGCGGAGTTAATGCGACGGGGCGAGTGGTTGGCGGGGCGGCCGTTGCGCGTGCGCGAGCCGTTCGAGGAACGGGTCGCGGGCGCACCGTCTTCACGCCGTGGGAGGAGGCTCTCTTGCTGTCCCTGGATGGGACGTGAGCCTGGCTGACGACGTGCCCGCTGCTCCCGCCCGCCTGCCACCGTCATTACTGCCGGCCCACTTTCGGTCGTATTGACCGTTGCGCCAGGCTGGCGCCGCTGGGTCGTGCGCTGGGTCGCCTCGAGTTGCGGCATAGGCTCCGCAACCGAAGAGGTGCGACGGTGGTACAAGTGGTGGTGCGGTTGCTTGCATGCAGCAACTGGCGCGCTGGTTGCGTGACGCGTGGGCCTGGGCCTCCAAGCTGGCGTGTCAGAAGTCGGAGAAGCGCGTCCACCTGGCGCGGTTGCATGCCGCCTGCATGGCTGCCCGCCCCCTTCCGCCCGTTGGTCTGGGCAAAAGTGGGGGGTCGCTTGTAACCGCTGGGCGGTTGTGCGCACCACGCGCGGCGGTTTGGCTTCTTCTCCTCTGAGCCAGTTTGCATGACATGCGGGACCCAGCCCCCGAGCCGCAGGGGAGGGCCTTGGAGCGTGTTGGAGAAGACTCAGCTCGTGGCGTTTGGGGGCGCACGTAGGGAGAGTTGCCTTTAAAAGGAGGGCGACCCCTTTCGGAAGGCAACCATGTCTTCTTCCTCCCTTATGCGTCGTGTCTTTCCATCTTCCAAGCCCCCGGATGGGGGGTATCCGCCGTCTTCCCGCCTCCTCGTTGGAGGAACGCAACTCCGTGGGAGTTGGTACCTTTCAGCCATCGTTCGGCTTCAAGGATTTTCATCATGCAGCCCGGCCGCACCCCTCCACCGGCGGTCACCCAAGATGGTGACCTCCAGTTCGACGGTAGGGAAAGCGAGCCAGGCTACGGCCTCTACCCCTCCCTCGGCCTCAAGGATTTTCGTCATCCAGGCCAAGATGGAGGATGAGGCGAGTCGGGGGGCTGCCCCCGCATGGGTCGGCTGCCTTTTTCTTCCCCCCGCGCCTGGGGGAGAATGGCATCCTTCAGTCCCACGGGGACTTCCTCCAGCCATGCCGGGATAGGTAGGGCGCCAGTAGCCCTGGGTCTCCGTCTCCCGGCCTGAATGGCTGGTTCTCGTCCTCTGCGGGTGAGAGCCCTCCTGTCGTAACACCTGCCCCGAAGCTGCTGCCTAAGCCGCTTCGCTGCCCGGGGCGGGGTGGTTGTCGTCGTAGTCAGAACGGGCGGTGGCGAGCCGCTCGTCAGTCTTCTGTTGCTCCGCAGGCCTTCCCCCATGGAGTGGGGTTGTTCGTACCTGCGGAGGGGGAACCGGAGTTCCATTTGTAATGGCACTTCGAATGCCAGTGTTTTTGTTCATTACGGCTGTCGAGGCCTGAACATGTATGTAATTTTGGCACGGAGCCGTGTTTTTTCCTCATTTTCGAGCACTAAGTCTCGCCTGTTGATTATCTGAACCGCTTCGCCAAGCATGAGTCGCCCCGTGTCAAGGTGACGAGTGAGGTATCCGTATCCCGGAGGCGTAGGAATCCCTCGGCTCGATCGGCCTTGTTGTCTGAGGCTCCTCTAGCTTAGTTAAAGAGACCCCTCGGCCGCTCTTCGATGAGCTGAGGCCAGGGGTAGCGATATCAGTACGAACAGAGGCGGAGTTGGCTCGAAAATGGGAACCTGGTTGGCCGGAGCCTAGCCGGGTTGTCCGTCAGCGGAGCCGACGCCGGAGTCGATCAGCCGAGGCCTCGGGTCGGGCTGGCGCCCTTGGAAGATGGTTGGCCGAGGCCCCGGGGGTAACCGCCCGAGCCGCCTGCTCGGGCCGGATTCCCGGAGAAGTCCCTGACCGCGCCGCCGTCCGAGGCTGGGTCGGACCTCGCTGAAGGCGTCGTCGATGCCGAGGGTGCTACAGCCCCCTTCAGCGTGAAGACCCGAGCCTGCAGGATCAGATCGTCTTGTAGTGTGTGCCTTCTGCGGCCGCCGAGGCCAGAAAACACACCCTCGCTGCATTGTAAAGCCGCGTCTTCTTTCCTCTTATTTCGAGCATCTGGACTTTCCGTCGGTAACAGGGATGTTTGTGCGGGCGAGAGTTGCTTCTCGCGGAAGGTGATGAGTGAGGTATCCGTATCCCGGAGGCGTAGGAGTCCCTCGGCTCGGTCGGCCTTGCCGCTTACGCGTACTTTCACCCGTCCATGAGGCCCTGTCACCGATTCAGTCGAGAAGGCTTGAAGGACTGCTTCGGCAGAAGAGCTTCCGAACGTGAAGACTTGTTCGGTCCACGGAGTCGCTTTATCCGAACGCGAGTTACTTATCGCAGAAGGTGATGAGTGAGGTATCCGTATCCCGGAGGCGTAGGAGTCCCTCGGCTCGGTCAGCCTTGGCTGCTTACGTGTACTCCGTCGTTTCCAGGATCCGCTTTTCGAAGTAGTCAAAAAGCACGAAAGAAATTCTGCTAAAAAGAGATCATTTTTCGAGGAAAATTTCGACGCAGAGGGGGTCTCCCCCCTTTTAGCCCCCGAGGGAGGGTCGGGCTTTGCCGAGGCGAGGCCGACCCTTCCTTGATGACTAAACTTTGCGTGGGTGCGAGGTATATGAACAACTTGAAAACATCTTAAGGGTAGAAGCGACGTAGTTGTTTGATGTTCCAAGCGTTGTCGTAGACCTTGCCTTGATTGTTGGCCAGCTTGTATGTTCCGGGCTTCAGGACTTTGGCGATGACGAATGGCCCCTCCCAGGGGGGCGTGAGCTTGTGCCTCCCTCGGACGTCTTGCCGCAGCCGAAGCACCAGATCGCCCACCTGGAGGTCTCGGGACCGGACCCCTCGGGCGTGGTAGCGTCGCAGGGACTGCTGGTACCACGCCGAGTGTAGTAAGGCCTTGTCCCGAGCCTCTTCCAGCTGGTCCAGTGATTCTTCTCGGCTAGCTTGGTTGCTTTGATCGTCGTAGGCCCTTGTCCTCGGGGAGCCGTATTCCAGGTCAGTGGGCAAGATGGCCTCGGCCCCGTAGACCAGGAAGAACGGCGTGAAACCTGTGGCTCGGCTTGGCGTTGTCCTCAGGCTCCAGACCACCGAGGGGAGTTCCTTCATCCATCGCTTGCCGAACTTGTTGAGGTCGTTGTAAATCCGAGGCTTGAGCCCTTGTAGAATCATGCCGTTGGCACGCTCCACTTGCCCATTCGACATGGGATGAGCCACGGCGACCCAGTCCACCCGGATGTGGTGATCTTCGCAAAAATCCAAGAATTTTTTGCCGGTGAACTGGGTACCGTTGTCAGTGATGATGGAGTTTGGGACCCCGAAGCGATGGATGATGTTGGTGAAGAACGCCACCGCCTGCTCGGACCTGATGCTGTTCAGGGGTCGGACCTCGATCCACTTGGAGAACTTGTCGATGGTGACCAGCAGGTGCGTGTAGCCCCCGGGCGCCTTCTGCAAGGGACCGACGAGGTCCAGACCCCATACAGCAAAGGGCCAGGTGATGGGTATCGTCTGCAGAGCCTGAGCGGGCAGGTGGGTCTGCTTCGCATAGAATTGGCACCCTTCGCAGGTGCGGACAATTCTAGTGGCGTCAGCCACCGCCGTTGGCCAGTAGAAGCCTTGCCGGAAGGCATTCCCGACAAGGGCTCGAGGCGCTGCATGATGGCCGCAAGCCCCCGAGTGTATTTCTTGCAGGAGTTCCTGACCTTCGGCGATGGAGATGCATCGCTGGAGGATGCCCGAGGGGCTCCGGTGGTAGAGCTCCTCCTCATCGCCCAGCAGGACGAACGACTTGGCGCGTCGCGCTACCCGCCGAGCCTCGGCTTGGTCGAGGGGTAGCTCTCCTCGGTGGAGATATTGCGGGTACGGGGCCTGCCAATCTCGATCAGGCGTGGCCCCGCTCTGCCCCTCTTCGACGTCCAGTGCCTCGCCCTCGGAGGTCGAGGGTACCTCGGCCTGAGCTGAGGGTGCCTCGGCCTGAGCCGAGGGCGCCTCGGGCTGAGCCGAGGGTGCCTCGGGCTGTGCCGAGGGTGCCTCGGGCTCGGGAGCGTCGTCGATCTTGACGGAGGGTTGATGCAGATCCCGGGAGAAGACGTCCGGGGGAACCGTTGTTCGCCCCGAGGCTATTTTAGCCAGCTCGTCCGCAGTCTCGTTGTAGCGCCGAGCGATGTGGTTGAGCTCGAGCCCGTAGAACTTGTCTTCCAGGCGTCGAACCTCATCGCAGTAGGCCTCCATCTTCGGGTCGCGGCAGTGGGAGTTCTTCATGACTTGGTCGATGACGAGCTGCGAGTCACCGCGGGCGTCGAGGCGTCTGACCCCTAGCTCGATGGCGATCCGCAACCCATTGACCAGAGCCTCGTACTCGGCCACATTGTTGGACGCCGGGAAGTGAAGGCGTAGCACGTAGCGCAGGTGCTTTCCGAGGGGCGAGATGAAGAGCAGGCCCGTGCCGGCTCCTGTCTTCATCAGCGACCCGTCGAAAAACATGGTCCAGAGCTCCGGTTGGATCGGAGCCGTCGGCAGCTGGGTGTCGACCCATTCGGCCACGAAGTCCGCCAACACCTGGGACTTGATGGCCTTCCGAGGGGCGAACGAGATTGTTTCGCCTATGATTTCCACCGCCCACTTTGCGATCCTGCCCGAGGCCTCTCGGCACTGGATGATCTCCCCCAGGGGGAAGGATGACACTACAGTTACCGGATGAGACTCGAAGTAGTGTCGTAACTTCCGCCTTGTCAGGATCACAGCATACAGCAGCTTCTGAACTTGTGGGTAGCGGATCTTGGTCTCAGACAGTACTTCGCTGACGAAGTAGACTGGCCTCTGAACGGGCAGTGCATGCCCTTCCTCTTGCCTCTCGACCACAATCGCGACGCTAACCACCTGAGTGGTCGCGGCGACGTAGACCAAGAGGGCTTCTCCATCAGCTGGGGGCACCAAGACAGGCGCCTTTGTAAGGAGCGCCTTCAGGTTCCCGAGGGCTTCCTCAGCCTCAGGGGTCCAAGCGAAACACTCGGTCTTCCTTAAGAGGCGGTACAGAGGCAGACCTCTTTCGCCGAGGCGTGAGATGAAGCGGCTCAGGGCCGCGAGGCATCCCATGACCCTCTGTACGCCTTTTAAGTCCTTGATGGGTCCCATGCTGGTGATGGCTGCGATCTTCTCCGGGTTGGCTTCGATGCCTCGCTCGGAGACGATGAACCCCAGGAGCATGCCTCGGGGCACCCCGAAGACACACTTCTCGGGATTGAGCTTGACTCCTTTCGCCTTGAGACATCGGAATGTCACTTTAAGGTCGGAGAGGAGGTCGGAAGCCTTCCTTGTCTTGACTACGATGTCATCGACGTAGGCCTCGACGGTGCGACCGATGTGTTCGCCGAACACATGATTCATGCACCGCTGGTACGTCGCGCCCGCATTCCTCAAACCGAACGACATGGTGACATAGCAGTACATGCCGAAGGGCGTGATGAAAGAAGTCGCGAGCTGGTCGGACTCTTTCATCCGGATTTGGTGATACCCTGAGTAGGCATCGAGGAAGGACAGGGTTTCGCACCCAGCAGTGGAATCCACGATTTTATCGATGCGAGGCAGAGGGTAGGGAACCTTCGGACATGCTTTGTTGAGACCAGTGTAGTCTACACACATCCGCCATTTCCCCCCTTTCTTCCTCACAAGCATAGGGTTGGCAAGCCATTCGGTATGGAATACCTCTTTGATGAACCCTGCTGCCATTAGCTTGTGGATCTCCTCGCCTATCACTCTGCGCTTCTCCTCGTCGAATCGGCGCAGAGGCTGCCTGACGGGTCGGGCTCCGACCCGAATATCCAGCGAGTGCTCGGCGACATCCCTCGGTATGCCGGGCATGTCCGAGGGACTCCACGCAAAGACGTCGGCGTTTGCGCGGAGAAAGTCGACGAGCACTGCTTCCTATTTGGGGTCGAGCCCGGACCCAATCCGGATCTGCTTGGTGGTGTCGCCACTGAGGTCGAGAGGGATGACCTTAACCGTCTCCGCTGGCTCGAAGTTGCCGGCATGACGCTTCACGTCTGGCACCTCCTTGGAGAGGTTCTTCAGGTCGGCGATGAGGGCCTCGGACTCGGCGAGGGCCTCGGCGTACTCCACGCACTCCACGTCGCATTCGAACGCGTGTTTGTACGTGGGGCCGACAGTGATGACCCCGCTGGGGCCCGACATCTTGAGCTTCAGGTAGGTGTAGTTGGGGACGGCCATGAACTTCGCGTAGCATGGCCTCCCCAGTACAACGTGGTAGGTTCCTCGGAACCCGACCACCTCGAACGTCAGGGTCTCCCTTCGGAAGTTGGAGGGCGTTCTGAAGCAGACGGGGAGGTCGAGTCGTCCGAGGGGCTGGACGCGCTTCCTAGGGATGACCCCGTGGAAGGGCGCAGCGCCTGCTCGGACGGAGGACAGATCGACGCGCAGGAGCTTGAGGGTCTCGGCGTAGATGATGTTGAGGCAGCTGCCCCCATCCATCAGGACCTTGGTGAGCCTGACGTTGCCGACGATGGGGTCGACGACGAGCGGGTATTTCCCCGGGCTCGGCACATGGTCGGGGTGGTCGGCCTGGTCGAAGGTGATGGGCTTGTCGGACCAGTCTAGGTAGACTGGCGCCGCCACCTTCGCCGAGCAGACCTCCCGGCGCTCTTGCTTGCGATGCCGAGCCGAGGCGTTCGCCGCGTGCCCACCGTAGATCATGAAGCAGTCGCAGACCTCGGGGTATTCTCCTGCTTGGTGATCTTCTTTCTTGTCGTCATCGTGGGCCCTGCCACCCTCCGTGGGTGGCCCGACCCTGTGGAAGTGGCGCCGAAGCATGACGCACTCCTTGAGAGTGTGCTTGACGGGCCCCTGATGGTAGGGGCACGACTCCTTGAGCATCTTGTCGGAGAGGTTAGCACCTCCGGGGGGCTTCCGAGGGTTCTTGTACTCGGCGGCGGCGACAAGGTCCGCGTCAGCGGCGTCGCGTTTCGATTGCGACTTCTTCTTGCCCTTCTTCTTGGCGCCGCGCGGAGTAGACGCCTCGGGAGCCTCTTCCGATGGGCGGCCCTGGGGCTGCTTGTCCTTTCGGAAGATAGCCTCGACCGCCTCCTGGCCAGAGGCGAACTTGGTGGCGATGTCCATCAGCTCGCTCGCCCTGGTGGGGGTTTTGCGACCCAATTTGCTCACCAGGTCACGGCAGGTGGTGCCGGCAAGGAACGCGCCGATGACATCCGAGTCGGTGATGTTGGGCAGCTCGGTGCGCTGCTTCGAGAATCGCCGGATGTAGTCCCGGAGCGACTCTCCCGGCTGTTGCCGGCAGCTCCGAAGGTCCCAGGAATTCCCGGGCCGCACGTATGTGCCCTGGAAATTGCCGATGAAGGCTTGGACCAAGTTGTCCCAGTTGGAGATCTGCCCCGGAGGCAGGTGCTCCAACCAGGCGCGAGCAGTGTCGGAGAGGAACAGGGGGAGGTTACGGATGATGAGGTTGTCGTCGTCCGTTCCACCCAGTTGGCAGGCCAGGCGGTAGTCCGCGAGCCACAATTCCGGTCTCGTTTCCCCCGAGTACTTCGTGATAGTAGTCGGGGGTCGGAACCGGGTCGGGAACGGCGCCCGTCGGATGGCCCGACTGAAGGCCTGCGGACCGGGTGGTTCGGGCGAGGGACTCCGATCCTCCCCGCTGTCGTAGCGCCCCCCACGCCTGGGGTGGTAGCCTCGGCGCACCCTTTCGTCGAGGTGGGCCCGACGGTCGCGTCGATGGTGCTCGTTGCCGAGGTGGCCCGGGGCCGCAGGCGCGGTGTTGCGCGTGCGCCCGGTGTAGGCCGAGGCTTCCCGCATGAATCGGGAAGTCGCGGCATGAGGTTCCGAGGGGTATCCCTGCCTTCGGGAGGCAGTGCTCTCGGCCCGTCGGGCCGCAGCGCCTTCCAGGAGATTCTTGAGCTCTCCCTGGATTCGCCGACCCTCGGTAGTTGATGGCTCCGGCATCGCGCGGAGGAGCATCGCTGCGGCTGCCAGGTTCTGACCAACCCCGCTGGATGCGGGCGGCGGCCTGACCCTGGCGTCGTTGGCGACGCGGTGCTGGAGACCTTGGGGCAGGTGACGTATTTCTCCGGCCGGGGGTTGGCCCGCCCATACCTGCCCGACGTCCCGGCGGATCGTCTCAAGCGCTCCTGTTCCCTCGTCGAGCCTGGCCTGCGCCCCGCGGACTTGCTCGAGCTGTGGGTCGTGACCCCCCGCCGGAACGGGGACCACAGCTAGCTCCCGCGGGATGTCGGCGCGATGCACCGGCCTAGGAAAATCACCGTCCTCCGGCATGCCAAGATGGTTGCCTTCGGAGGGATCCCCCAGCTCGATGTGGAAACATTCGCGGCCTGGGCCGCAGTCCTCGTCGTCAAGGCTGCGGCTTCCGTCGGAACAGTCGGAGAGGCAGTAGTCACATGCGGTCATGAAGTTCTGCATGGCACTGGGGTTGCCAAGTCCAGAGAAATCCCAACAGATGCTGGGATCGTCATCTTCCTCGGACCTAGAGGGCCCGTAGGTCGAGACGTCCGTCAACCGGTCCCAAGGCGACCGCATACGGAACCCCAGTGGGGTTGCACTCGCCTCAATGAGAGCGCCCGCCAAAGCAAGGTTGCTAGGCGGGTTGAGGCCGAGTCGAAATGACGTAAGATGGGAATTAGTCAGTACCTTTTGGTCGACGAGGAGCGACGTAGTCACATCGGGGACTGGTTGCACCGTCGTCCCGGGTACGAGGGCGACGTCCTGCAGGCTTTCCGCGAGCGCGCTGGCGTCGTCTTCTTGCTCGGGATCAGCGTGTCGCGGGGGGACGGCGCTTGCCTTCGTCTCGAACGCGAGGTCGACGCCCGGCGTGCCTTCCGTCGGGGCGTCGGGGGCGTCGATTCGCTCGACGGCCGACGAAGCGCGGCCTCCCGCATGGCCTTGGTTTCCCCGCCTCCTCCTCCGTTGGCGGGGGAGAGGATGGAGCGAGCTTGAATGTTGTTCTTCCACCACGCGGGGAAGATGTCGCCGATTCCGCCGTCGGCGGGCGGGTTGTCGGCCGCCATTGTCGTTGTCGCGCGGCGGTGGAAGGAGTATCATGTCGTAGCTGCCGTCGAAGGACACGAACTCAAGACTCCCGAAACGGAGCACCGTCCCGGGCCGGAGAGGTTGCTGGAGACTGCCCATCTGGAGCTTGACGGGAAGCTGTTCGTCAGCACGCAGCAGGCCCCTACCTGGCGCGCCAACTGTCGGCGTTTCGAGACCGGGGGGTCCCTAAGCCGACGAGTGAGTGTGCTGCGTGCCCCAGCCCAGATGGGTCGAGCGCGTGGGCGAGCGCGAAGGGGGGAGAGGCGAGGTGGCCGGAGACGGGCGTGAGAGAGGTGGAAGTCCCGCGGCCTTCGTGTTCGTCCCGCGCCCAGGTCGGGTGCGCTTGCAGTAGGGGGGTTACAAGCGTCCACGCGGGTGAGGGAAGCGAGCGGCCCCAAGAGAGCGCCTGTCCCGTCCTCGGTCCCGCGCGGCCAACCCTCTCTAAGAAGGCCCTGGTCCTTCCTTTTATAGTCGTAAGGAGAGGATCCAGGTGTACAATGGGGGGTGTAGCAGAGTGCTACGTGTCTAGCGGAGAGAGAGCTAGCGCCCTGAGTACATGCCAATGTGGCAGCCGGAGAGATCTTGGCACCCTGCTGGCATGATGTCGTGGCTGTCGGAGGAGCAACGGAGCCTGGTGGAGGGACAGCTGTCGGGGCGGTCGAATCCTTGCTGACGTCCCCCTACTTCCGTAAGAGAGCTGGGAGCCGCCGTCGTCACAGAGCTTGTGGGGCGCCATCATTGCCCATCTGGCGGAGCTAGCCAGATGGGACACCGGTCTTGTTCTCTGTGACCTGAGTCGGCTCGGGGTAGGATGATGATGGCGCTCCCTGTTGACGTGGCGGGCCCGCGTCCGAGGTCGGGCGACGTGGGGGTTCCTCCGAAGCTGAGGTCGAGTCTGTCTTCTGTTGCCGAGGCCGAGCCCGAGCCCCTGGGTCGGGCGAGGCGGAGATCGTTCGGCAGAGGCCAGGGCGGAGTCCGAGCCCTGGGGTCGGGCGAAGCGGAGTTCGTCGTCTTCTGGGGCTGAGCCCGAGTCCGAGCCCTGGGGTCGGGCGGAGCGGAGTTCGTCGTCTTCCGGGTCTTAGCCCGAGTCCGAGCCCTGGGGTCGGGCGGAGCGGAGTTCGCCGTCTTCCGGGTCTTAGCCCGAGTCTGAGCCCTGGGGTCGGGCGGAGCGGAGTTCGCCGTCTTCCGGGTCTTAGCCCGAGTCCGAGCCCTGGGGTCGGGCGGAGCGGAGTTCGCCGTCTTCCGGGTCTTAGCCCGAGTCCGAGCCCTGGGGTCGGGCGGAGCGGAGCTTCCTATGGCGCCTTTGGCAAGGCCTGACTGCCTGTCAGACTCACTCTGTCGAGTGGCACTGCAGTCGGAGTGGCGCAGGCGGCGCTGTCCTTCTGTCAGACCGGTCAGTGGTGCGGCGGAGTGACGGCGGTCACTTCGGCTCTGCCGGGGGGCGCGCGTCAGGATAAAGGTGTCAGGCCACCTTTGCGTTAAATGCTCCTGCAACTCGGTCAGTCGGTGCGGCGATTTAGTCAGGGTTGCTTCTTAGCGAAGCCAAGGCCTCGGGCGAGCCGGAGATGCGTCCGCCGTTAAAAGGGGGGCCTCGGGCGAGACGGAAGTCCCTCGAGGTCGGCTGCCCTTGGCCGAGGCTAGGCTCGGGTGAAGCGTGATCGAGTCACTCGTATGGACTGATCCCTGACTTAATCGCACCCATCAGGCCTCTGCAGCTTTATGCTGATGGGGGTTACCAGCTGAGAATTAGGCGTCTTGAGGTTACCCCTAATTATGGTCCCCGACAACATTAGATTCTTAATAGAACAGTATAGATATATGCATCGATCTTGTATATCAGCTATTGATATCATCCTTATGACAGACATAGTCCAGGAGAGCTTATGTGCAAACTGTATCAACCGTTTATATTGTGTTGCAGCATATGGGCATAAAATCTACATGTTCTAGATTTATTTCATCCTCCATGCCCTCAAACATTCATATTTTTCTTTGCAATATAATATACTCCCTCCGTTTCGTTTTAGTTGTCGCTGGATAGTGCAAAATTGAACTATCCAGCGACAAATAAAAAGAAACGGATGAAGTATTTACTAGTGTATTAATATTATAGCGTGAATATTTTTTTGATATATATGGACATTTCCATTGACGTGAAGATATATGCTGGTCAGGCTGCCTGCAGGCTGCAGGTCTATTAATTCGTTCTTGCTGAACCATTTAAACAGTTACCGGTTGCTGCAAGGTCTATGTCCTTCATCTCGAAGATTTTAGCAGATTCTCTCTGCCATGCTATTCTGATGATCGAAGTTGCCTGTCTCGTCGTTCTTCGCAGGTATGATTTGCTCCATCTGGTTACGGGAAGCCGTCAGGCAAGCTAATCTAGCTCTGTCCTTTTCCGAAACTACTAATGCTCTTATTACCATGCCAACCTTCGATCGAGAGGCACCTCACAACGTAACGTTCTTCTTGGCCTTTTTCTTGTTACAGAAGAAGAGGCCTTGAAACTGATTCATGCTCGCGTGAGTTTGATTCAGGGGATGTTTCATTTTCCTTTATATCTGCTAGTGAGTCAGATTTATGCTCTTACTGCAATGCTGAGCACCGGGCATGTAGATATAAGTGCAGGCGAGACACGGATCAGTTGGAAAGAGGCCTACGAGAGCAGAAGAAAGAGGCCTGTTTGGGCCTATGAATGAAAGCCAGAAAATAGAGGCCCGACTCACATCACGGTCGCGTTGTCCGTTCGGGTTTAGGACCGCTTCTAGAAGCTTCATCTCATCTCCTTCCCGCTTTCTGTTCTGTTGAGAACTACGTCACCACAGATCACCAGATCCACTCCCTTCCCCCCGTCAGCAGTAGAGGCGCGAAAAGTTGTAGAGGACCTGTCTCCCTTCTCAGAAGCACGACAGAGAAAACACACGAGACACATGATATAGGGTTGTGCCTCTGGCCTCTTTCTGATCTCTGTATATTATCAAGGGGTGTGTACATGTTCCTTATATAGAGATGTGAGACCCCTTAAGGGCAAAGTCGGTATTTGCCCATATAACCCTAACTAGGGTTACTTAACACTCCCCCTTGGACGAATACCGCGACCAACACATGTCTTTTTAAAACTCTCAAAAAAACTCAGTGGGAAAATATGGAGAAAGAGCGCATGGTGACGCATATTGCATTTGCACTTTGTTGCCTCGTTAAAAACCTCATGTGAGAAACTTCAGGAAAACTCACCAAGGAAAAAGAGTGCAACAACTGTCATCAGGACATATTTCGATCTTCTGGATCAGGATTCCATTGAATCTTCTATAAGGGCTAAATTTAGAAATGTGCTCCCCTGATCCTTGCAAAACCGTATCAATAAGGCAAAACATCTTCTTCTAGAAGTATATACACATAAAGATTTAGCAAACGGATTGCATATCCTTGCAAGGACTATTTCAGGAAATTTACCTCTACTCACTTTTAGGATATACGAGGTAAGTGCACGTATCGACATAAATAAGCCACTTTGATTGATGGTGTTTGATGGACTGGATTTATATATTTGATAGAAACTTCCACAAAGGTTCACATATTTACCATCAAGCTGACGCCTTCAGGGCATACAATATGACATTTATTGTGTCACGATTGTGATCAGTATAAGCATTTGCTCCCCCTGCCGATGACATTTATCAAAGTCGTTATCCCTCATAACTCAAGCATATTCTTCAAGATATATGTCTCATTGTTCATCTGGAACAACAAGAATTGATGAGGTTGTGTGCTATCATTTTCTATCTTACACCACAATTTATACATTGTTGTGCAAAGCAAGTAACATGTCCTTCTATATGACTTAAGGGATAATATAGTTGCAATAGTATATACTCTAAATATGTCACATCGCTCTAGGCGTTCATCCATTGCAACAATTATGATGGTGTAACAAAAGTCCATCAAAGATCGTAATCAATCAGGGATTTTTCATCAATCAGATATATCGTTATAGTCTGTCATTCTGGCACAATGGAGATATTTTGCCAATAACACCTAAACCTTATAGGTTTCTGCCATCAGGGCTTTAGAGGATACCGTAATTCCACATCTAGTGGAAAATACCATGAGTAAAACTCGTGGGATGCACATGTGCTTATTCGGTGAACTTCAAGTCCTCTGGTACCTCATATTATTCCTTTTCGGGTCTGTATGGGTCTTTATCTCTTTATAAGGGTTATCAAATTTTGGTGTTCAACACAGACTTTGTTTCTTCTGAAAAGGTTCCATCTGAGAACTATAATCTCAACTAGGAGATATTCTCCCTACACAGGAGAGTGATAATTCATCAGGAACATATTATTTGGTATGAGATTTATATGTTGCATATTTATAAATTAAAGATATGAATCCTCATAGGATCTCATGACGGATCTTCAGAATCCTATTAACTGTATATTTTAGTTCATGCCATTTGCCAGATATATTACATAACAGAACAGTGTTTACTCAACACATGTGGGATGGGTCTCTTACAAGACCACTTGAACCATCGCATTCACCACACATTATTTCAATAGTGCCCATAAATGTCCGAACTTCAAGCTCGTGACTTTCACTTTGTGATTCTTGGTTCAGCCTCGATTGCATTTATCAATGACCCGATAAGAGAGCTTAAAGCACTCATGTCTAGGACTTTGTTTTGGATCCGTTTGCAATCTAGAGAGGCAAGATAGGTGTCGACATATTTGTCTCCCACATTTAATAATGATCTTCGTCATTTCCCGAAACGAAAGATTCATTGTTCCATATTCCCAACACAATGATATTGCGCGCATTGCTAGGAACTTCATCATCAAGATTCTGATACTGTTTTGAGGCACATTACTGGGGTGCTAGCTAATATATTACCAAAGGGGATTTCTCATATTCAATATGTACATGACAGTATGACACAGTGATAATGATATACGCGTCAGTTAGGTCAATTGTGAATTTGAAACTTATCTTATACTGTTTTGAGTGGTTATCGGGGCTTAAGATCAATTTTCACAAAAGTGAGCTGTATGTTTTCGGGGTGGATCAACATGAAAAGGAAAGAATGGCCAATATGTTGAACTGCATTTTGGGGTCTCTCCCTTTGAAGTACCTAGGGATTCCTATTTCGGATGGACATCTTAATTCGTCGGAGTTTCTTCCTATTTTGGAAAAAATGGAAAAAAGATTAGATCCATGGAAGGGTACGCCTAAGTAGCCTGCCATTGTATATGACGGGGTTCCACCTTTTGCCCAAGAATATTCATCAGAAAATGGATGCTATTAGGGCGAATTTCTTCTGGCAAGGTGCAGAGGATAAGAAGAAATATCACATGGCGAGGTGGGAGATGTTGACCAGGCCAAAGGACCAAGGGGGTCTAGGTATTATCGATACTCGAATGATGAATGAATGCTTGTTGGTTAAATGGATATGGAAAATCTCTCAAGGATCGGAAGATTTATGGTACAAACCCATTAAAGCTAAGTATATGAGTGATGAGGACTTCTATGGATCCAAGAACAAAGGTGTTTCGAAATTCTAGAGAGGACTCCATAGAGTTAAACATTTTTTCGATGGGGTGCGATAAATAAGGTAAACAATGGAAAAGGGACTCTTTTTTTGGAAAGACACATGGTTGGGGGACGTGCCGCTAAGTATCAAATACCACAAGTTTTTTGAAAAATGCGGGGAAAAGATGCCTTGGTGGCAGATTATTTTGTGGAGGATGACTGGGAGGTTGACCTTCTGCGACCCCTTATGTCTGGGGACTTACATTCTTGGGGAGAGTTCATGGGGGATTTGCAGAACTGTTGTTTGACTCAAGGGAGAGACTATGACTTGGGCGTTCTCACAAATTCAGTACGAAATCCCTTTATAGAGCTATAACTGATGGAGGGACCAGGAATAGTACGCTTTGTTTCATTTGGAAATGTAAAGTACCTTTGAAAATCAAGGTTTTTATGGCAATTGTACAATAGGAAAATCCAATCAGCAGTTGATTTAAACAGTAGGGGCTGGAAGGGCGGTACCTTATGTTCTTTGTGCAGGGAGCACGAAACGATTGATCACATTTTCTTTCACTGCATTTCGGCTAAATACATTTGGTGGTGTTGGAACCAGGTGTTTGGGATGAAATTCTGTCCCGGGTCAGTGGAGACATTATACGATGATTGGAAGGCGCCCAATGTGCATTTGTCTCATTCTTTTCGCATGTGCATAACTGCAGGCTTTGTATGGGCTATGTGGTGCAACAGAAACAAGATGGCTATTGAAAAAAAATTCCGAGCAGCTCAAAAATGATCTTGTACGGTTTCATTTCTTATATGCAGAGGTGGGAACTGATGCTCAAGCCAAAGGACCAGGTGAACCTGAAGAAGATGCTGGATTCCTTGAATAATTGGTTGCAAGAGCCTGGTAGTGGAGGCGGCGTAATTACTGAAGAAGTGATATGACTGCTCGGGGACTTGGGTGGCTTCTCTCTCAGGGGCGTTTGTCTGGGAGGTCCTCGGTTTCTGTTGAAGGCGTTTTGATGTTTGGGTCATTAGCGGTTAGTTGTCCCTCTGTTGGGACTTGTTCTCAGATACTATAAATTAAGAACAAGACAACACACAATGTTAAATATTAAAATTCTTCGTCCTTCGAAGCATTATTTCCCCTTGGGTATAATGAATTTCGGACGAAAGTTATGAAGGTCGTACCTTCATAATCACAATAAAAAATTAAGAAAAGATTTATGTACATAATATGGAAAATAACATAACTACTTTAAACATTACTTATTAATTTATTTCTATTCGTTTTTCTTATATAAATGATGACAATATTACAAATGTACCTTCGGCTTGAAGGAAAGTAAGGGTACAAGCGTGATGCCAATACCAAGTCAGCGTGAACAGTACGGGAGTACTGTTCATCTATTTATAGGCACGGGACGCAGCCCGTGTAGAATTACATTAGTGCCCTGAAAGAGAATTAGGCTTACACCTAGTTCCTAAATAATTTTGGTGGTTGAATTACCCAACACAAATAATTGGACTAACTAGTTTGCTCTAGTGTATAAGTTATACAGGTATAAAAGGTTCACACTTAGCCAATAAAAAGATCAAATATTGGATTCAACAAAGGAGCAAAGGGACAACCGAAGGCACCTCTGGTCTGGGGCACCGGACTGTCCGGTGCACCAGAGGACTCCAACTCAAACTTGCCACCTTCGGGAATTTCCAGAGGCACTCCGCTATAATTCACCGGACAGTCCGGTGTACACCGGACAGTGTCCGGTGCGCCAAGGAAGAGCGGCTTCCGGAACTCGCTAGCCTCGGGAAAACGTCGCGGCTGCTCCGCTATAATTCACCGGACATGTCCGGTGTACACCGGACTGTCCGGTGCAACTTCGGAGCAACGGCTACTTCGCGCCAACGGCTACCTGCAGCGCATTTAATGCGCGCGCTGCGCGCGCAGAGGTCAGGCACGCCCATACTGGCGCACCGGACATTGAACAGTACATGTCCGGTGTGCACCGGACATCCAGGCGGGCCCAGAAGACAGAAGCTCCAACGGTCGGAATCCAACGGTTTTGGTGACGTGGCTGTCGCACCGGACATGTCCGGTGTGCACCGGACTGTCCGGTGCGCCATCGAATAGACAGCCTCACCAAACGGCTAGTTTGGTGGTTGGGGCTATAAATACCCCAACCACCCCACCATTCATTGCATCCAAGTTTTCCAGTTTCCAACCACTATACAAGAGCTAGCATTCATTGCAAAGCACACCAAAAGAGATCAAATCCTCTCCAAACTCCGCACAAAGCCTTAGTGACTAGAGAGAGTGATTTGTAGTGTTCATTTGAGCTCTTGCGCTTGGATCGCTTCTTTTCTTTCGCATTCTTTCTTGTG
This sequence comes from Zea mays, assembly GCF_902167145.1. Lineage (NCBI taxonomy): Eukaryota > Viridiplantae > Streptophyta > Magnoliopsida > Poales > Poaceae > Zea > Zea mays. The sequence continues at coordinate 186,765,243 of NC_050096.1, read as the reverse complement.
ATCAAACACTCACTTGTAATTGAGGCAAGAGGCACCAATTGTGTGGTGGCCCTTGCGGGAAGTTTGATTCCCAAGTGATTTGAGAAGAGAAGCTCACTCGGTCCGAGGGACCGTTTGAGAGAGGGAAGGGTTGAAAGAGACCCGGCCTTTGTGGCCTCCTCAACGGGGAGTAGGTTTGCAAGAACCGAACCTCGGTAAAACAAATTCGCGTGTCACACTCTTCATTTGCTTGCAATTTGTTTTTCACCCTCTCTCGCGGACTCGTTTATATTTCTAACGCTAACCTGGCTTGTAGTTGTGTTTATATTTATAAATTTCAGTTTCGCCCTATTCACCCCCCCTCTAGGCGACTATCAATTGGTATCAGAGCCAGGTTCTTCATTAGAGCCTAACCGCTCGAAGTGATGTCGGGAGATCACGCCAAGAAGGAGATGGAGACCGGCGAAAAGCCCACTACAAGCCATGGGAGCACTTCATCGGAAGAGTCCCGCACCAAGAGAAAAGAGAAGAAAAACTCCTCCAAAGGGAAGGAGAAGAAGTCTTCTTCACACCAAAAGGAGAAGAAGGAGAGATCCTCTTCTCACAAGACGCGTCGGAGTGGGGACAAGAAAAAGAGGATGAGGAAAGTGGTCTACTACGAGACCGATTCTTCATCGCCATCCACCTCCGGCTCCGACGCGGCATCCGTCACTTCTAAGCGCCAAGAGCGCAAGAAGTATAGTAAGATCCCCCTACACTACCCTCGCATTTCTAAACATGCACCTTTACTTTCCGTCCCATTAGGCAAACCACCAACTTTTGATGGTGAAGATTATGCTAGGTGGAGTGATTTAATGCGATTTCATCTAACCTCACTCCACAAAAGTATATGGGATGTTGTTGAGTTTGGTGCACAGGTACCATCCATAGGGGATAAAGATTATGATGAGGATGAGGTGGCCCAAATCGAGCACTTCAACTCTCAAGCAACAACAATACTCCTCGCCTCTTTAAGTAGAGAGGAGTATAACAAAGTTCAAGGGTTGAAGAACGCCAAGGAGGTTTGGGATGTGCTCAAAACCGCGCACGAGGGAGATGAGCTCACAAAGATCACCAAGCGGGAAACGATCGAGGGGGAGCTCGGTCGGTTCCGGCTTCGCAAAGGGGAGGAGCCACAAAACATGTACAACCGGCTCAAGACCTTGGTGAATCAAGTGCGCAACCTCGGGAGCAAAAAGTGGGATGACCACGAGGTGGTTAAGGTTATTCTAAGATCTCTTATTTTCCTTAACCCTACTCAAGTTCAATTAATCCGTGGCAACCCAAGATATACACTAATGACCCCCGAGGAAGTAATCGGGAATTTTGTAAGTTTTGAGTGCATGATCGAAGGCTCGAGGAAGATCAACGAGCTTAATGATCCCTCCACATCCGAAGCTCAACCCGTCGCATTCAAGGCGACAGAGGAAAAGAAGGAGGAGTCTACACCAAGTCGACAACCAATAGACGCCTCCAAGCTCGACAATGAGGAAATGGCGCTCGTCATCAAGAGCTTCCGCCAAATCCTCAAACAAAGGAGGGGGAAAGACTACAAGTCCCGCACCAAGAAGGTTTGCTACAAGTGTGGTAAGCCCGGTCACTTTATAGCTAAATGTCCATTATCAAGTGATAGTGACAGGGGCGACGACAAGAAGGGAAGAAGAAAGGAGAAGAAGAGGTACTACAAGAAGAAGGGCGGCGATGCCCATATTTGTCGCGAGTGGGACTCCGACGAAAGCTCTAGCGACTCCTCCGACGACGAGGACGCCGCCAACATCGCCGTCACCAAGGGACTTCTCTTCCCCAACATCGGCCACAAGTGCCTCATGGCAAAGGACGGCAAAAAGAAGGTTAAATCTAAATCCTCCACTAAATATGAGTCCTCTAGTGATGATAATGCTAGTGATGAGGAAGATAATTTACGTACCCTTTTTGCCAACCTCAACATGCAACAAAAAGAGAAACTTAATGAATTGATTAGTGTCATTCATGAAAAGGATGATCTCTTGGACACCCAAGAGGATTTCCTTATTAAAGAAAATAAGAAGCATGTTAAGGTTAAAAATGCTTATGCTCTAGAAATTGAGAAATGTGAAAAAATATCTAGTGAGCTAAGCACTTGCCATGAGACAATAGACAACCTTAGAAATGAAAATGCTAATTTGTTAGCTAAGGTTGATTCTCATGTTTGTAATGTTTCAATTGCCAATTCTAGAAATAATGATGATGATCTTCTTGCTAGAATTGAAGAATTGAACATTTCTCTTGCTAGCCTTAGGATTGAAAATGAAAAATTGCTTGCTAAGGCTAAAGATTTTGATGTTTGCAATGCTACTATTTCCGACCTTAGAACTAAGAATGACATGTTACATGCTAAGGTTGTAGAATTAAAATCTTGCAAACTCTCTACATCTATCGTTGAGCATGTATCTATTTGTACTAGATGTAGAGATGTTGATATTAATGCTATTCATGATCACATGTCTTTAATTAAACAACAAAATGATCATATAGCAAAATTAGATGCTAAAATTGCCGAGCATAACTTAGAAAATAAAAAATTTAAATTTGCTAGAAGTATGCTCTATAATGGGAGACGCCCTGGCATCAAGGATGGCATTGGCTTCCAAAGGGGAGCCAATGTCAAACTTAATGCCCCTCCTAAAAGATTGTCTAATTTTGTAAAGGGCAAGGCTCCCATGCCTCAGGATAACGAGGGTTACATTTTGTACCCTGCCGGTTATCCCGAGAGCAAAATTAGGAGAATTCATTCTAGGAAGTCTCACTCTGGCCCTAACCATGCTTTTATATATAAGGGTGAGACATCTAGCTCTAGGCAACCAACCCGTGCTAAGTTGCCTAAGAAGAAAACTCCTAGTGCATCAAATGAACATAGTCTTTCATTTAAAACTTTTGATGCATCTTATGTGCTTACTAACAAATCCGGCAAGGTAGTTGCCAAGATTATTAGGGGCAAACACAAGGGCTCAAAGACTTATGTTTGGGTACCTAAAGTTCTTGTTTCTAATGCCAAAGGACCCAAAACCGTTTGGGTACCTAAAGTCAAGAACTAAAATTGTTTTGTAGGTTTATGCATCCGGGGGCTCAAGTTGGATCATCGACAGCGGGTGCACAAACCACATGACAGGGGAGAAGAAAATGTTCTCCTCCTACGAGAAAAACCAAGATCCCCAACGAGCTATTACATTCGGGGATGGAAATCAAGGTTTGGTCAAAGGTCTTGGTAAAATAGCTATATCTCCTGACCATTCCATTTCCAATGTTTTTCTTGTAGATTCTCTAGATTACAATTTGCTTTCCGTTTCACAATTATGTCAAATGGGTTACAACTGTCTATTTACTGATGTAGGTGTCACTGTCTTTAGAAGAAGTGATGATTCAATAGCATTTAAGGGTGTGTTAGAGGGTCAGCTATACTTAGTAGATTTTGATAGAGCTGAACTCGACACATGCTTAATTGCTAAGACTAACATGGGTTGGCTCTGGCATCGCCGACTAGCCCATGTTGGGATGAAGAATCTTCATAAGCTTCTAAAGGGAGAACACATTTTAGGACTAACAAATGTTCATTTTGAGAAAGACAGGATTTGTAGCGCATGTCAGGCAGGAAAGCAAGTTGGTGCCCATCATCCACACAAGAACATCATGACGACCGACAGGCCGCTTGAGCTACTCCACATGGATCTATTCGGCCCGATTGCTTACATAAGCATCGGCGGGAGTAAGTATTGTCTTGTAATAGTGGATGATTATTCTCGCTTCACTTGGGTATTCTTTTTGCAGGAAAAATCTCAAACCCAAGAGACATTAAAAGGATTCTTGAGACGGGCTCAAAATGAGTTCGGCTTAAGGATCAAGAAAATTAGAAGCGACAACGGGACGGAGTTCAAGAACTCACAAATTGAAGGCTTCCTTGAGGAGGAGGGCATCAAGCATGAGTTCTCTTCTCCCTACACCCCTCAACAAAATGGTGTAGTGGAAAGGAAGAATCGAACTCTATTGGACATGGCAAGAACCATGCTTGATGAGTACAAGACTTCGGATCGGTTTTGGGCCGAGGTGGTCAACACCGCCTGCTACGCCATCAACCGGTTGTATCTTCACCGAATCCTCAAGAAGACATCTTATGAACTCCTAACCGGTAAAAAGCCCAACATTTCATATTTTAGAGTCTTTGGTAGCAAATGCTTTATTCTTGTTAAAAGAGGTAGAAAATCTAAATTTGCTCCTAAGACTGTAGAAGGCTTTTTACTAGGATATGATTCAAACACAAGGGCATATAGAGTCTTTAACAAGTCCTCTGGACAAGTTGAAGTTTCTTGTGACGTTGTGTTTGATGAGACTAACGGCTCTCAAGTAGAGCAAGTTGATCTTGATGAGATAGGTATTGAAGAGACTCCGTGCATCGCGCTAAGGAACATGTCCATTGAGGATGTGTGTCCTAAGGAATCCGAAGAGCCTCCAAATGCACAAGATCAACCATCCTCCTCCACACAAGCATCTCCACCGACTCAAAATGAGGATGAAGCTCAAGTTGATGAAGAAGAAGATCAATCAAATGAGCCACCTCAAGATGACAGCATAGATCAAGGGGGAGATGCAAATGATCAAGACAAGGAGGATGAAGAACAAAGGCCGCCACACCCAAGAGTCCACCAAGCAATCCAACGAGATCACCCCGTCGACACCATCCTCGGCGACATTCATAAGGGGGTAACCACTAGATCTCGTGTTGCACATTTTTGTGAACATTACTCTTTTGTTTCCTCTATTGAGCCACACAGGGTAGAGGAAGCACTCCAAGATTCGGATTGGGTGGTGGCAATGCAAGAGGAGCTCAACAACTTCACTAGGAATGAGGTATGGCATTTAGTTCCACGTCCTAATCAAAATGTTGTAGGAACCAAATGGGTCTTCCGCAACAAGCAAGATGAGCATGGTGTGGTGACAAGGAACAAAGCTCGACTTGTGGCCAAGGGATACTCCCAAGTCGAAGGTTTGGATTTCGGTGAAACCTATGCACCCGTAGCTAGGCTTGAGTCAATTCGCATATTATTGGCCTATGCTACTTACCATGGCTTTAAGCTTTATCAAATGGACGTGAAAAGTGCTTTCCTCAATGGACCAATCAAGGAAGAGGTCTATGTTGAGCAACCTCCCGGCTTTGAAGATAGTAAGTATCCTAACCATGTCTATAAGCTCTCTAAGGCGCTTTATGGGCTCAAGCAAGCCCCAAGAGCATGGTATGAATGCCTTAGAGATTTCCTTATTGCTAATGGCTTCAAAGTCGGAAAGGCCGATCCTACGCTCTTTACCAAAACACTTGAGAATGATTTGTTTGTATGCCAAATTTATGTTGATGATATTATATTTGGGTCTACTAACGAATCTACATGTGAAGAGTTTAGTAGGATCATGACACAAAAGTTCGAGATGTCTATGATGGGGGAGTTGAAATATTTCTTAGGATTTCAAGTAAAGCAACTCCAAGAGGGCACCTTCATTAGCCAAACGAAGTACACTCAAGACATTCTAAACAAGTTTGGGATGAAGGATGCCAAGCTCATCAAGACACCCATGGGAACCAATGGGCATCTCGACCTCGACACGGGAGGTAAGTCCGTGGATCAAAAGGTATATCGGTCGATGATAGGTTCTTTACTCTATTTATGTGCATCTCGACCAGATATTATGCTTTCCGTATGCATGTGTGCAAGATTCCAAGCCGACCCTAAGGAAGCTCACCTTACGGCCGTGAAACGAATCTTGAGATATTTGGCTTACACACCTAAGTTTGGGCTTTGGTATCCTAGGGGATCCACATTTGATTTGATTGGTTATTCGGATGCCGATTGGGCGGGGTGCAAAATCAATAGGAAGAGCACATCGGGGACTTGCCAGTTCTTGGGAAGATCCTTGGTGTCTTGGGCTTCAAAGAAGCAAAACTCGGTCGCTCTTTCCACCGCCGAAGCCGAGTATATTGCCGCAGACCATTGTTGCGCGCAATTGCTTTGGATGAGGCAAACCCTGCGGGATTACGGTTACAAATTAACCAAAGTCCCTTTGCTATGTGATAATGAGAGTGCAATCAAGATGGCGGATAATCCTGTCGAACATAGCCGCACTAAGCACATAGCCATTCGGTATCACTTTTTAAGGGATCACCAACAAAAGGGAGATATCGAGATTTCTTACATTAACACTAAAGATCAATTAGCCGATATCTTTACCAAGCCACTTGATGAACAAACTTTTAACAAACTTAGGCATGAGCTAAATATTCTTGATTCTAGGAACTTCTTTTGTTGATTTGCACACATAGTTCATTTGTATACCTTTGATCATATCTCTTTCATATGCTATGACTAATGTGTTTTCAAGTCTATTTCAAACCAAGTCATAGGTGTATTGAAAGGGAATTGGAGTCTTCGGCGAAGACAAAAGGCTTCCACTCTGTAACACATCCTTCGCCGTCACTCCAAGCAACTCTCCATTCTTGGGGGAGAAAGCATGAGCACCAAGCAAAAGGACTCCATCTTTGGTATAGTCTTCACTCGTTTATTCATGACCAAAGGAGGAGAAATTAATTTAAAGGGCTCTAATGATTCCGTTTTTGGCGATTCATGCCAAAGGGGGAGAAAGTATGAGCCCAAAGCAAAAGGACCGCACCACCACCAATTTCAAAAACTTAGTTTTTCAAAAGAGTATTTTCAATTGATATCCTATTGTATTCAAAAGGGGGAGAAAATAGTTTTTCAAAAATGATATATCAAAACCCTCTTGAACACTAAGAGGAGGATCTCATTTAGGGGGAGTTTTGTTTAGTCAAAGGAAAAGCATTTGAAACAGGGGGAGAAAATTTCAAATCTTGAAAATGCTTTACAAAATCTTATTCATTTACCTTTGACTATTTGCAAAAGAACTTTGAAAAGGATTTACAAAAGAATTTGCAAAAACAAAACATGTGGTGCAAGCGTGGTCCAAAATGCTAAAAACAAAGAAACGATCCATGCATATCTTGTAAGTATTTATATTGGCTCAATTTCAAGCAACCTTTGCACTTACATTATGCAAACTAGTTCAATTATGCACTTCTATATTTGCTTTGGTTTGTGTTGGCATCAATCACCAAAAAGGGGGAGATTGAAAGGGAATTAGGCTTACACCTAGTTCCTAAATAATTTTGGTGGTTGAATTGCCCAACACAAATAATTGGACTAACTAGTTTGCTCTAGTGTATAAGTTATACAGGTGTAAAAGGTTCACACTTAGCCAATAAAAAGATCAAATATTGGATTCAACAAAGGAGCAAAGGGACAACCGAAGGCACCTCTAGTCTGGGGCACCGGACTGTCCGGTGTACACCGGACAGTGTCCGGTGCACCAGAGGACTCCAACTCAAACTTGCCACCTTCGGGAATTTCCAGAGGCACTCCGCTATAATTCACCGGACTGTCCGGTGTACACCGGACAGTGTCCGGTGCGCCAAGGAAGAGCGGCCTCCGGAACTCGCTAGCCTCGGGAAAACGTCGCGGCTGCTCCGCTATAATTCACCGGACATGTCCGGTGTACACTGGACTGTCCGGTGCAACTTCGGAGCAACGGCTACTTCGCGCCAACGGCTACCTGCAGAGCATTTAATGCGCGCGTTGCGCGCGCAGAGGTCAGGCACGCCCATACTGGCGCACCGGACATTGAACAGTACATGTCCGGTGTGCACCGGACATCCAGGCGGGCCCAGAAGACAGAAGCTCCAACGGTCGGAATCCAACGGTTTTGGTGACGTGGCTGTCGCACCGGACATGTCCGGTGTGCACCGGACTGTCCGGTGCGCCATCGAACAGACAGCCTCACCAAACGGCTAGTTTGGTGGTTGGGGCTATAAATACCCCAACCACCCCACCATTCATTGCATCCAAGTTTTCCAGTTTCCAACCACTATACAAGAGCTAGCATTCATTGCAAAGCACACCAAAAGAGATCAAATCCTCTCCAAACTCCGCACAAAGCCTTAGTGACTAGAGAGAGTGATTTGTAGTGTTCATTTGAGCTCTTGCGCTTGGATCGCTTCTTTTCTTTCGCATTCTTTCTTGTGATCAAACACTCACTTGTAATTGAGGCAAGAGGCACCAATTGTGTGGTGGCCCTTGCGGGAAGTTTGATTCCCAAGTGATTTGAGAAGAGAAGCTCACTCGGTCCGAGGGACCGTTTGAGAGAGGGAAGGGTTGAAAGAGACCCGGCCTTTGTGGCCTCCTCAACGGGGAGTAGGTTTGCAAGAACCGAACCTCGGTAAAACAAATCCGCGTGTCACACTCTTCATTTGCTTGCAATTTGTTTTTTACCCTCTCTCGCGGACTCGTTTATATTTCTAATGCTAACCCGGCTTGTAGTTGTGTTTATATTTGTAAATTTCAGTTTCGCCCTATTCACCCCCCCTCTAGGCGACTATCATGCCCTTTACATTTATCAATAACTCTATAGTAATTCTTCGAGGTCTAATTTGGCTTTTCCTCTTTAAGTCGGTTTCCCTTTTCTGCTGTCATGCCGAAGCTTTTCTACGCATAGCTTCGTGATCATCTTATCCTTCGTCATGATCGTCTTCCGTCCCACTCAAGCTTCGTCTTGACCAGACACTTGTATACCTGTAACCTGATTCCGAAGATACCTGCTTGCATACTTAGAAAATATTGTCAAATCACGTTTTTGAGGACCTTCGGAAGCCGAAGGCCCCCAACAGTAGCCCCTCGCAATATTAATTTGCTGTAATGATAAATTCATATTGCGATATGGACGAAGGCCTTAAGCCGAAGGTCCGAAAAAACACCTTCTCTTTGCTAGAATAGCAACAGTCTTTGACAAGCGGGACCCTCCAGTTTCAACGCTCTGGGCGTATAAATAAGAGCTCATCCCGAGCTTATTTGGCACGCCTTCTTGCCAACTGCTTTTACTCACCCAACTTTTAGCCTGCGCGCAACAACACTTGCTTGGCCTTTTAGATTTTAAAGCTTCGGTTTAGAGAGCACTTTTTCAACGTTTGCAAGGATGTCTGAAGATAAAAAAGCTGTTGGTGATTCGAAGCTAAGTCTTTCTGAGGAGATGCATCTGGGTTTTCTTCAATCGATGTCGAAGACTAATACAGAGAAGATTACTAAAGAAATTTTGGAGGGTTTATCTGAAGATACTGGTGACAGTGACAGCTATGATGTGGATAGTGGTGGTGAAGACTCCAAAGATCGTCCTTGGCGACCAAGCCATGCGGTTTTTGGCAAATCTAGTATTAAAGAAAATCATCTTGTCAACATGAGAGGCAGATATTTCTGGGACTTGTCCGTTGTGAGGGCTGATGAAGGAGAGAAGACTTGTCCAACTCCTGAGGAAAATGAAGTCGTGGTATTCCGAAGCTTCCTGAAAGCTGGACTACGATTTCCCTTAAGCAGCTTTGTTGTAGAGGTGCTGAAGATTTTTGAAATCTATCTTCACCAACTTACCCCCGAAGCAATCATAAGGATGAATATCTTCGTGTGGGCCGTGAGAAGCCAAGGCTTGGAACCTGATGCGAAAAGCTTCTGCAACATACATGAATTGTTGTACGAAACAAAACCCTGGGGTAAGGAACAGTATCACAATAATTTTGGCTGCTACAGCTTCGGCTCCCGGTCTGGGTCAAGCTGCCCCGTGCCGACCTTTCGAAAGAGGTGGCCTGGCGACTGGATGACGGAATGGTTTTACGTGAAGAATGACTTGAAATCACGAGAAGATATAAAGAAAATCATTATGCACCCCATCTGGCAACGCTTCGGCCTGCGGAGGCCGAAGGTGGAAATGAATGAAGCAGCCGAAGAATGCCAGAGAGCCTTCAGTGTTGTTTGCTCTTTTATTGGGACGAGGGATTTGGTGCAAGAACACATTGCCTTCAGAGTATGGCCACTTGTGGAAAAATGGGAAATGCCACAGGAGACCATTAAAGAGACTGACGAAGGTGGTCTAGTCAGGCTGAAATACACATTTAAGTTCGGAGATAAATTCGTTGAGCCAGATGACGACTGGCTAAAAAGCATTGAGACTGTAAGTGATGAACTGCTTGGGGTATATTCAAAGGCCAAAGATACTGCATTGTCAGCAGCCTTCGGAGGCCGAAAGAAGAAGAGGCTGAACCGAGTATTTGACGCAATTGGGTTCGTCTACCCCGACTACCATTATCCAGTGCAGGGTCAAAAAAGAAAGAATACTTCCTCTGCGAAGGAGACTACTTCAGCCGCTCCTAGTGAGCCGGCGCCGAAGAGGAAAAGGGTAAAGGTTCTCACACACCGGCCACGTTATATTGAACTGGCCACAGTGCCTGAGTTCGCCGGTGAGACCTCTTCGGCCACCGAAGCTAAAAAATCAACCCTGCTGCCAGAAATCAAAGAATTGGCCGAAGTGCCAACAACAGAAAAGATGGAAGAACCAAGGACTGAAGAAGCAAAAACATCAGAAGTTTTAAGTCCTTCAGCAAAGATTGAGACAGAAAAAAGCCAGAAGGGTCCAACAGTGACCCCGAAAAGAAAAAGGATGGTTCATGTGTTAGATGTTTTGGAGACAATTAAATCTTCAAGCATAACTCCAAAGAAAACTGTTGAACTTTCTGAAGTGTCTACTGAAGGCTTTGTTGCTGAAGCTTCGAAGCAACAACTTGAAGCTGAAGTTGGGCCTTCAGAGCCCACCAAGGAACAACCTTTGGAAACCGAAGAAACAAAAGTTACAAAGGCAGCTTTGGAAGCCGAAAAAATAAAAATGTCAGAGCCAATTTCGGTTGAAGAAATTGACACTGCTGCCCCCGAAGCACCTTCCAACATACGCGATTACATTGTGCGACATGCTTCGGGGAAGAAATTATCTGAAGAAGAGATTTACGAAGCTAATCACTATGCCAGAGAATTAAAATATCCGAAGGGGGCACTAGTGTTCAATGGGACAAACGAAGATGACTTCCTATATTGTCTCCCTGACAACAAAGAATTATCTGTATGCCGGGAGATGGCTAGGAGTATGGGGTTTCCGAAGCTTGAAGCTGGACTATGCGCTATGACGAAGGAGGATCTTACGGATATCCTTGCATATAATAGTCCGAAGGTGCGAGAATTGTATATCTAGAAATTTACAATTTTTGAATCATTCTTTTATTCTTATAGTAATTCTTTTTTCATATAGGGTTTAATACTAAGCAACGCTTTGAGAGCGCAAAAGAATGCTGAAGACGAAAGTTATAATATTGCTTTCAACAACTTACGAGCAGAGGTTATCAGGCTGAGGAACGAAGCTTTGGAAAAAAGATAAAATTCTGCTTACACTAGTGGATAAAATAAAGGAATACGAAGCTACCTCTAAGGCTCAAGCTGAAGCCCAAAAACGCGAAATTCAGGATCTTCAGAAACAACTGGCCAGAGCTAAAGAAGAACGCATACTAGAAGAAACAAAACGAGAACTTAGTGATCAATGGGCAAATCATTTGGAAATAAATGTTGAAGAGCTTCGTGCTTCCAAGAAAAGATACTATGATAAATCCATAGAGTGCGTTAAGAAGATAAAATCCAGCTTCGCCAGCGTTGGCGCATTCTCTAGCGAAGAGAATTTCACAAGGGGAAATTCAGAAGGCCCGATTGAATGGATCAGCCACGAAGCTGAGGCCTTCGAAGAAATCCTGAATAGTCGTGGAGATATATGTGCTTTTTCAGGCGCTAGGGGGATTGCTACTGTGCTGGAAACAAAAGGTTGTAATCATGTGAAATCCTTAGCACAAACCGAAACCGCCTTGTCCTCCGAAGACATAAAGGACCCCTCGGCCGAATCAAGCCTGGTTGGTGGAAAATTTTTCACCGACATTTGGGACAATGGCGGCCAAGAAATGGCTCAAGAGATCATTCAAAGAAGCGAAAAAGGCATCCATGATGCTAGGAAGATAGCAGAGGCTGCTGAGAAAGGCACAGAGCCCGAAGGGCAACTAGGTATTAACTAGTGGTTTTTATTCTGTTGTAATTTTTTATTCCAGACTTTGTTCGCGGTTTGTAATAGTAATATAGTCGTATCTTCTCCTCCCTCAGAACCTGCTGAGGCATCTCCGGGCCCCCACCCGAAGGGGGACGATGAAATTAGAAAAATGGCTGAAGCCATCATGGACAAGGTTGTCGATCAACTACTAAACGAAGCTGCAGAAATAGTTCTTAAGGAGGATTAGATGCTATTGTAAAAATATTTGGAATGTAACATGTGTAGTATATTGTAACTTTGAATGTAATATATAATCTATTTATAGTTCAATTCTTTACGATGCATGAAACTTTGCATACATACCATTTTTTGAGCCTTCGGCGAAAAAACACCTTCCCTTCTTTTCATGCTTCGTGAAGAAAATCTTTTATATATCAGAACAATTTCCATACTTCTCTGATGAAGAATATCCAAGCTTCGTGAAATATTCTCCGAAGCTATAAAAAAGTTTTATGTTGCCTCTCTAATGAAGCTACACTTCTTCTCAATTTATCTTGTGCCTTAGCACGATTTTCTCTTTTTCAAAACATTCTCCGAAGATCAATACTGTATCCCCTTCTTGTTCCACATGCAATATGTTGTATGATGCTTATGTTATGCAAAATGATGTGATGATGTTATGTTATGCAAAATGATATTTGTGCCGAAAATACACACATCCCTGCGATAAAGCACACAATGTTTTTTATCAGCACTGACTTTTCGCTGTAAGCCTCCCTTAGGAGCTTCTTCGCCTTTTACTTTCAGCGGAATCAGCATTTATTTTTCGCTGTAAGCCTCCCTTAGGAGCTTCTTCGCCTTTTACTTTCGGCGGAATCAGCGCTGACTTTTCGCTGTAAGCCTCCCTTAGGAGCTTCTTCGCCTTTTACTTTCGGCGGCATCAGCGCTAACTTTTCGCTGTAGGCTCAGAAAACTTACACTGCGTTCCCTTAGGAACGACTTTTTACTGCTTCGAATAAATTACACTGTGTCCCTTAGAACAAATTTTTGATAATACAAAGGTCCTTCATGCCACCATAAATTCGTATGCTTCGACAACTCAAGCCTATGGAGAAGACATATTTTTATTATGGTAAAAGACAAAACTGTTACAAGAAATTGAAAAACGATAAAAGACACTCAGACTTCCCATAATTGTTCCTTATTAACAAAAAAGTAATACTGAATGTAAAAATGCGAAAAAACTGCTGTCGAAGTAGGATATTTGTCAGTAAATGTGCTTCGACTCTGGCACAGTGCTATTGACTGTGCGAGCTTCGGACTCCTCTCTGAAGTCCCTCTGAAGGTGAGTGTGCTGACTCCCTTCTGGCTGCTGTCCTCGCTACGTTGGTGGTGGCGGTAGAGGCTGTTGCCAAGATGCTTGGGGTTGACTTGCCGAAGCAACAAAAGCTGCAGAGTGGTTGCCTACATATTCTGGGATGTAAGGCGAGTGGTACGAAGCAGTGTGCATGACCTGCTTCGGCTGACTCTGTTGTGCTGCAGCTTCTGCTATCTCCTTTTGCTTCTGGATGGTGACGTGGCACATCCTGGTGGTATGGCCCTTGTCTTCACCACAGAATAGACAGTAAATTCTTCTTGGCTGATCCCCAAATCTTCCCCCGAAGCCCTTGGCGCCTCTGCCCCTTGGCGCTGGCGGCCGAACAGAGCTTTGCTGTTGTCCCGAAGCTTGCGAAGAGTATTGTGGCCTTTGCTGTTGGCTCCCTCTATCATCACTTTGAGTGGAGTTATGAATTGACCTGACGTGCCTCGTATGAAATCTTCCTCCGAAGCCCCTAGTCATTTCAGAGAACCTAAATGCCTCCTCCCTTCTTTGGCGGAAGTCATTGTCGGCCCGGATGTACTCGTCCATCTTCTAGAGCAGCTTCTCCAAAGTTTGTGGTGGCTTCCTGGCAAAGTATTGCGCTGAAGGTCCCGGCCGAAGCCCCTTAATCATGGCCTCAATGACAATTTCATTGGGCACTGTTGGCGCTTGTGCCCTCAGACGTAGAAACCTTCGGACATACGCCTGAAGGTATTCTTCATGGTCCTGGGTACACTGGAATAAAGCTTGAGCAGTAACTGGCTTCGTCTGAAACCCTTGGAAGCTGGTTATCAACATATCCTTCAGCTTCTGCCAAGAGGTGATTGTCCCTGGCCGGAGAGAGGAGTACTAGGTCTGAGCGACACTCTTGACGGCCATGACAAAAGACTTTGCCATGACTGCAGTGTTGCCACCATACGAAGATATGGTTGCTTCATAGCTCATCAAGAATTGCTTCGGGTCTGTATGACCGTCATACATGGGGAGCTGGGGTGGCTTGTAAGACTGGGGCCATGGTGTAGCCTGCAATTCTGTTGATAGAGGAAAAGCATCATCGAAAGCAAAATTTCCATGATGGAAATCTTCATACCAGTCGTCCTCATTGTAGAAACCTTCCTGATGAAGCTCTCTGCGCGGAGGCCTTCGGTTGTGGTCATCTTGAACAAGATGACGAACCTCTTCGGAATCTTCGTCTATTTGTCTCTGGAGGTCAGCTAAACGAGCCATCTTCTCCTTCTTTCGTTGCACCTGTTGCTGAAGGATCTCCAGGTTTTGGATCTCCTGATCCAAGTCATCTTCCGGAGGCGTTGGACTAGCAGCCTTCCTCTTCTGGCTTCGGGCCTCCCTAAGAGAAAGAACGTCCTGATTGGGATCCAATGGCTGCAGAGTAGCAGCCCCTGTCGCTGAAGCTTTTTTCGGCGGCATGGCGAAGGTGATGCTTGCCGAAGGTGTTCAGAGCTCAAGAAATGGAAGTGAGTTCACCGGAGGTGGGCGCCAATGTTGGGGACTTGTTCTCAAATGCTATAAATCAAGAACAAGGCAACACACAATGTTAAATATTAAAGTCCTTCGTCCTTCGAAGCATTATTTCCCCTTGGGTATAATGAATTTCGGACGAAGGTTATGAAGGTCGTACCTTCATAATCACAATAAAAAATTAAGAAAAGGTTTATGTACATAATATGGAAAATAACATAACTACTTTAAACATTACTTATTAATTTATTTCTATTCGTTTTTCTTATATAAATGATGATAATATTACAAATGTACCTTCGGCTTGAAGGAAAGTAAGGGTACAAGCGTGATGCCAATACCAAGTCAGCGTGAACAGTACGGGAGTACTGTTCATCTATTTATAGGCACGGGACGCAGCCCATGTAGAATTACATTAGTGCCCTTTACATTTATCAATAACTCTATAGTAATTCTTCGAGGTCTAATTTGGCTTTTCCTCTTTAAGTCGGTTCCCCTTTTCTGCTGTCATGCCGAAGCATTTCTACGCATAGCTTCGTGATCATCTTATCCTTCGTCATGATCGTCTTCCGTCCCACTCAAGCTTCGTCTTGACCAGACACTTGTATACCCGTAACCTGATTCCGAAGATACATGCTTGCATACTTAGAAAATATTGTCAAATCACGTTTTTGAGGACCTTCGGAAGCCGAAGGCCCCCAACACCCTCGCTATGGAAGTTTGGAGTTAGTTAGTTGGTGGTCTACCAGAGGTCTTGCTTGCAAAACATTGTGTGATGTCTTTGGGCCTTTTGGTTCCAACTTGTTCTGGCTTCGGATGCGTGGATTATGTTCTCTGCGTTAAACTGGAGTCCCCAGTAGAGTGTGAGTGTGTTGGTCAGGGTGTATCTGAACCTTATATTATTTCTTAAAAGCAAAGTAATATTCTCGTTCCAAATAAACAGTACTATATAGTGGATTTTCCAAAATCCATCGGTGTCAACTGACACCAATGTTAAGCTCTAGCTTCACCCCTGGAGTGATGCATTGGATAGGATGAAGTTTCTCGGTGTAACTGATTCTTCTTTGCTTGCTGGCTACAGTGAGCTGGAAATAATGAATAAGACGTGCCCTTATGCTTCCCGTTTCTGACAGAACTACTTGATGTTCTGCGATCAGACTCTAGTGGCATGATTTTTCTAGTGGCGATTGGCAGTGACACTGGTGTTTGTATGACGAAATATGAGCTTCTCAAGGACTGCCTTGGATCCATTGCTCAGAGTGGTACCTCAAAATTTCTGAAGGCCCTCAAGGTGCATCATCATACATTCCTTTACAATTGTATATATGAGTACGGGATATGGTTAGGGCCTAAAAGCTGTAGTGTCTATGTCATTGTTTCATTGTCTTCTTCTATAACATGGAAATGTATTGCTATTCAGGAAAACAAAGACCTTGGGGGCTGACAATGGTCTAATTGGTCAGTTTGGTGTTGGTTTTTACTCGGCTTTTCTTGTTGCGGGGAAGGTTTTAGATATTTCTTGTATGATTTTTTTTCTTAAATAATTTTACATGGAATGAGTTTTTACTCGTTTTGCATTGGCTTAGACCGTTATTGAAGTTGACATTTTGTCAAACCCACATTGCAGGTTGTGGTGTCCACCAAGAGTCCAAAGTCAGATAAACAGTATGTGTGGGAAGCTGTGGCTGACAGTAGCTCTTATGTCATCAAGGAAGAGACTGATCCTAAGAAAATGCTTATACGTGGAACTCAGATTACACTGTTTGTAAGGGTATGTTGATATGTTCTTCTGATACCCCATGAAAAGTTTTTTCTTAATAGCAGCCTTACATTAATATGTCTTCTATAGCCTGATGAGTATTAGTTTTCGGACCCTTCAAGGATTCAAGGCTTAGTAAAAAACTACTCTCAGTTTGTGTCTTTCCCCATATACACATGGCAGGAAAAATCAAGAACTGTTGAGGTAGGGTCTTGACAAAGCTTCTTGCTTATTCTCTTGGCCATACAATTTCTTTTGATCTATGAATGTGTATGGTATTTTATTTATTTCAATGATGTAAGCCCCTCTTGATTGACAGGTTGAAGAGGATGAAGAGTCGAAAGAAGGTGAAGAGGCAACGGAAATTTTGGGAGAGATTTGGCAAGTTTATCAAGCTTGGTTGCATTGAGGACACAGGGAATCACAAGCACCTTGCTCCATTGTTGCGCTTCCATTCTTCTAAAAATGAGGGAGATATGATAAGTCTTGATCGATATGTAGGCAATCTGCTGCATCGCTGCAGATAGTCTCCAGAGTGCAAAGATGTAATACCCACTTTGTGAGAAATGTATAAAAAGAGAAATTATAATACTTTATATTTATATGTGTTATCAATGTTCATCATCACATGTGAACACCATCTTTAAAGACAATTAATAAATATATATATATATACACCACTAAATCATGCATCATGCTGGATATTGTTTTTGTGTGTGCATTTTGTGATAAGGAATATAGTAACAAGTCCAAAGTGGAATGCAAAACTTAAAAAGGAATTCTAGAATTTAGAAAAGAGAAGAAAAAAATGAATATTTTGTGGAGTAAAATTAAGTACAAAAATATATTATTCCTACACAGACTGAGTTTATATATTTAACTCAAAGGAGAATTTCTTAACAAAACTCAAATTGAAATTTGAAATTCAAATGAAAGGAAAAAGGAATTCAAAATAGAAGGGAAAATAGGAAAAGAATTCTAACCTAAATGGGTCGGCCGCAACATTTCCAGCCCATTCCCCGTTTCCCTCTGAGCAGCCCATTTTCGCGCCCTCGCCGCTGTGCTTCCGCGCCGACAAGTGGGGCCCGCTTGCCATACTCACACAGCATCGCACTCTCGTTTCTGTTCCGCTGACGAGTGGGGCTGGCGTGTCAGTGCTCGTCCCTAACAAACCTGCCGACGGCCGCGCGCGCAATCGCGGTCTTGGCGGCCGGGGACGTTGAACTCGAGTCCAATCGCCGCGCGCCTATAAAAGATCGGGCCGAATCCCCTCCTTCCCCCTTCTTGTCGCCGTTTAACCTCAGCCATCTATACACCGAGTGCTCGTTGGGGGACAGCGAACTCGTCGCCGCCGAACTCGCGAGCCTCGGGCACCTGGGCATCCGTGGGGCTTTCCGGTGCTGCGCCGTGACCCTGGGAGCGTTGGCCGCCGTCAATTTCCACGCCGGTGGCGCTGCGCAAGCTCAATCGCTCGTCGGACTGGATAACTCGACGTCGCCGCGCGCGCCACGTCCCGGACCCGCTAGACGCCGCAATTCGCTCCACCAGTCGCCTAACTCCGGTGAGTAAGCCGTGGACAGCCTTTACCCCCGTTCTATGTGTGCGTAGCAACCGTTAGGGTCGAGTTCTAGGGAGTTTGCCACTGAATCCAGTGGCCGGCCATGGCCACCGCCGCCTGGGCGTTGTGCGCCGCCGTTCTCGGGTGAGCGAAAGGAAGATAAGGCCAGACGGTTGATATGGGAATGGACGATTCAGATTAACCTGAGCCATACCGGTTTGCTAGGGGCGCGGTTGCCATTGGATCATGCATCAACGGTATAAAATGGATCTCGGGGATTTAAAATCCGTACCGTGAGATCTTGATCCGACGTTCGGTAGCTGCGTACCGTTTCGGTTTTAGATGAGTCTAATCCGGGCCGTAGATTGGCGATCTGATGGCCACGACTTCATACCGTTTCGTTTAAAATTGTATCTAATCTGGGCGGTCCGTTTTCAATCGGACGGTTGCAGTAACTCGATACCCCCTTCGGTTGTCACATTTTCACATGAGTCCCTGAAACTATTAGAAACCAACCCGCCGTCCTGGCGGCTGAGATCTGAGTCTTAGGAAGAACTGCACCGAGACCCCTGCGTTTTCCATTTATTGAGGCCCAGTCCAGAGATCGTTTAAATTGAATAAATGAAAGAGAAAATAGATTTTTAATAGGAAAATAATTGCTAGAACTTCAATAATTCATAGAAAATTCATTTGAACTCCAAATTACTCCATTCCAGTTCCTAAAATTTTGTAATTTTATTATCTATCACTTAGAGCCTCTGTTTTATCATGACAACAGTAAGAAAATTAATCTCACACTTAATCTTATTTAAAACACATAAAACCTTTGAAAATGCATAACTTCAATTCTATAATTCCAAAAATTATGATTCCTGTTCCTAGGATTTTATTTTAATATGTAGAATATTTCTGTGTATTTTGTTCACATGCTTGGTGTGATGTTAATTTTTCCCTGCATATTGTGCTTGTTTGTATTGCGGCGAGTAGAAGAGCCCGTTGCTGAGGATCCTAGTGAGCAGCAGGTTGAAGTAGCTGAGCAGGAGCTCATTGAAGGCAAGTTATGCCCTTGACCACTTTTTACCCAATAATGTTCTTTAATATCATTTACTCATGCATAGGTTAATTTTGATGGGACCCGATAAGTCACCCTAGATTGTTTATCTCATTACCTTGTTTACCCCTGAATCACTTGGGTAGTTTGCTATTGCTTTATATGGTTTTGGGATAATCATTTATTACCTCTATGTTCCAATTCTTTTTGTTATTCTATTTATGTTCATGTTGAGATCATTAATGTTAATTGGAACATAGAGCTTAACTTGAGTAACACGTGCCACCACAAGGGTTTAATGGGACGCTCTTGGCTGACTAATTAGAAAAGCTAGTGGAAGACTACCTTACCCGAAAGGGGCAAGGGCAGTAGGGGAGTTGCATGCAAGGAGGTTCTCGGGTTGATTTTGCTGCGATGGCGGTCAGACGGGGGATTCTTGCAAGTGCTCTTCCCATAAGCTGTAGCGGGTTTTCGGAAGCTAGTGGAACACTTTGTAAAGGCCTCGTAGTGTTACCCTGCCGCGCTTCCTAGGTAGAGGTGTATGGGATTCGCGACCCCTTGGCAGATGGGTAACATGACTTGTGGGTAAAGGGTACAACCTCTGCAGAGTGTAAAACTGGTATACTAGCCGAGCTCACGGTCATGAGCAGCTCAGGACTCTCTGATGTTTAAATTATGGAACTTAAATTCAATTTTGTCATTTGCATTGCATGGGATTATTATTAATTTTGTTCTATTACTTTATTTATGGTTTGGTATTTACTTACACTTAGTAACTGCTAATAAAACTTTGACCAACTACTTAAAAGCAATGCCCAGCTTTAACCCCTATCATTGATTAGCCTCACACATCACATGAACCCACACCTTTGCGAGTTTATGTCCACTGGTTCCCCACAACTTGTTGAGCTATGATCATGTGTGAGCTCACCCTTGCTGTCTCACACCCCCCCCCCCACAGGAGAAGAACAGGTGGTTCAGGAGGAGCCACAAGGCGAGGAGTATGATCTGATCTAGGTGGCGTTTCTCAGTTGACATTGGCGCCGACGATCCTTAGTTCGTTTTATGTTTATTCTTTTATTTTGTAATAAGTCTTCCGCTATGTAATAAATACTCTGATGTTTTATGACATTTATCTCTATACACTCTGTTATTATATATGTTGTCTTCTTGGCGCATGTATGAGATGCACCTGGCTTTGTTCCTTAAAGCCGGATGTGACAGAAGTGGTATCAGAGGAAATGTTGACTGTAGGACGAAACCTAGATAGAAATGGACAACCCCTCCTTACTTACCTTACTCTGATTCATTCTATACTTGTCGGTGTTTCGAAACCCGGGGGTCCCTGGACCGACGAGTGAATTGTCGCCGCGTGCCCCAGCCCAGATGGGTCGATGCGAGGCGGAACGCGAAGGGGGGAAGGAAGCAGCCGGAGGGAGGCAGGCGTGGGAGAGTGGAAACCCGCGGCCTTCGTGTTAGCCCCGCGCCCAGGTCGGGTGCGCTTGCAGTAGGGGGTTACAAGCGTCCACGCGGGAGGGAGCGAGCGGCCTTGCGCGAGCGCCGTCCCGTCCTTCCCCGCGCGGCCCACCCTCTGTAAGAGGGCCCTGGTCCTCCCTTTTATAGGCATAAGGAGAGGATCCAGGTGTACAATGGGGAGTGTAGCAATGTGCTAACATGTCTAGCGGTGGAGAGCTAGCGCCCTAAGTACATGCCATCGTGGCAGCCGGAGGGGTCTTGGCACCCAGTTCGCGTGGTGTCGTGGTCGTCGGAGGAGCGCTGGAGCCTGGCGGAAGGACAGTTGTCGGGGCTGTCGAGTCCTTGCTGACGTCCTCTTGCTTCCGTAAGGGGGCTGAGAGCTGCCGTCGTCACAGGGCATGCGGGGCACCATCATTACTCGTATGGTGGAGCGAGCCAGATGGGACGCCGGTCTTGTTCCCCGTAGCCTGAGTCAGCTCGAGGTAGGGTAATGATGGCGCTTCCTGTTGACGTGGTCGGTCCGTGCCCTAGGTTGGGCGAGGTGGAGGCTCCTCCGAGGTCGAGGTCGAGTCTATCTTCCGAGGTCGAGGTCGAGTCCGAGCCCCCGGGTCGGACGAGGCGGAGACCGTCGGCTTAGGCCAGGGTTGAGTCCGAGCCCTGGGGTCGGGCGAAGCGGAGTTCGTCGTCCTTCGGGGCTGAGCCTGAGTCCGAGCCCTGGGGTCGGGCGAGGCGAAGTTCGTCGTCTTCCGGGGCCGAGCCCGAGTCTGAGCCCTGGGGTTGGGCGAGGCGGAGTTCGCCGTCTTCCGGGGCTGAGCCCAAGTCCGAGCCCTGGGGTCGGGCGGAGCGGAGTTCGCCGTCTTCCGGGGCTGAGCCCGAGTCCGAGCCCTGGGGTCAGGCGGAGCGGAGTTCGCCGTCTTCCGGGGCTGAGCCCGAGTCCGAGCCCTAGGGTCGGGCGGAGCGGAGTTTCCTATGACGCCTAAGACCGGACTTGGCTGCTGTCAGCCTCACTCTGTCGAGTGGCTGAGTAGTCGGAGCGGCGCAGGCGGCGCTGCCCTCTTGTCAGACTGGTCAGTGGAGCGGCGAAGTGACTGCGGTCACTTCGGCTCTGTCGACTGGAGGGCGTGCTTCAGGATAAAGGTGTCAGGCCACCTTTGCATTAAATGCCCCTGCGATTTGGTCGGTCGGTGTGGCGATTTGGCCAAGGTTGCTTCTTGATGAAGACTGGGCCTCGGGGCGAGCCGAAGGTGTGTCCGTTGCTGGAGGGGGGGCCTCGGGTGAGACGTAGGTCCTCCGGGGTCGGCTGCCCTTGCCCGAGGCTGGGCTCGGGCGAGGCGTGATCGCGTCCCTCGAATGGGCCGATCCTTGACTTAATCGCACCCATCAGGCCTTCGCAACTTTGTGCTGATGGGGGTTACCAGTTGAGATTTAGGAGCCTTGAGGGTACCCCTAATTATGGTCCCCGACAGTAGCCCCCGAGCCTCGAAGGGAGTGTTAATACTCGCTTGGAGGCTTTTGCCGCACTTTTTTGCAAGGGGACCAGCCTTTTCTTGGTTGCATTTTGTTCCGGTGGGTGCGCGCGAGCGCACCCGCTGGGTGTAGCCCCCGAGGCCTCGGAGGAGTAGTTTTACTCCTTTGAGGTCTTAGTGCGTTTCGCAATACTTCGGCTGGTCTAGTTGTTCCCTCATGCGAGCTGGCCGTAGCCCGGGTGCACGGTCGGGTCCCAAGTTCTCGGGCTGGTATGTTGACGCTGTCAACGGGTTGGCCGGAGCCGGGTTTGCGAGAGCAGCCCCCGAGCCTCTGCACAGGGCGAGAGGACGGTCAAGGACAGACTCGACTTTTTTACATACGCCCCTCCGTCGCCTTTCCGCAAGGAGGAGGGGGGGAAAGCGCCATGTTGCCCTCGGAGGGCGCCGAACATGGTGTTTCCGGTGAGCTGCTGGCGGGTAATCCGAGCGGACGCCCGTGCCCCATTTGCTAGGGGTCGGCTAGAGGCCTGGAGGCGCGCTCCAAAAGTACCTGCGGGTGATCTGCCGGACCCGGTCCCCTTTGACGGGGTCCGAGGGCTCGATGCCTCCCTCTGATGGGATTCCGTTACAAGATCGTTCCCGCTGGTCTCGGAAATGTCCTAGGGTACCTCGGGAGTGTAGCCCGAGCCTTGGTTATGTATCGAACGTACCCAGGGTCATCCCTCGCTCTGTGTCTGAGGCGACTGTGAACCCTTCGAGGGCCAGCCTACGAACCCCTGATCAATAGTGGGCGCGGAGCCTGAGTGGCCTGAGGCGGCCGTTGAACCCTTCCGAGGGGCCGGCCATCGAACCTCTGACCAGTAGTGGGCGCAGAACCCAATCGCTCTGAGGCAGCCGTTGAACCCCTCCGAGGGGCCGGCCTTCAAACCTCTGATCAGTAGGGAGGCTCGGGGCCTGTTTCCTTCACGGAGAAGGATCCTTTTCGGGGTATCCCCCTTTCCCGGTCCCTGTTGTAAGAGAGAGAAAGAGGAAAAAAGGAAAAGGATACGAAATCAAATGACGTGGCGTACCTTTTTCAACGCGGTCATTATGGCGAAGGTGAAGCGTCGCTTGCTTCTCCCGCCTGAGGCGCCGCCTGTCCCGCCGCGAAGTTAACGCGACGGGGCGAGTGGTTCGCGAGGCGACTGTTGTGCGTGCGCGGGCCGTTCGAGGAATGGGTCACGGGCGCGCCGTCTTCACGCCGTGAGAGAGGGTTCTCTCGCTGCCTCTGGATGGGACGTAAGCTTGGCTGACGACGTGACCGCTGCTCCTGCCCGCCTGCCACCGCCATTACTGCCGGCCCATCTTTGGCCGTATTTGACCGTCGCGCCTGGCTGGCACTGCTGGGTCACACGCAGGGCCGCCTCGAGTCGCGGTATTGGCTCCGTAGTCGAGGAGGCGCGGTAGTGGCGTAAGTGGCGGTGCAGTTGCTCGCACATAGCAACCGGCGCGCCGGTTGCATGACGCGTGTGGGCCTGGGCCTCCATGCTGGGCGCATTGGAGTCGAAGGGGCGCGCCCACTTGGCGCGGTTGCATGCCGACTGCATGGCTGCCCGCCCTTTCACCCGCTGGTCTGGCGAAAGTGGAGGAATGCTTGTAACCGTCGGGCGGTTGCATGCACCGCGCGCGGCGGTTTGGCTTCTTCTGCCCTGGACCGGCTTGCATGACGCGTGGGACCCAGCCCCCGCGCCGTAGGGGGGAGGACCTTGGAGCGTGTTGGAGAAGACTCAGCCCGCAACGACTGAGGACGCAAGTGGGGAGAGTTGCCTTTAAAAGGAGGGTGACCCCCCTGGAGGGCAACCATGTCTTCGCGCTTCCCTCATGCATTGTGTCTTTCCATCTTCCGAGCCCCCGGGTGGGGGACGCCCGCAATCCTTCTGTCTTGTCGTCGGAGGAACGTAACTTCGAGGGAGTTGGTACCTTTCAGCCATCGTTCGGCTTCAAGGATTTTCATCATGCAGCCCGGCCGCATCCCCTCGCCGGCGGTCACCCAAGACGGTGACCTCCAGCTTGATGGTGGGGAGAAGCGAACCGGGCTGCGGCCTCCGCCCCGCCCTCAGCTTCAAGGATCTTCATCATCCTTGCTAGGGCAGAGGGTGAGGCGAGTCGGGGGGCTGCCTCCGCGTGGGTTGGTAACCCTTTTCTTCCCCCAACGTCTGGGGGAGAAAGGCATCCTCCAGCTCCGCGGAGGCCTCCCTCAGCCACGCCGGGGAAGGCGGGCCGCCGCTGCTCAGCCAGGGTGCATCATTCCGTCCTCCGTCCAGACGATGGTCGCGCCACGTATGGGCCGGCCACGTCCAGGCCTTCCTCGCGCCGACAGCCGCGTCAGAGGGTCGCCCAGCACGTCATGCGCCGCGAGGGCGGCACTCATGTTCTGGGTGGCTCCGGCGAGAGCGAGGACCTGCCGGTGCGCTTTGAGGCGCCCGGCGCCCGCTGGCGTGGCGTTGAGGCGGTGGCAGCCGGAGAAGGCTTCTCTACCGACGAGATTGCCAACTCCGCCTGCACCCCCGGATCTCCGTCTCCCGGCTGGAATGGCTGCTTCTCGCCCTTCATGAGCGAGAGCCTTCCTGTCATAGCACCCATCCGGAAGCCGTTGCTGAAGCTGCTTTGCCGCCCGGGGCAGAGGTCGTCGTCGCTGCTGCCGGAACGGGCGACTGCGAGCCATCCGTCGGCCTTCTGTCGCTCCGCAGGCCCCCCCAATCGCGTGGGGTTGTTCGTACCTACGGAGGTGGAACCAGAGTTCCGTTTGTAATGGCATTTTGAGTGCCGGTGTCTTGTTCATTGCGGCTGTCGAGGCCTGAACATGTATGTACTTTTCGGCATAGAGCCGCGTTTTTTCTTCATTTCGAGCACTAAGACTCGCCTGTTGGTTATCTGAACCGCTTCACTAAGCGTGAGTCGCCTCGTGCGAAGGTGACGAGTGAGGTATCCGTATCCCGGAGGCGTAGGAGTCCCTCGGCTCGGTCGGCCTTGCTGTCCGAGGCTCCTCTTGCTTAGTTAAAGGAACCCCTCGGCCGCTCTTCGATGAGCCGAAGCCGGAGGTAGCGGTGTCAGCACGGACAGAGGCAGAGTTGGCTCGAAAAGAAGACTTGGTCGGCCGGAGCCTGGCCGGGCCGTCCGCTGGCAGAACCGACGCCGGAGTTGAGTTGCCGAGGCCTCAAGCCGGGCTGATGTCTTCGGGGGACAGCTGGCCGAGGCCTCGGGGTGGCTGGCCGAGCCGTCTGCTCGAGCCAGATTCTTGGAGAAGACCCTGGCGGCGATGGCCCGGGTGTGGTGCTGAAGTCGTCCTTCAGAGTGGGGATCCTCCGACCGTGTCGCCGTCCGAGGCTAGGTCAGACCCCACCGAAGGTATAGTTGACGCCGGGGGTGCTGCTGCCCCCTTCAACTGTCGACGTCCGAGCCTGCAGGATCGAGTTGTCTTGTAGTGTGTGTATGTTTCCTGCAGCCGCCGAGGCCTAAACATACTGTCGTCGTGTTGTAAAGCTGCGTTTCTTTTCCTCTTATTTCGAGTATCCGGACTTATTTGTCGGTAACAGAATTGTTTGTGCGGGCGAGAGTTGCTTTTCACGGAAGGTGATGAGTGAGGTATCCATATCCCGGAGGCGTAGGAATCCCTCGGCTCGGTCGGCCTTGCCGCTTACGCGCACTCTTACTCGTCCATAGGATTCTGTCACCGACGCAGCCGAGAAGGCCCGAAAAATCGTTCCGGCAGAGGAGCTTTCGAGCGTGAAGACTTGTTCGGTCCGCAGAATCACTTATCCGAGCGCGAGTTACTTACCGCAGAAGGTGGGGAGTGAGGTATCCGTATCCTGGAGGCGTAGGAGTCCCTTGGCTCGGTCAGCCTTGGCTGCTTACGTGTACTCCATCGTTTTCAGGATCCACTTTCGAAGTAGTCGAAAAGCACGAAAGGCATTCTGGCAGGAAAGATTTTTTTTCTTGGAAAATTTCGACGCAGAGGGGGTTCCCCCCTTCTAGCCCCCGAGGGAGGGTCGGGCTTTGCCGAGGCAAGGCTGACCCTTCCTTGACGACCAGACTTTGTGTGTGAACGAGGTATACGAACAACTTGAAAACATCTTAAGGGTAGAAGCGACGTAGCTGTTGGATGTTCCAAGCGTTGCTGTAGACCTCGCCTTGGCTGTTGGCCAGCTTGTATGTTCCGGGCTTCAGAACTTTGGCGATGACGAACGGCCCTTCCCAGGGAGGCGTGAGCTTATGCCGCCCTCGGGCGTCTTGTCGCAGCCGAAGCACCAGGTCGCCCACCTGGAGATCTCGGGACCGAACCCCTCGGGCGTGGTAGCGTCGCAGGGACTGCTGGTACCGCGCCGAGTGTAGTAAGGCCATATCCCGAGCCTCTTCCAGCTGGTCCAGTGAGTCTTCTCGATTAGCTTGATTGCTTTGGTCGGCGTAGGCCCTCGTCCTCGGGGAACCGTATTCTAAGTCTGTGGGCAAGATGGCCTCGGCCCCATAGACTAGAAAGAACGGCGTGAAGCCCGTGGCTCGGCTCGGCATTGTCCTCAGACTCCAGACCACCGAGGGGAGCTCCTTCATCCATCGCTTGCCGAACTTGTTGAGGTCGTTGTAGATCCAAGGCTTGAGTCCTTGCAGAATCATGCCGTTGGCACGTTCTACCTGCCCATTCGTCATGGGGTGAGCCACGGCGGCCCAGTCCACCCGGATGTGGTGATCCTCGCAGAAGTCCAGGAACTTTCTGCCGGTGAACTGGGTGCCGTTGTCGGTGATGATGGAGTTCGGGACCCCAAAGCGATGGATGATGTTGGTGAAGAACGCCACCGCCTGTTCGGACCTGATGCTGTTTAGGGGTCGGACCTCGATCCACTTGGAGAATTTGTCGATGGCGACCAGCAGGTGCGTGTAGCCCCCGGGTGCCTTCTGCAAGGGGCCGACTAGGTCCAGACCCCACACAGCAAACGGCCAGGTGATGGGTATAGTCTGTAGAGCCTGAGCGGGCAGGTGAGTCTGCCTTGCGTAGAACTGACACCCTTCGCAGGTGCGGACAATTCTAGTGGCATCAGCCACCGCCGTCGGCCAGTAGAAACCTTGTCGGAAGGCGTTTCCAACAAGGGTTCGGGGTGCTGTGTGATGGCCGCAAGCCCCCGAGTGTATCTCTTGTAAGAGCTCCTAACCTTCGGCGATGGAAATGCACCGCTGGAGGATGCCAGAGGGGCTGCGGTGGTAGAGCTCCTTCCCATCTCCCAGCAAGACGAAAGACTTGGCGCGCCGCGTCAACCGCCGAGCCTCGGCTTGGTCGAGGGGCAGCTCCCCTCGGTGGAGATATTGCAGGTACGGGGTCTGCCAGTTATGATTAGGCGTGACCTCGCTCTGCTCCCCCTCGACGTGCAGTGCCTCACCCTCGGGGGCCGAGGGTACCTCGGACCGTGCCGAAGGTACCTCAGACTGAGCCGAGGGTGCCTCGGGCTAGGCCGAGGCCTTCTCGGACTCGGGCGTGTCGTCGGTCTTGACGGAGGGTTGATGCAGGTCTCGGGAGAATACGTCCGGGGGAACCGTTATTCGCCTCGAGGCTATTTTAGCCAGCTCGTCCACAGTCTCGTTGTAGCGTCGGGCGATGTGGTTGAGCTCGAGCCCATAGAACTTGTCTTCCAGGCGCCGAACCTCATCGCAGTAAGCTTCCATCTTCGGGTCGCGGCAGTGGGAGTTCTTCATGACTTGGTCGATGACGAGCTGCGAGTCACCACGAGCGTCGAGGCGTCGGACCCCTAGCTCGATGGCGATTCGCAACCCGTTTACCAGAGCCTCGTACTCAGCCACGTTGTTGGACGCCGGGAAGTGGAGGCGTAGCACATAGCGTAGGTGCTTCCCGAGGGGCGAGATGAAGAGCAGGCCCGCGCCGGCCCCCGTCTTCATCAGTGACCCATCGAAAAACATGGTCCAGAGCTCCGGTTGGATCAGAGCTGTCGGGAGCTGGGTGTCGACCCATTCAGCCACGAAGTCCGCCAAGACCTGGGACTTGATGACCTTCCGAGGGGCGAACGAGATTGTCTCGCCCATGACCTCCACCACCCACTTTGCAATTCTTCCCAAGGCCTCTCGGGGCTGGATGATCTCCCCCAGGGGAAGGATGACACCACAGTCACCGGATGAGACTCGAAGTAATGTCGCAACTTCTGCCGCGTCAGGATCACTGCGTACAACAGCTTCTGAATTTGTGGGTAGCGGATCTTGGTTTCGGACAGTACCTCACTGATGAAGTAGACTGGCCTCGGGACGGGCAATGCATGCCCCTCTTCTCGTCTCTCGACCACAATCGCGGTGCTAACCACCTGAGTAGTCGCGGCGACATAGATCAAGAGGGCTTCACCGGCAGCGGGGGGCACCAAGATGGGCGCGTTCGTGAGGAGCGCCATCAGGTTCCCGAGGGCTTCCTCGGCCTCAGGAGTCCAAGCGAAGCACTCAGCTTTCCTTAAGAGGCGGTACAGAGGCAGGCCTCTTTCGCCGAGGCGCGAGATGAAACGGCTCAGAGCCGCGAGGCATCCCATGACCCTCTGTACGCCTTTCAAGTCCTTGATGGGCCCCATGCTGGTGATGGCTGCGATCTTCTCCGGGTTAGCCTCGATGCCCCGCTCGGAGACGATGAACCCCAAGAGCATGCCTCGGAGGACCCCGAAGACACACTTTTCAGGATCGAGCTTCACGCCTTTCGCCTTGAGACATCGGAATGTCACTTCAAGGTCGGAAAGGAGGTCGGAGGCTTTCCTCGTCTTGACTACGATGTCGTCGACGTAGGCCTCGACCGTTCGGCCGATGTGTTCGCCGAACACATGGTTCATGCACCGCTGGTACGTCGCACCCGCATTCCTCAAACTAAACGGCATGGTAACATAGCAGTACATGCCGAAGGGTGTGATGAAAGAAGTCGCGAGCTGGTCGGACTCTTTCATCCTGATCTAGTGATACCCTGAGTAGGCATCGAGGAAAGATAGGGTTTCGCACCCAGCAGTGGAATCCACGATTTGATCGATGCGAGGCAGAGGGTAGGGAACCTTCGGACATGCTTTGTTTAGGCCAGTGTAGTCTACACACATCCGTCATTTCCCCCCTTTCTTTCTCACAAGCACAGGGTTGGCAAGCCATTCGGGATGGAATACCTCTTTGATGAACCCTGCCGCCATTAGCTTGTGGATCTCCTCGCCTATGGCTCTGCGCTTTTCTTCGTCGAATCGGCGCAGAGGCTGCTTCACGGGTCGGGCTCCAGCTCGGACATCCAGCGAGTGCTCGACGACTTCCGTCGATATGTCGGGCATGTCCGAGGGACTCTACGCGAAAACGTCGGCGTTTGCGCGGAGAAAGTCGACGAGCACTGCTTCCTATTTGGGTCGAGCTCAGAGCCGATCCAGATCTGCTTGGAGGCATCGTTGCAGGGGTCGAGAGGGACGGACTTGACCGTCTCTGCTGGCTCGAAGTTGCCGGCGTGGCGCTTCACGTTGGGCGCCTCCCTAGAGAGGCTCTCCAGGACGGCGATGAGGGCCTCGGACTCGGCGAGGGCCTCGGTGTACTCCACGCACTCCACGTCGCATTCGTACGCATGTCGGTACGTGGGTCCGACGGTGATGACTCTGTTGGGGCCCGACATCTTGAGCTTGAGGTAGGTGTAGTTGGGGACGGCCATGAACTTGGCGTAGCATGGCCTCCCCAACACTGTGTGGTAGGTTCCTCGAAACCCGACCACTTCGAACGTGAGGGTCTCCCTTCGAAAGTTGGAGGGCGTCTCAAAGCAGACGGGTAGATCGAGTTGTCCGATGGGTTGGACGCGCTTCCCGGGGATGATCCCGTGGAAAGGCGCAGCACCCGTCCGGACCGAGGACAGATCGATCCGCAGGAGCCCAAGGGTCTCGGCGTAGATGATGTTGAGGCTGCTGCCTCCGTCCATGAGGACCTTGGTGAGCCTGACGTTGCCGATGATGGGGTCGACAACGAGTGGGTATCTCCCTGGGCTCGGCACGTGGTCTGGATGGTTGGCCTGGTCGAAGGTGATGGGCTTGTCGGACCAGTCTAGGTAGACTGGCGCCGCCACCTTTATCGAGCAGACCTCCCGACGCTCTTGCTTGTGGTGCCGAGCCGAGGCGTTCGCCACTTGCCTGCCGTAGATCATGAAGCAGTCGCGGACCTCGGGGAACTCTCCTGCCTTGTGATCTTCCTTCTTAGAGTCGTCGAGAGCCTTGCCACCCTCCGCGGGTGGCCCGGCCTTGTGGAAGTGTCGTCGAAGCATGGCACACTCCTCAAGGGTGTGCTTGACAGGCCCCTGATGATAGGGACACGGCTCCTTGAGCATCTTGTCGAAGAGGTTGGCACCTCCCGGAGGTTTCCGAGGGTCCTTGTACTCAGCGGCAGCGACAAGGTCCGCGTCGGCGGCGTCGTGTTTCGCTTGCGACTTCTTCTTGCCCTTCTTCTTGGTGCCGCGCTGAGTTGACGCCTCGGGGGCATCTTCCGGTGGGCGGCCCTAGGGCTGCTTGTCCTTCCGGAAGATGGCCTCAACCGCCTCCTGGCCAGAGGCGAACTTGGTGGCGATGTCCATCAGCTCGCTCGCCCTGGTGGGGGTCTTGCGACCCAGCTTGCTCACCAGGTCACGGCAAGTGGTGCCGGCGAGGAACGCGCCGATGACATACGAATCGGTGACGTTGGGCAGCTCGGTGCGCTGCTTCGAGAATCGTCGGATGTAGTCCCAGAGAGACTCTCCCAGCTGCTGGCGGCAGCTTCGGAGATCCCAGGAGTTCCCAGGGCGCACGTATGTGCCTTGGAAATTGTCGGCGAAGGCTTGGACTAGGTCGTCCCAGTTGGAGATCTGCCACGGGGGCAGATGCTCCAGCCAGGCTCGAGCGGTGTCAGAGAGGAACAGGGGGAGGTTGCGGATGATGAGATTATCATCATCCGTTCCACCCAGTTGGCAGGCCAGCCGATAGTCCGCGAGCCACAGTTCCGGTCTCGTCTCCCCCGAGTACTTCGTGATAGTAGTCGGGGTTCGGAACCGGGTCGGGAACGGCGCCCGTCGTATGGCGCGGCTGAAAGCCTGCGGACCGGGTGGTTCGGGCGAAGGACTCCGATCCTCCCCGCTGTCGTAGCGTCCCCCACGCCTGGGGTGGTAGCCTCGGCGCACCCTCTCGTCGAGGTGGGCCCGACAGCTGTGGTGATGGTGCTCGTTGCCGAGGCGACCCGGGGCCGCAGGCGCTGTGTTGCGCATGCGCCCGGAGTGGACCGAGGCTTCCCGCATGAAACGGGAATTCGCGGCGCGATGTTCCAAAGGGTACCCCTGCCTTCGGGAGGCGGAGCTCTCGGCCCGTCAGACCGCGGCGTCCTCCAGGAGATTCTTGAGCTCTCCCTGGATACGCCGCCCCTCGGTGGTTGATGGCTCCGGCATCGCGCGGAGAAGTATCGCCACTGCAGCCAGGTTCTGGCCGACTCCACTGGAATCCGGTGGCGGCCTTACCCTGACGTCGTCGGCGATGCGGTGCTGGATGCCCTGGGGGAGATGACGTGCTTCTCCGACCGGAGGTTTGCCCGCCCATTCCTGCCCGATGTCCCGGTGGATCGGCACAAGCGTTCCTGCTCCCTCGTCGAGCCTGGCCTGTCTCTCGTGAATTTGCTCGAGCTGTGGGTCAGGACCCCCCGCCGGGACGGGGACCACAGCTAGCTCCCGAAGGATGTCAACGCGAGGGACGGGCCTAGGGAGATCACCGTTCTCCGGCATACCAAGATGGTTGCCTTCGCCGGGACCCTCTAGATCGACGTGGAAACATTCGCGACTTGGGCTGCAGTCCTCGTCGTCGAGGCTGCGGCTACCGTCGGAACAGTCGGAAAGGCAGAAGTCGATGCGGTCATGAAGTCCCGCATGGCACTAGGGTTACCAAGTCCGGAGAAATCCCAACAGAGGTCGGGCTCGTCATCTTCCTCGGACCCCGAGGGCCCGTAGGACGAGACGGCCGTCAGCCGGTCCCAGGGTGACCGCACACGATACCCCAGAGGGTTTGGACTCGCCTCTATGGGAGTGTCCACCGAAGCGGAGTTGCTCGGCGGGTCGAGGCCGAATCCAAAAGACGCGAGATGGGAATCGGTAGGTACCTTTTGGTCGACAGGCGGTGACGAAGTCACGTCCGGGACGGACTGCACCGTCGTCTCAGGTACGAGGGTGATGCCCAGCAAGTCGTTCGCGAGTGTGCTGGCGTCGTCCGTTCGCTTGAGGTTGATGTGTTGCGGGGAGATGGCGCACGTCTTCGTCTCAAACGCGAGGTCGATGCCCGGCGCGCTCCCTGTTGGGGCGCCGGTGCCGTCGACTCGCTCAACAGCCAACGAGGTGCCGCCTCCTGCTTGGCCTTGGTTGCCTCGCCTCCTCCTCCGTCGGCAGGGGAGGGGACGGGACGAGCCCGAATGTCATCCTTCCACCACGTGGGGAAGGCGTCGTCGATTTCCTCGCCGGCAAGCGGGTTGTCGACCGCCATTATCGCTGTCGCGCGGCGGGGGAAGGAGTATCATGTCGTAGCTGCCGTCGAGGGACATGAACTCAAGACTCCCGAAACGGAGCACCGTCCCGGGCTCGAGAGGTTGTTGGAGACTGCCCATCTGGAGCTTGACGGGAAGCTGTTCGTCAACACGTAGCAGGCCCCTACCTGGCGCGCCAACTGTCAGTGTTTCGAAACCCGGGGGGTCCCTGGACCAACGAGTGAATTGTCGCCGCGTGCCCCAGCCCAGATGGGTCGACGCGAGGCGGAACGCGAAGGGGGGAAGGAAGCAGCCGGAGAAAGGCAGGCGTGGGAGAGTGGAAACCCGCGGCCTTCGTGTTAGCCCCACGCCCAGGTCGGGTGCGCTTGCAGTAGGGGGTTACAAGCGTCCACGCGGGAGTGAGCGAGCGGCCTTGCGCGAGCGCCGTCCTGTCCTTCCCCGCGCGGCCCACCCTCTGTAAGAGGGCCCTGGTCCTCCCTTTTATAGGCGTAAGGAGAGGATCCAGGTGTACAATGGGGAGTGTAGCAATGTGTTAACGTGTCTAGCGGTGGAGAGATAGCGCCCTAAGTACATGCCATCGTGGCAGCCGGAGGGGTTTTGGCACCCAGTTCGCGTGGTGTCGTGGCCGTCGGAGGAGCGCTGGAGCCTGGCGGAAGGACAGCTGTCGGGGCTGTCGAGTCCTTGTTGACGTCCTCTTGCTTCCGTAAGGGGGCTGAGAGCCGCCGTCGTCACAGGGCATGCGGGGCGCCATCATTACTCGTATGGTGGAGCGAGCCAGATGGGACGCCGGTCTTGTTCCCCGTAGCCTGAGTCAGCTCGGGGTAGGGTAATGATGGCGCTTCCTGTTGACGTGGTCGGTCCGTGCCCTAGGTTGGGCTAGGTGGAGGCTCCTCCGAGGTCGAGGTCGAGTCTGTCTTCTGAGGTCGAGGTCGAGTCCGAGCCCCTGGGTCGGACGAGGCGGAGACCGTCGGCTTAGGCCAGGGTTGAGTCCAAGCCCTGGCGTCGGGCGAAGCGAAGTTCATCGTCCTTCAGGGCTGAGCCTGAGTCCGAGCCCTGGGGTCGGGCGAGGCGGAGTTCGTCGTCTTCCGAGGCTGAGCCCGAGTCCAAGCCCTGGGGTCGGGCGAGGCAGAGTTTGCCGTCTTCTGGGGGTGAGCCCAAGTCCAAGCCCTGGGGTCAGGCGGAGCGGAGTTCGCCGTCTTCCGGGGCTGAGCCCGAGTCCGAGCCCTGGGGTCGGGCGGAGCGGAGTTCGCCGTCTTCCGGGGCTGAGCCCGAGTCCGAGCCCTGGGGTCGGGCGGAGCGGAGTTTCCTATGACACCTGAGACCGGACTTGGCTGCTGTCAGCCTCACTCTGTCGAGTGGCTCAGTAGTCGGAGCGGCGCAGGCGGCGCTGCCCTCTTGTCAGACTGGTCAGTGGAGCGGCGAAGTGACTGCGGTCACTTCGGCTCTGTCGACTGGAGGGCGTGCGTCAGGATAAAGGTGTCAGTCCACCTTTGCATTAAATGCCCCTGCGATTTGGTCGGTCGGTGTGGCGATTTGGCCAAGGTTGCTTCTTGATGAAGACTGGGCCTCGGGCGAGCCGAAGGTGTGTCCGTTGCTGGAGGGGGGCCTCGGGCGAGACGTAGGTCCTCCGGGGTCGGCTGCCCTTGCCCGAGGCTGGGCTCGGGCGAGGCGTGATCGCGTCCCTCGAATGGGCCGATCCTTGACTTAATCACACCCATCAGGCCTTCGCAGCTTTGTGCTGATAGGGGTTACCAGCTGAGATTTAGGAGCCTTGAGGGTACCCCTAATTATGGTCCCCGACAATACTCATCTCATCTGGATCTTGTCTCACCTTTTTTCTATTCTACTCTGATTAATCTTATCTTTTCTACTCTAAGACAAGATGGATTTCACACCTTGGAATCCTACCACTATGATCTTTTTAAGAGATAGGGAACCTAAGACAAAATTTAAAACTATTTTCTTTATTTAAAAAGTGATTGGTTGATTGTGCTGGTGATAAATGCCTGATTTGCTTCTTTGATTGATTGATATATTATATATGGACATCTTAGTATGTACCACCATAAGGTAATGAATTAGCTATGGTAGGTAAAATATTAATCTGCTTAGCTAATAAATCCCCCAAAGTAACATGATTTGTAAATACCTGCCTTGTCTACTATTTTCTTACCATATGTATCTAACTCAGATGGTCAATACCAGGCGGGGTGGTGGAATTGATTTGCCTCCTAATCGACACACTCGGTGGATATATAGACAACCCCAGCCACAGCCTGCAGAGATGAATCCTCCTAATCCTCCACCAGGCGGAGTTGATCCACTGGTTGTAGCTCAGATGGCGGTGATGCAGCAAATGGCGGACACTATGGCTGATATGCGTGCTCAGATCCAGCAAGAACGCCAGGAGATGCGTCAAGAAAGAGAAGAGATACGACAGGAGTTGCGCCAGGAGCGAGAGGAGATACGCCAGGAAAGGAGGGCGCAACAACAGCAGCTGCAACAGCAAATGCAGCAACAACAGCAACAGCAACAAGTACCACTGCCTCCACCACCACCACCAGTTCCACCCCGAGATAAGCACCGAGAATTCATGAGTCATAAGCCACCTACATTTGCAAGCTCTCCTGACCCACTGGACGCGGATGATTGGCTGAAGTCCGTTGAGAAGATGTTGAATATTGCACAATGCACTGACCGGGAGAAGGTTTTATATGCTTCTGGACGTCTGACAGGTCCTGCTGCTGACTGGTGGGATTCATATACTGCTGCCCACGATGCTGCTGATACTATTACTTGGGCAGAGTTCAGTACACAGTTCCGGAATTATCATATACCTGCTGGATTAATGAAGATTAAGAAAAAGGAATTTCTGTCGCTGAAGCAAGGAAGTATGTCGGTCAGCGAGACCGCGACAAGTTTATCCAGTTATCCAGATATGCCCCTGATGAAGTTGCTGAAGATGAGAGGAAGTAGGAGCATTTTATTGAAGGACTTAATGGACCACTGCAGTATGCTCTAGTGGCACACACATTTCCATCATTTCAGAGGCTACTTGATAAGGCCCTGGCTATTGAACACAAGCTTGTTCAGCTGGGAGATTTGAAGAGAAAGGCTATATCTCAGGGACAAGGAAGCAGCAGTGTTCGTCCTCGCTACAGTTCACCCCAAGGTACACCCGTTCGCACTGGCGGAGGCCAGCGCCCAGTTCAGCAATCACCACTGAGGACTCCACCTCCTCGGCAGGCTACCCCCACTGGCACCCCGACGAAGTTCTCAGGACGGAGTCCAGGCACTACTTGTTTCAAGTGTGGGAAGACTGGTCATTATGCAAATGTCTGCCCACAGAGGATTGCTACCACTCCAGTTCAGAACAGGCAGCAAACTCTAGGATCTGGCAAGGGATATTCTATTGCCAAGGTTAATCAAATCAGCGTTGATGCTACTCCGGATGGTGCTGACATCGTACTTGGTATGTTTTATGTTAATGCTATTCCTGCAACCATCTTATTTGATTCTGGTGCTACACATTCATTTATGTCTGCTAGATATGCCAACACAAATGAAATACCACTGCTAAATATGAGAAAACCAATGATAGTAATTACACCTAAAGGGCCTGTTGAGGCGAATCAAATGACACGTAGATTGACATTGACCATTATGGGTAGAGAATTTGGAGCTACTGCTATAATACTAGAGTCAAGCAGTATAGATCTGATCCTTGGTATGTCATGGCTAAGAAAGGCAAAGGCCGTTATAGCATGTGGTAGAGGTACCGTAGAACTCACTACCACTAAAGGAGAAAGATTTCAAGTTAATATTGCAGTAACCTCCTCATCCATGCGTGCAATGTTCTTTATACCTGAGGAGTTTGTTGGTGACAACATCCGGGTGGTTAGAGATTTTCCGGATGTCTTTCCAGAGGAGTTACCAGGAATGCCATCTGATAGAGAAGTTGAGTTTGTTATCGATCTCCTACCTGGAACCGCCCCTATTTCTAAATGGCCATATAGGATGTCCGTAGAGGAGTTGAAGGAACTGAAGAAGCAGTTAACTGAGTTACAAGAGGCTGGGTACATTCGTCCGAGTTCCTCACCTTGGGGAGCGCCGGTTTTGTTTGTACAGAAGAAGGATGGATCACAAAGAATGTGTGTGGATTATAGATCACTTAATGATGTTACTGTGAAGAACAAGTATCTATTACCCCGTATTGAGGATTTGTTTGATCAAATGAGAGGAGCAAGAGTATTTTCGAAGATTGATCTCCGATCGGGATACCATCAGATGAGGATTAGACCATCGGATATTCCCAAGACGGCTTTCTCGACTCGTTATGTATTATATGAGTTCACTGTTATGTCGTTTGGATTAACCAATGCACCAGCTTATTTTATGAACTTGATGAATAAGGTGTTTATGGAGTATTTGGACAGATTCGTCGTGGTGTTCATCGACGACATTCTTATCTATTCCAAGAGTGA
Organism: Zea mays; assembly: GCF_902167145.1. Taxonomy (NCBI): domain Eukaryota; kingdom Viridiplantae; phylum Streptophyta; class Magnoliopsida; order Poales; family Poaceae; genus Zea; species Zea mays. Next base: position 186,728,098 of record NC_050096.1, on the reverse strand, counting down.
TAGCGATCACGAGGAGCATATGAGGTTGGTGCTACAGAAGCTACGAGATAACCAGCTATCTGCCAAGTTCAGCAAGTGCGAGTTTTGGATTGGCGAGGTGCCATTTCTTGGTCATATTATTTCTAATGGAGGAATATCAGTGGATCCTGCTAAGGTTAAGGAGATAATGGAGTGGAGAGTACCCACTACAGTTACGGAGATTCGGAGTTTCTTGGGACTTGATGGCTATTATCGGAGATTTATTGAAGGATTTTCTAAGATTGCTAAACCTATGACTTCGCTTTTGGAGAAAGGAAGAGAATTTAAGTGGGACGGGAAGTGCCAAGACAGCTTTGATCAATTGAAGAAAAGATTGATGTCGCCACCAGTATTGGTTATGCCAGACCTACAGAAAGGATTTGATATTTATTGTGATGCATGTGGCTAAGGCTTAGGATGTGTGCTCATGCAAGAAGGACATATGATTGCCTATGTGTCTCGTCAGTTACGAAGACATGAATTGAACTACCCCACTCATGACTTGGAATTGGCAGCCGTTGTGCATGCACTTAAGATTTGGAGACATTACATTATGGGAACCAAGTGTCAAGTATACACGGATCATAAGAGTTTGAAGTATATATTCACTCAGAAGGATCTCAACCTTAGGCAACGCCGTTGGTGAGAGCACCTAGAGGGGGGGTGAATAGGTGATCCTGTAACACTTCAAAATCTTAAGCCACAAAACTTGATTAATTGTTAGCGCAGTAATTTGCCAAGTGGCTAGAGAAGGATCTCAACACAACACAATAACCAAGAGATATCAATCACAGAGATGGCACGGTGGTTATCCCGTGGTTCGGCCAAGACCAACGCTTGCCTACTCCATGTTGTGGCGTCCCAACGGACGAGGGTTGCAATCAACCCCTCTCAAGCGGTCCAAAGACCAACTTGAATACCACGGTGTTGCTTTGCTTTTCTTAATCCCACTTGCGAGGAATCTCCACAGCTTGGAGCCTCTCGCCTTTACAAAAGATGTTCACAAAGAATCACGGAGCAAGGGAGGGATTAGCAACTCACACATGACACAAAGATCACAGCGAATACGCACACACAAAACCCAGACTTGAGCTCAAGGGACTAGCACACTAGAACGGAGCTCAAATCACTAGAATGTCGAACAAGTGCGCAAGAATGAAGTGTGAGTGATCAACAAAGCTCAAAGGATGCTTGGTGTTCTCCTCCATGCGCCTAGGGGTCCCTTTTATAGCCCCAAGGCAGCTAGGAGCCGTTGAGAGCAAATCTGGAAGGCTGATCTTGCCTTCTGTCGACTGGTGCACCGAACAGTCCGGTGCACACCGGACACTGTCCGGTGCCCGATTCCTTTCCTTAAACGGCGCAGCCGACCGTTGGCCGCCAGAGAGCCGTTGGCGCACCGGACATGTCCGGTGCACACCGGACAGTCCAGTGCCATCTTCTAGTCGTTGGCTCAACCACGTGTCTCGCGCAGATTGCGCGGCTGACCGTTGGCCCGGCCGACCGTTGGCTCACCGGACAGTCCGGTGCACACCGGACAGTCCGGTGAATTTTAGCCGTACGTCGCCGGTGAATTCCCGAGAGCGGCCACTTCGCTCGAGCCAGCCTGGCGCACCGGACACTGTCCGGTGCACCACCTGAAAGGGAAATGTGCCCTTGGGCCATTTCTAAGTGTTTTGGTGATTTAGTGTCCAACACAAGTGTCTAAGTCTAAAAAGGTGGACAAAGTACAAATCAAGAATAAAGGTGTGTTTCTCAGACTTAGTACATTGTTTTGTGGACTAATGTATTGTGTCTAAGTGCTGGAAACAGGAAAAATCCAATTGGAAATGAGTTGGCTCGAGCAGCCAAGAACCTGCCCAGTCTGGGAGCACCGGACTGTCCGGTGGTGCACCGGACAGTGTCCGGTGCGCCAGGCTGGCTTGCGTGAAGTAGCTGCTCTCGGGAACTCACCGGCGACGTACGGCTATAATTCACCGGACTGTCCGGTGTGCACCGGACTGTCCGGTGAGCCATCGTTCGGCTGGGCCAACGGTCGGCCGCGGAATCCGCGCGCGACACATGGCCGAGCCAACGGTCGGAAAGGGGGCACCGGACTGTCCGGTGTGCACCGGACATGTCCGGTGCGCAAACGGCTCCAAGTCTGCCAACGGTCGGCTTCGCTATTTAAGGAAGGAAATCGGGCACCGGACAGTGTCCGGTGTGCACCGGACTGTCTGGTGCCCCCGATAACAGAAGGCAAGAATGGCTTTCCAGATTTGTGCTCAACGGCTCCTAGCTGTCTTGGGGCTATAAAAGGGGCCCCTAGGCGCATGGAGGAAGAAACCAAGCATCCCTTGAGCATTGTTGATCACTCACACTTCATTCTTGCGCACTTGTTCGACATTCTAGTGATTTGAGCTCCGTTCTAGTGTGCTAGTCTCTTGAGCTCAAATCTGGGTTTTATGTGTGCGTATTCGTTGTGATCTTTGTGTCGTGTGTGAGTTGCTAATCCCTCCCTTGCTCCATGATTCTTTGTGAACATCTTTTGTAAAGGCGAGAGGCTCCAAGCTGTGGAGATTCCTCGCAAGTGGGATTAAGAAAAGCAAAGCAACACCGTGGTATTCAACTTGGTCTTTGGACCGCTTGAGAGGGGTTGATTGCAACCCTCGTCCGTTGGGACGCCACAACGTGGAGTAGGCAAGCGTTGGTCTTGGCCGAACCACGGGATAACCACCGTGCCATCTCTGTGATTGATATCTCTTGGTTATTGTGTTGTGTTGAGATCCTTCTCTAGCCACTTGGCAAATTACTGCGCTAACAATTAATCAAGTTTTGTGGCTTAAGATTTTGAAGTGTTACAGGATCACCTATTCACCCCCCCCCTCTAGGTGCTCTCAATTGGTATCGGAGCCGCTCTCTTCAAGAAAGGGATTAACCGCCCGAAGAGATGGATCCTAAGGGCAAGGGGATGGTGATCAACGACAAGGAGAAGGAGACCTTCGTCAATGAGCCCAATGATGACAAGCCCACCGACTCAGGCTCGGGCCACAAAAGAAAAGACGGGAGGAAGAAGAAGACAAGGCGCATCAAGGAAATTGTCTACTACGACAGCGACGAATCTTCCTCCTCCCAAAAGGACGACGACGACCACGATAGACGAAAGACGGTTAACTCAAACTTTTCTTTCGATTATTCGCGCATCCCGCATAGTTCAAATGCTCAATTGCTCCCCATTCCACTTGGCAAGCCCCCTCACTTTGATGGAGAGGACTACGGATTTTGGAGCCACAAAATGCGTACTCACCTGTTTTCTCTCCATCCAAGCATTTGGGAGATTGTGGAAAGTGGAATGAAATTTGATAGCTCGGATAGCCCTGTGTTTATTAATGAACAGATCCATAAAAATGCACAAGCTACTACTGTGTTGCTAGCCTCTTTGTGCAGGGACGAGTATCACAAGGTGAGCGGCTTGGACAATGCCAAGCAGATCTGGGACACCCTCAAGATCTCTCATGAGGGAAACGATGTCACCTTGCTCACCAAAATGGAGTTGGTGGAAGGCGAGCTTGGACGGTTCGCGATGATAAGGGGCGAGGAGCCGACACAAACATACAACCGGCTCAAGACCCTTATCAACAAAATAAGGAGCTAGGGGAGCACGCGATGGACGGACCACGACGTCGTCCGCCTAATGCTAAGGTCATTTACCGTTCTTGATCCTCATTTGGTGAACAATATTCGTGAAAATCCCAGGTACACCAAGATGTCGCCCGAAGAAGTTCTTGGGAAATTCGTTAGCGGGCGAATGATGATCAAGGAGGCGAGGTACGTGGACGACGCCTTGAATGGTCCGATCAACGAGCCGCAACCCCTTGCTCTCAAGGCAACACGAAGCAAGGAGGCGCTACCTAGCAAGGTGGCACAGATTGAGGCGGCCGGACTTAATGATGAAGAGATGGCTCTCATCATCAAAAGATTCAAGACGGTGCTTAAAGGTCGCAAGGGACAGCCAAGCAAGACCAAAGCCAAAGGGAAGCGCTCATGCTTCAAATGCGGTAAGCTTGGTCATTTTATTGCTAACTGTCCCGACAATGATAGTGATCAGGATCAAGGGAACAAGAGGGAGAAAAAGAAGAACTATAAGAAGGCAAAGGGCGAGGCTCATCTTGGCAAGGAGTGGGATTCGGACTGCTCCTCGTCCGACTCCGACAATGAGGGACTCGCCGCCACTGCCTTCAACAAGTCATCCCTCTTCCCCAACGAGCGTCACACTTGCCTCATGGCAAGGGAGAAGAAAGTAAGCACTCCTAATACTAGTACTTATGCTTCTTCAAGTGAGGATGAGTCTAGTGATGATGATGAGATAGATTACTCATGCTTATTCAAGGGATTAGATAGAACTAAGGTAGACAAAATTAATGAATTGATTGATGCCTTGAATGATAGGAATATACTGTTAGAAAAGCAAGAGGATTTGTTGTATGAAGAACATGATAAATTTGTAGAAGCTCAGAAATCTCTTGCTCTAGAAATTAAGAGGAATGAAATGCTCTCTAGTGAATTATCTTCTTGTCATGAAACTATTGCTAAGTTAAAAAGTTTTAATGATGATTTAAATGCTAAACTAGAAGTAGCTAGTAAATCTAATTCTTGTGTAGAAATTGTTGAAACTTGTAATAGGTGTAAAGATTTTGACATTGATGCTTGTAGTGATCACTTAGTTTCAATTTCTAAATTAAATGAGGAATTAGCTAGTCTTAATGCCCAACTTAAGACTAGCAAGAATGAATTTGACAAGCTAAAATTTGCAAGGGATGCCTACACGATTGGTAGACACCCCTCAATTAAGGATGGACTTGGCTACAAGAGGGAAGCCAAGAACTTGACAAGCCATAAGGCTCCCATCTCCGCCAAGGAGAAAGGAAAGGCCCCTATGGCTAGTAGTGTGCAAAAGAACCATGCTTTTATGTACCATGATAGGAGACAATCTAGAAATGCTTATAGGAGTTGTAATGCATTTAATGCCTTTGATTCTCATGCCATGTTTGCTTCTAGTTCTTCTTATGTGCATGATAGAAATGTTGGTAGGAGAAATGCTGTTCATAATTTGCCTAGGAGAAATGTTGTTAATGTTCCTAGGAAAGTAAATGAACCTTCTACAATATATCATGCTTTAAATGCTTCTTTTGCTATTTGTAGAAAGGATAGGAAGATAGTTGATAGAAAATTAGGGGCAAGATGCAAGGGAGACAAAACTTGCATTTGGGTCCCTAAGGATATTTGTGCTAACCTTGCAGGACCCAACATGAGTTGGGTACCTAAGACCCAAGCCTAAATTTGCCTTGCAGGTTTATGCATCCGGGGGTTCAAGCTGGATTATTGACAGCGGATGCACAAACCATATGACGGGGGAGAAGAAGATGTTCACCTCCTACGTCAAAAACAAAGATTCCCAAGATTCAATAATATTCGGTGATGGGAATCAAGGAAAGGTAAAAGGGTTAGGTAAAATTGCAATCTCAAATGAGCACTCTATCTCTAATGTGTTTTTAGTAGAGTCTCTTGGATATAATTTGCTATCTGTTAGTCAATTATGCAATATGGGATATAACTGTTTGTTTACAAATGTAGATGTGTCTGTCTTTAGAAGATGTGATGGTTCACTAGCTTTTAAGGGTGTACTAGACGGCAAGCTTTACCTAGTTGATTTTGCAAAAGAAGAGGCCGGTCTAGATGCATGCTTAATGGCTAAGACTTGCATGGGCTGGCTGTGGCATCGCCGCTTAGCACATGTGGGGATGAAGAACCTCCACAAGCTTTTAAAGGGAGAACATGTGATAGGTTTAACCAATGTTCATTTCGAAAAAGATAGACCTTGTGCAGCTTGTCAAGCAGGGAAACAAGTGGGAGGCTCTCATCACACCAAAAATGTGATGACAACATCAAGACCCCTGGAGCTGCTACATATGGACCTCTTCGGACCCGTCGCCTATCTGAGCATAGGAGGAAGTAAGTATGGTCTAGTTATTGTTGATGACTTTTCCCGCTTCACTTGGGTGTTCTTTTTGCAGGATAAGTCTGAAACCCAAGGGACCCTCAAGCGCTTCCTAAGGAGAGCTCAAAATGAGTTTGAGCTCAAGGTGAAGAAGATAAGGAGCGACAACGGGTCCAAATTCAAGAACCTTCAAGTGGAAGAGTTCCTTAAGGAGGAGGGGATCAAGCACGAGTTCTCCGCTCCCTACACACCTCAGCAAAATGGTGTGGTAGAGAGGAAGAACAGGACGCTCATAGATATGGCGAGGACTATGCTTGGAGAATTCAAGACCCCCGAGTGCTTTTGGTCGGAAGTCGTGAACACGGCTTGCCACGCCATCAACAGGGTCTACCTTCACTGCCTCCTCAAGAAGACGTCGTATGAGCTTCTAACCAGTAACAAACCCAATGTATCGTACTTTCGTGTATTTGGGAGTAAATGCTACATTCTAGTGAAGAAAGGTAGGAATTCCAAATTTGCTCCCAAAGCTGTAGAAGGGTTTTTGTTAGGTTATGACTCAAATACAAAGGCGTATAGAGTCTTCAACAAATCATCGGGTTTGGTTGAAGTCTCTAGCGACGTTGTATTTGATGAGACTAATGGCTCTCCAAGAGAGCAAGTTGTTGATCTTGATGATGTAGATGAAGAAGACGTTCCAACGGCCGCGATACGCACCATGGCGATTGGAGATGTACGACCTCAAGAACATTTGGAGCATGATCAACCGTCTTCCTCAACTATGGTGCATCCCCCAACCCAAGGTGACGAACAGGTACCTCAAGTGGAGGCGCATGATCAAGGGGGAGCACAGGATGTTCAAGTTGAAGAGGAAGAAGCACTTCAGGCACCTCTAACCCAAGTTCGAGCGACGATTCAAAGGGATCATCCCGTCGACCAGATATTGGGTGATATTAGCAAGGGAGTAACTACTCGCTCGAGATTAGTTAATTTTTGTGAGCATTACTCTTTTGTCTCTTCTATTGAGCCTTTCAGGGTAGAAGAGGCCTTGCTAGATCCGGACTGGGTGTTGGCCATGCAGGAGGAACTCAACAACTTCAAGCGCAATGAAGTTTGGACACTGGTGCCTCGTCCCAAGCAAAATGTTGTGGGAACCAAGTGGGTGTTCCGCAACAAACAGGATGAGCACGGGGTGGTGACGAGGAACAAGGCTAGACTTGTGGCAAAAGGTTATGCCCAAGTCGCAGGTTTGGACTTTGAGGAGACCTTTGCTCCTGTGGCTAGGCTAGAGTCAATTCGCATCTTGCTAGCATATGCTGCTCACCATTCTTTCAGGTTGTACCAAATGGATGTGAAGAGCGCTTTCCTCAACGGGCCGATCAAGGAGGAGGTGTACGTGGAGCAACCCCCTGGCTTCGAGGATGAACGGTACCCCGACCACGTGTGTAAGCTCTCTAAGGCGCTCTATGGACTTAAGCAAGCCCCAAGAGCATGGTATGAATGCCTTAGAGACTTCTTAATTGCTAATGCTTTCAAGGTTGGGAAAGCCGATCCAACTCTTTTTACTAAGACTTGCGACGGTGATCTTTTTGTGTGCCAAATTTATGTCGATGACATAATATTTGGTTCTACTAACCAAAAGTCTTGTGAAGAGTTTAGCAGGGTTATGATGCAGAAATTCGAGATGTCGATGATGGGCGAGTTGAACTACTTCCTTGGGTTTCAAGTGAAGCAACTCAAGGACGGCACCTTCATCTCCCAAACAAAGTACACGCAAGACTTGCTGAAGCGGTTTGGGATGAAGGACGCCAAGCCCGCAAAGACTCCGATGGGGACCGACGGACACACCGACCTCAACAAAGGAGGTAAGTCCGTTGATCAAAAAGCATACCGGTCAATGATAGGGTCTTTACTTTATTTATGTGCTAGTAGACCGGATATTATGCTTAGCGTATGCATGTGTGCTAGATTTCAATCCGATCCTAAGGAGTGTCACTTAGTGGCGGTGAAGCGAATTCTTAGATATTTGGTTGCTACGCCTTGCTTTGGGCTCTGGTATCCAAAGGGGTCTATCTTTGACTTGGTTGGATACTCAGATTCCGACTATGCTGGATGTAAGGTCGATAGGAAGAGTACATCAGGGACGTGCCAATTCTTAGGAAGGTCCCTGGTGTCGTGGAACTCTAAGAAACAAACCTCCGTTGCCCTATCCACCGCTGAGGCCGAGTATGTTGCCGCAGGGCAGTGTTGCGCGCAACTACTTTGGATGAGGCAAACCCTTCGGGACTTTGGCTACAATCTGAGCAAAGTCCCACTCCTATGTGACAATGAGAGTGCTATCCGCATGGCGGAAAATCCTGTTGAACACAGCCGCACAAAGCACATTGACATCCGGCATCACTTTTTGAGAGACCACCAGCAAAAGGGAGATATCGAAGTGTTTCATGTTAGCACCGAGAACCAGCTAGCCGATATCTTTACCAAGCCTCTAGATGAGAAGACCTTTTGCAGGCTGCGTAGTGAGCTAAATGTCTTAGATTCGCGGAACTTGGATTGAATTGTAGCATACATGTATTTATGCTTTTGATCATGTTCCTTTTTGCATTTTGTTGCTTAGTATGGTGCTCAAGTTGTACAAACACTCCCTGGACCTCACAAGTCCGTTGCAAAGTGATGCACAGTTTTAGGGGGAGATGTGTTACAACTTGACCCTTTGAGACTAACCATATGCTTGAGTTTGCTTGATTTAGTCTCGAAGGAGAATTAAAAGGGAAAAGGTGGACTTGGACCATGCAAGACTTCCACTGCACTCCGATGAAAAGAGTAACTTTTCCAAGTTCATCTTTTAACTCTTATTGCCTATTTGCTCTTATTGAAGATTTTGGTGAGGCAATGGGGTTAAAGGGCCAAGATTGATCCCGTTTTGGTGCTTGATGCCAAAGGGGGAGAAAATAAAGGCCAAAGCAATAAATGGATCAGCTACCACTTGAGAAATTTTGAAAATAGTAGATTAGAGCTTTTGGTTTGACAAAACTCTTTTATTGTCTTTTATGTCAAAAGTTGGCCTCTTGTGGGGAGAAGTGTTGATTATGGGAAAAAGGGGGAGCTTTTTGAAATCCTTGATCAAACTTCTTTGGAAAACCTCTCTTTATGTCTCTACAAGTGGTTTTGACTTAGAGATAGGAATTTGAGTTTTGATTTGCAAAAACAAACCAAGTGGTGGCATAGAGTGATCCATATATGTCAAATTGAATCAAAACAATTTTGAGTCTTATTTGAATTGTTTTTGTACTTGTTCTACTTGCTTTATGTTGTGTTGGCATAAATCACCAAAAAGGGGGAGATTGAAAGGGAAATGTGCCCTTGGGCCATTTCTAAGTGTTTTGGTGATTTAGTGTCCAACACAAGTGTCTAAGTCTAAAAAGGTGGACAAAGTACAAATCAAGAATAAAGGTGTGTTTCTCAGACTTAGTACATTGTTTTGTGGACTAATGTATTGTGTCTAAGTGCTGGAAACAGGAAAAATCCAATTGGAAATGAGTTGGCTCGAGCAGCCAAGAACCTGCCCAGTCTGGGAGCACCGGACTGTCCGGTGGTGCACCGGACAGTGTCCGGTGCGCCAGGCTGGCTTGCGTGAAGTAGCTGCTCTCGGGAACTCACCAGCGACGTACGGCTATAATTCACCGGACTGTCCGGTGTGCACCGGACTGTCCGGTGAGCCATCGTTCGGCCGGGCCAACGGTCGGCCGCGGAATCCGCGTGCGACACGTGGCCGAGCCAACGGTCGGAAAGGGGGCACCGGACTGTCCGATGTGCACCGGACATGTCCGGTGTGCCAACGGCTCCAAGTCTGCCAACGGTCGGCTTCGCTATTTAAGGAAGGAAATCGGGCACCGGACAGTGTCCGGTGTGCACCGGACTGTCCGGTGCCCCCGATAACAGAAGGCAAGAATGGCTTTCCAGATTTGTGCTCAACGGCTCCTAGCTGCCTTGGGGCTATAAAAGGGGCCCCTAGGCGCATGGAGGAAGAAACCAAGCATCCCTTGAGCATTGTTGATCACTCACACTTCATTCTTGCGCACTTGTTCGACATTCTAGTGATTTGAGCTCCGTTCTAGTGTGCTAGTCTCTTGAGCTCAAATCTGGGTTTTGTGTGTGCGTATTCGCTGTGATCTTTGTGTCGTGTGTGAGTTGCTAATCCCTCCCTTGCTCCGTGATTCTTTGTGAACAATTTTGTAAAGGCGAGAGGCTCCAAGCTGTGGAGATTCCTCGCAAGTGGGATTAAGAAAAGCAAAGCAACACCGTGGTATTCAAGTTGGTCTTTGGACCGCTTGAGAGGGGTTGATTGCAACCCTCGTCCGTTGGGACGCCACAACGTGGAGTAGGCAAGCGTTGGTCTTGGCCGAACCACGGGATAACCACCGTGCCATCTCTGTGATTGATATCTCTTGGTTATTGTGTTGTGTTGAGATCCTTCTCTAGCCACTTGGCAAATTACTGCGCTAACAATTAATCAAGTTTTGTGGCTTAAGATTTTGAAGTGTTACAGGATCACCTATTCACCCCCCCCTCTAGGTGCTCTCACCACCGGACACTGTCCGGTGCACCACCGGACAGTCCGGTGCTCCCAGACTCAGCAGATTCTTGGCTGCTCGAGCCAAGACATTTCCAATTGGACTTTTCCTGTTTCAAGCACTTAGACACAATACATTAGTCTTCAAAACAATGTACTAAGGCTTAGAAACATACCTTTACTCTTGATTTGCACTTTGTCCATCCATGGGTATAGATTCACATTTAAGCACTTGTGTTGGCACTCAATCACCAAAATACTTAGAAATGGCCCAAGGGCACATTTCCCTTTCAATCTCCCCCTTTTTGGTGATTTATGCCAACACAACATAAAGCAACTAGAACAAGTGCAATATCACTTCAGATAAAACTCAAATTTATTTTGATTCAATTTTGGTATATATGGATCATCCTTTGCCACCACTTGGTTTGTTTTTGCAAATCAAAACTCAAATTTCTATCTCTAGGTCAAACACACATGTTAAGTCATAAAGAGAGTCATTTCAGGAGTATTTGATTCAGGATTCCAAAAACTCCCCCTTTTTCCCATAATCAACATTTCTCCCCACAAGAAGCCAACTTTTGACAAGAGAGACAATAAAAGAGTTTTGACAAAACAAAAAACTCTATTCTACTATTTTCAAAATTTCTCAAGTGGTAGCTGATCCATTTATCACTTTGGCCTTTATTTTCTCCCCCTTTGGCATCAAGCACCAAAACGGGATCAATCTTGGCCCTTTAACCCCATTGCCTCACCAAAATCTTCAATTAAGAGCAAATAGGCAATAAGAGTTAAAAGATGAACTTGTAAAAGTTACCCTTTTCATCGGAGTGCAGTGGAAGTCTTGCATGGTCCAAGTCCACCTTTTCCCTTTTAATTCTCCTTCGAGACTAAAACAAGCAAACTCAAGTATATGGTTAGTCTCAAAGGGTCAAGTTGTAACACATCTCCCCCTAAAACTGTGCATCACTTTGCAACGGACTTGTGAGGTCCAGGGAGTGTTTGTACAACTTGAGCACCATACTAAACAACAAAATGCAAAAAGGAACATGATCAAAAGCATAAATACATGTATGCTACAATTCAATCCAAGTTCCGCGAATCTAAGACATTTAGCTCACTACGCAGCCTGCAAAAGGTCTTCTCATCTAGAGGCTTGGTAAAGATATTGGCTAGCTGGTTCTCGGTGCTAACATGAAACACTTCGATATCTCCCTTTTGCTGGTGATCTCTCAAAAAGTGATGCCGGATGTCAATGTGCTTTGTGCGGCTGTGTTCAACAGGATTTTCCGCCATGCGGGTAGCACTCTCATTGTCACATAGGAGTGGGACTTTGCTCAGATTGTAGCCAAAGTCCCGAAGGGTTTGCCTCATCCAAAGTAGTTGCGCGCAACACTGCCCTGCGGCAACATACTCGGCCTCAGCGGTGGATAGGGCAACGGAGGTTTGTTTCTTAGAGTTCCACGACACCAGGGACCTTCCTAAGAATTGGCACGTCCCTGATGTACTCTTCCTATCGACCTTACATCCAGCATAATCGGAATCTGAGTATCCAACCAAGTCAAAGATAGACCCCTTTGGATACCAGAGCCCGAAGCAAGGCGTAGCAACCAAATATCTAAGAATTCGCTTCACCGCCACTAAGTGACACTCCTTAGGATCGGATTGAAATCTAGCACACATGCATACGCTAAGCATAATATCCGGTCTACTAGCACATAAATAAAGTAAAGACCCTATCATTGACCGGTATGCTTTTTGATCAACGGACTTACCTCCTTTGTTGAGGTCGGTGTGTCCGTCGGTTCCCATCGGAGTCTTTGCGGGCTTGGCGTCCTTCATCCCAAACCGCTTTAGCAAGTCTTGCGTGTACTTCATTTGGGAGATGAAGGTGTCGTCCTTGAGTTGCTTCACTTGGAACCCAAGGAAGTAGTTCAACTCGCCCATCATTGACATCTCGAATTTCTGCGTCATTACCCTGCTAAACTCTTCACAAGACTTTTGATTAGTAGAACCAAATATTATGTCATCGACATAAATTTGGCACACAAAAAGATCACCATCGCAAGTCTTAGTGAAAAGAGTTGGATCGGCTTTCCCAACCTTGAAAGCATTAGCAATTAAAAAGTCTCTAAGGCATTCATACCATGCTCTTGGGGCTTGCTTAAGTCCATAGAGCGCCTTAGAGAGCTTACACACGTGGTCGGGGTACCGTTCATCCTCGAAGCTAGGGGGTTGCTCCACGTACACCTCCTCCTTGATCGGCCCATTGAGGAAAGTGCTCTTCACATCCATTTGATACAACCTGAAAGAATGGTGAGCGGCATATGCTAGCAAGATACGAATGGACTCTAGCCTAGCCACAGGAGCAAAAGTCTCCTCAAAGTCCAAACCTGCGACTTGGGCATAACCTTTTGCCACAAGTCGAGCCTTGTTCCTCGTCACCACTCCGTGCTCGTCTTGTTTGTTGCGAAACACCCACTTGGTTCCCACAACATTTTGCTTAGGACGAGGCACCAGTGACCAAACTTCATTCCTTTTGAAGTTGTTGAGCTCCTCCTGCATGGCCAACACCCAGTCCGGATCTAGCAAGGCCTCTTCTACCCTGAAAGGCTCAATAGAAGAGACAAAAGAGTAATGCTCACAAAAATTAACTAATTGAGATCGAGTAGTTACTCCCTTGCTAATATCACCCAGAATTTGGTCGACGGGATGATCCCTTTGAATCATCGCTCGAACTTGGGTTGGAGGTGTCGGTTGTGCTTCTTCCTCCATCACATGATCATCTTGTGCTCCCCCTTGATCACACTCCTCTTGATGAACCTGTTCATCGTTTTGAGTTGGGGGATGCACCATTGTTGAGGAAGAAGGTTGATCTTGCTCCAATTGTTCCTGTGGTCGCACATTACCAATCGCCATGGTGCGCATAGCGGCCGTTGGAACGTCTTCTTCATCTACATCATCAAGATCAACAACTTGCTCTCTTGGAGAGCCATTAGTCTCATCAAATACAACGTCGCTAGAGACTTCAACCAAACACGATGATTTGTTGAAGACTCTATACGCCTTTGTATTTGAGTCATAACCTAACAAAAACCCTTCTACAGCTTTGGGAGCAAATTTGGAATTCCTACCTTTCTTCACTAGAATGTAGCATTTACTCCCAAATACACGAAAGTACGATACATTGGGTTTGTTACCGGTTAGAAGCTCATACGACGTCTTCTTGAGGAGGCGGTGAAGGTAGACCCTGTTGATGGCGTGGCAAGCCGTGTTCACGGCTTCCGACCAAAAGCACTCGGGGGTCTTGAATTCTCCAAGCATAGTCCTTGCCATATCTATGAGCGTCCTGTTCTTCCTCTCTACCACACCATTTTGCTGAGGTGTGTAGGGAGCGGAGAACTCGTGCTTGATCCCCTCCTCCTCAAGGAACTCTTCCACTTGAAGGTTCTTGAATTCGGACCCGTTGTCGCTCCTTATCTTCTTCACCTTGAGCTCAAACTCATTTTGAGCTCTCCTTAGGAAGCGCTTGAGGGTCCCTTGGGTTTCAGACTTATCCTGCAAAAAGAACACCCAAGTGAAGCGGGAAAAGTCATCAACAATAACTAGACCATACTTACTTCCTCCTATGCTCAGATAGGCGACGGGTCCGAAGAGGTCCATATGTAGCAGCTCCAGGGGTCTTGATGTTGTCATCACATTTTTGGTGTGATGAGAGCCTCCCACTTGTTTCCCTGCTTGACAAGCTGCACAAGGTCTATCTTTTTCGAAATGAACATTGGTTAAACCTATCACATGTTCTCCCTTTAAAAGCTTGTGGAGGTTCTTCATCCCCACATGTGCTAAGCGGCGATGCCACAGCCAGCCCATGCAAGTCATAGCCATTAAGCATGCATCTAGACCGGCCTCTTCTTTTGCAAAATCAACTAGGTAAAGCTTGCCGTCTAGTACACCCTTAAAAGCTAGTGAACCATCACATCTTCTAAAGACAGACACATCTACATTTGTAAACAAACAGTTATATCCCATATTGCATAATTGACTAACAGATAGCAAATTATATCCAAGAGACTCTACTAAAAACACATTAGAGATAGAGTGCTCATTTGAGATTGCAATTTTACCTAACCCTTTTACCTTTCCTTGATTCCCATCACCGAATATTATTGAATCTTGGGAATCTTTGTTTTTGACGTAGGAGGTGAACATCTTCTTCTCCCCCGTCATATGGTTTGTGCATCCGCTGTCAATAATCCAGCTTGAACCCCCGGATGCATAAACCTGCAAGGCAAATTTAGGCTTGGGTCTTAGGTACCCAACTCATGTTGGGTCCTGCAAGGTTAGCACAAATATCCTTAGGGACCCAAATGCAAGTTTTGTCTCCCTTGCATCTTGCCCCTAATTTTCTAGCAACTATCTTCCTATCCTTTCTACAAATAGCAAAAGAAGCATTTAAAGCATGATATATTGTAGAAGGTTCATTTACTTTCCTAGGAACATTAACAACATTTCTCCTAGGCAAATTATGAACAGCATTTCTCCTACCAACATTTCAATCATGCACATAAGAAGAACTAGAAGCAAACATGGCATGAGAATCAAAGGCATTAAATGCATTACAACTCCTATAAGCATTTCTAGATTGTCTCCTATCATGGTACATAAAAGCATGGTTCTTTTGCACACTACTAGCCATAGGGGCCTTTCCTTTCTCCTTGGCGGAGATGGGAGCCTTATGGCTTGTCAAGTTCTTGGTTTCCCTCTTGTAGCCAAGTCCATCCTTAATTGAGGGGTGTCTACCAATCGTGTAGGCATCCCTTGCAAATTTTAGCTTGTCAAATTCATTCTTGCTAGTCTTAAGTTGGGCATTAAGACTAGCTAATTCCTCATTTAATTTAGAAATTGAAACTAAATGATCACTACAAGCATCAATGTCAAAATCATTACACCTATTACAAGTTTCAACAATTTCTACACAAGAATTAGATTTACTAGCTACTTCTAGTTTAGCATTTAAATCATCATTAAAACTTTTTAACTTAGCAATAGTTTCATGACAAGAAGATAATTCACTAGAGAGCATTTCATTCCTCTTAATTTCTAGAGCAAGAGATTTCTGAGCTTCTACAAATTTATCATGTTCTTCATACAACAAATCCTCTTGCTTTTCTAACAGTATATTCCTATCATTCAAGGCATCAATCAATTCATTAATTTTGTCTACCTTAGTTCTATCTAATCCCTTGAATAAGCATGAGTAATCTATCTCATCATCATCACTAGACTCATCCTCACTTGAAGAAGCATAAGTACTAGTATTAGGAGTGCTTACTTTCTTCTCCCTTGCCATGAGGCAAGTGTGACGCTCGTTGGGGAAGAGGGATGACTTGTTGAAGGCAGTGGCGGCGAGTCCCTCATTGTCGGAGTCGGACGAGGAGCAGTCCGAATCCCACTCCTTGCCAAGATGAGCCTCGCCCTTTGCCTTCTTATAGTTCTTCTTTTTCTCCCTCTTGTTCCCTTGATCCTGATCACTATCATTGTCGGGACAGTTAGCAATAAAATGACCAAGCTTACCGCATTTGAAGCATGAGCGCTTCCCCTTGGCTTTGGTCTTGCTTGGCTGTCCCTTGCGACCTTTAAGCACCGTCTTGAATCTTTTGATGATGAGAGCCATCTCTTCATCATTAAGTCCGGCCGCCTCAATCTGTGCCACCTTGCTAGGTAGCGCCTCCTTGCTTCGTGTTGCCTTGAGAGCAAGGGGTTGCGGCTCGTTGATCGGACCATTCAAGGCGTCGTCCACGTACCTCGCCTCCTTGATCATCATTCGCCCGCTAACGAATTTCCCAAGAACTTCTTCGGGCGACATCTTGGTGTACCTGGGATTTTCACGAATATTGTTCACCAAATGAGGATCAAGAACGGTAAATGACCTTAGCATTAGGCGGACGACGTCGTGGTCCGTCCATCGCGTGCTCCCGTAGCTCCTTATTTTGTTGATAAGGGTCTTGAGCCGGTTGTATGTTTGTGTCGGCTCCTCGCCCCTTATCATCGCGAACCGTCCAAGCTCGCCTTCCACCAACTCCATTTTGGTGAGCAAGGTGACATCGTTTCCCTCATGAGAGATCTTGAGGGTGTCCCAGATCTGCTTGGCATTGTCCAAGCCGCTCACCTTGTGATACTCGTCCCTGCACAAAGAGGCTAGCAACACAGTAGTAGCTTGTGCATTTTTATGGATCTGTTCATTAATAAACACAGGGCTATCCGAGCTATCAAATTTCATTCCACTTTCCACAATCTCCCAAATGCTTGGATGGAGAGAAAACAGGTGAGTACGCATTTTGTGGCTCCAAAATCCGTAGTCCTCTCCATCAAAGTGAGGGGGCTTGCCAAGTGGAATGGGGAGCAATTGAGCATTTGAACTATGCGGGATGCACGAATAATCAAAAGAAAAGTTTGAGTTAACCGTCTTTCGTCTATCGTGGTCGTCGTCGTCCTTTTGGGAGGAGGAAGATTCGTCGCTGTCGTAGTAGACAATTTCCTTGATGCACCTTGTCTTCTTCTTCCTCCCGTCTTTTCTTTTGTGGCCCAAGCCTGAGTCGGTGGGCTTGTCATCATTGGGCTCGTTGACGAAGGTCTCCTTCTCCTTGTCGTTGATCACCATCCCCTTGCCCTTAGGATCCATCTCTTCGGGCGGTTAGTCCCTTTCTTGAAGAGAGCGGCTCTGATACCAATTGAGAGCACCTAGAGGGGGGGTGAATAGGTGATCCTGTAACACTTCAAAATCTTAAGCCACAAAACTTGATTAATTGTTAGCGCAGTAATTTGCCAAGTGGCTAGAGAAGGATCTCAACACAACACAATAACCAAGAGATATCAATCACAGAGATGGCACGGTGGTTATCCCGTGGTTCGGCCAAGACCAACGCTTGCCTACTCCACGTTGTGGCGTCCCAACGGACGAGGGTTGCAATCAACCCCTCTCAAGCGGTCCAAAGACCAACTTGAATACCACGGTGTTGCTTTGCTTTTCTTAATCCCACTTGCGAGGAATCTCCACAGCTTGGAGCCTCTCGCCTTTACAAAAGATGTTCACAAAGAATCACGGAGCAAGGGAGGGATTAGCAACTCACACACGACACAAAGATCACAGCGAATACGCACACACAAAACCCAGACTTGAGCTCAAGGGACTAGCACACTAGAACGGAGCTCAAATCACTAGAATGTCGAACAAGTGCGCAAGAATGAAGTGTGAGTGATCAACAAAGCTCAAAGGATGCTTGGTGTTCTCCTCCATGTGCCTAGGGGTCCCTTTTATAGCCCCAAGGCAGCTAGGAGCCGTTGAGAGCAAATCTGGAAGGCTGATCTTGCCTTCTGTCGACTGGTGCACCGGATAGTCCGGTGCACACCGGACACTGTCCGGTGCCCGATTCCTTTCCTTAAACGGCGCAGCCGACCGTTGGCCGCCAGAGAGCCGTTGAGGCACCGGACATGTCCGGTGCACACCGGACAGTCCGGTGCCATCTTCTAGCCGTTGGCTCAACCACGTGTCTCGCGCAGATTGCGCGGCCGACCGTTGGCCCGGCCGACCGTTGGCTCACCGGACAGTCCGGTGCACACCGGACAGTCCGGTGAATTTTAGCCGTACGTCGCCGGTGAATTCCCGAGAGCGGCCACTTCGCTCGAGCCAGCCTGGCGCATCGGACACTGTCCGGTGCACCACCGGACAGTCCGGTGCTCCCAGACTCAGCAGATTCTTGGCTGCTCGAGCCAAGACATTTCCAATTGGATTTTTCCTGTTTCAAGCACTTAGACACAATACATTAGTCTTCAAAACAATGTACTAAGGCTTAGAAACATACCTTTACTCTTGATTTGCACTTTGTCCATCCATGGGTATAGATTCACATTTAAGCACTTGTGTTGGCACTCAATCACCAAAATACTTAGAAATGGCCCAAGGGCACATTTCCCTTTCAGTTGGTTGGAGCTTATTAAGGATTATGATTTAGAGATTCACTATCACCCGGGCAAGGCAAATTTGGTTGCAGATGCCTTGAGTCGCAAGGAGCATGTTCATTCAGCTATTGTTGCCCAGCTACCTGATGAGATTGTTGAGGACTTCAGGAAACTTAACCTGGGGATAGTTGCTCATACTGAAGGAGTTACTATTGATGTGGAACCTACTTTGGATCAAGAAATCCGCAAAGGTCAACTTGATGATGCTAAAATAAAAGAGATTAAGGATCTGATTACTGAAGGTCGAGTTCCGGAATTTACGGAAGATGAGCAAGGCACTGTATGGTTCAAGGACAGGATGTGTGTTCCTGATATTAAAAGCCTTCGAGAGACTATTTTAAAGGAGGCACATGATTCGGATTATTCTATTCATCCTGGTAGTACTAAGATGTATCAGGATTTGAAGCGGAAGTATTGGTGGTATGGATTGAAAAGAGATGTGGCTGCACATGTGGCTATGTGCGATGTATGTCAAAGAGTTAAGGCTGAACACCAGAGGCCAGCTGGACTACTGCATCCACTGAAGATGCCCGAGTGGAAGTGGGAAGAGATTGGTATGGATTTCATTACTGGATTGCCTCGCACCCAGAAAGGATATGATGCTATATGGGTGATTGTGGATAGATTGACTAAAGTGGCTCACTTTATTCCGGTGAAGACTACTTATAAAGGTTCTCAGCTAGCAGAGTTATATATGGCTCGGATTGTGTGTTTACATGGAGTACCAAAGAAGATCGTGTCTGATCGAGGTTCACAGTTTACCTCAAGATTTTGGAGAAGCTTTCATGAGAATATGAGTACAAAGTTGAATTTTAGTACGGCTTATCACCCTCAGACTGATGGACAGACTGAAAGGACTAATCAAGTATTGGAAGATATGTTGAGAGCATGTGCCCTTCAGCATGGAGGAAGTTGGGATAAGAGTCTACCTTATGCTGAGTTCTCATATAATAATAGTTATCAGGCCAGTCTGAAGATGTCACCTTTTGAAGCTTTATATGGGAGGAAGTGCAGGACTCCTCTATATTGGGATCAGACTGGAGAGAGACAGTTCTTTGGGCCTGAACTGATTCAAGAAGCAGAAGAACAAGTCCGTATAATACGAGAGAATTTGAGGGTAGCTCAAACTAGGCAAAAGAGTTATGCTGATAATAGAAGGAGGCCACTGGAATTTGAAGAAGGAGATTATGTGTATCTCAAGGTGTCACCACTTCGTGGAATGAGGAGATTCAAAGTTAAGGGCAAATTGTCCCCTCGCTATATTGGACCATTCTTGATCTTTAGGCGAGTTGGGGAGATGGCATACCAACTCGAGTTGCCTGCTACTCTGTCGGATGTGCATAATGTATTCCACGTGTCTCAACTTAAAAAGTGTCTCTGTGTCCCTGAGGAACAGTTACCAATGGAAGAGCTCAGTGTTCAGGGTGATTTGACTTACACGGAGTATCCTATCAAGATTTTGGATACATTGACTCGAGTTACAAGAAATAAGGTGATAAAGATGTGCAAAGTGCAATGGAGTCACCACGGTGAAAATGAAGCAACCTGGGAAAGAGAAGAAGAGCTTCGCATAGATTTTCCCCACCTTTTCCCTCGTTCTTCCTAAATCTCGAGGACGAGATTATTTTTAAGGGGGGTAGGATTTGTAATACCCACTTTGTGAGAAATGTATAAAAAGAGAAATTATAGTACTTTATATTTATATGTGTTATCAATGTTCATCATCACATGTGAACACCATCTTTAAAGACAATTAATAAAAATATATATACACCACTAAATCATGCATCATGCTGGATATTGTTTTTGTGTGTGCATTTTGTGATAAGGAATATAGTAACAAGTCCAAAGTGGAATGCAAAACTTAAAAAGGGATTCTAGAATTTAGAAAAGAGAAGAAAAAAATGAATATTTTGTGGAGTAAAAATAAGTACAAAAATATATTATTCCTACACAGACTGAGTTTATATATTTAACTCAAAGGAGAATTTCTTAACAAAACTCAAATTGAAATTTGAAATTCAAATGAAAGGAAAAAGGAATTCAAAATAGAAGGGAAAATAGGAAAAGAATTCTAACCTAAATGGGCTGGCCGCAGCACTTCCAGCCCATTCCCCGTTTCCCTCTGAGCAGCCCATTTTCGCGCCCTCGCCGCTGTGCTTCCGCGCCGACAAGTGGGGCCTGCTTGCCATACTCACACAGCATCGCACTCTCGTTTCTGTTCCGCTGACGAGTGGGGCTGGCGTGTCAGTGCTCGTCCCTAACAAACCTGCCGACGGCCGCGCGCGCAATCGCGGTCTTGGCGGCCGGGGACGTTGAACTCGAGTCCAATCGCCGCGCGCCTATAAAAGATCGGGCCGAATCCCCTCCTTCCCCCTTCTTGTCGCCGTTTAACCTCAGCCATCTATACACCGAGTGCTCGTTGGGGGACAGCGAACTCGTCGCCGCCGAACTCGCGAGCCTCGGGCACCTGGGCATCCGTGGGGCTTTCCGGTGCTGCGCCGTGACCCTGGGAGCGTTGGCCACCGTCAATTTCCACGCCGGTGGCGCTGCGCAAGCTCAATCGCTCGTCGGACTGGATAACTCGACGTCGCCGCGCGCGCCGCGTTCCGGACCCGCTAGACGCCGCAATTCGCTCCACCAGTCGCCTAACTCCGGTGAGTAAGCCGTGGACAGCCTTTACCCCCGTTCTGTGTGTGCGTAGCAACCGTTAAGGTCGAGTTCTAGGGAGTTTGCCATCGAATCCAGTGGCCGGCCATGGCCACCGCCGCCTAGGCGTTGTGCGCCGCCGTTCTCGGGTGAGCGAAAGGAAGATAAGGCCAGACGATCGATATGGGAATGGACGATTCAGATTAACCTGAGCCATACCGGTTTGCTAGGGGCGCGGTTGCCATTGGATCATGCATCAACGGTATAAAATGGATCTCGGGGATTTAAAATCCGTACCGTGAGATCTTGATCCGACGTTCGGTAGCTGCGTACCGTTTCGGTTTTAGATGAGTCTAATCCGGGCCGTAGATTGGCGATCTGTTGGCCACGACTTCATACCGATTCGTTTAAAATTGTATCTAATCTGGGCGGTCCGTTTTCAATCGGACGGTTGCAGTAACTCGATACCCCCTTCGGTTGTCACATTTTCACATGAGTCCCTGAAACTATTAGAAACCAACCCGCCGTCCTGGCGGCTGAGATCTGAGTCTTAGGAAGAACTGCACCGAGACCCCTGCGTTTTCCATTTATTGAGGCCCAGTCCAGAGATCGTTTAAATTGAATAAATGAAAGAGAAAATAGATTTTTAATAGGAAAATAATTGCTAGAACTTCAATAATTCATAGAAAATTCATTTGAACTCCAAATTACTCCATTCCAGTTCCTAAAATTTTGTAATTTTATTATCTATCACTTAGAGCCTCTGTTTTATCATGACAACAGTAAGAAAATTAATCTCACACTTAATCTTATTTAAAACACATAAAACCTTTGAAAATGCATAACTTAAATTCTATAATTCCAAAAATTATGATTCCTGTTCCTAGGATTTTATTTTAATATGTAGAATATTTCTGTGTATTTTGTTCACATGCTTGGTGTGATGTTAATTTTTCCCTGCATATTGTGCTTGTTTGTATTGCGGCGAGTAGAAGAGCCCGTTGCTGAGGATCCTGGTGAGCAGCAGGTTGAAGTAGCTGAGCAGGAGCTCATTGAAGGCAAGTTGTGCCCTTGACCACTTTTTACCCAATAATGTTCTTTAATATCATTTACTCATGCATAGGTTAATTTTGATGGGACCCGATAAGTCACCCTAGATTGTTTATCTCATTACCTTGTTTACCCCTGAATCACTTGGGTAGTTTGTTATTGCTTTATATGGTTTTGGGGTAATCATTTATTACCTCTATGTTCCAATTCTTTTTGTTATTCTATTTATGTTCATGTTGAGATCATTAATGTTAATTGGAACATAGAGCTTAACTTGAGTAACACGTGCCACCACAAGGGTTTAATGGGACGCCCTTGGCTGACTAATTAGGAAAGCTAGTGGAAGACTACCTTACCCGAAAGGGGCAAGGGCAGTAGGGGAGTTGCATGCAAGGAGGTTCTCGGGTTGATTTTGCTGCGATGACGGTCAGACGGGGGATTCTTGCAAGTGCTCTTCCCATAAGCTGTAGCGGGTTTTCGGAAGCTAGTGGAACTTTGTAAAGGCCTCGTAGTGTTACCCTGCCGCGCTTCCTAGGTAGAGGTGTATGGGATTCGCGACCCCTTGGCAGATGGGTAACATGACTTGTGGGTAAAGGGTACAACCTCTGCAGAGTGTAAAACGGGTATACTAGCCGAGCTCACGGTCATGAGCAGCTCAGGACTCTCTGATGTTTAAATTATGGAACTTAAATTCAATTTTGTCATTTGCATTGCATGAGATTATTATTAATTTTGTTCTATTACTTACACTTAGTAACTGCTAATAAAACTTTGACCAACTACTTAAAAGCAATGCCCAGCTTTAACCCCTATCATTGATTAGCCTCACACATCACATGAACCCACACCTTTGCGAGTTTATGTCCACTGGTTCCCTACAACTTGTTGAGCTATGATCATGTGTGAGCTCACCCCTGTTGTCTCACACCCCCCACAGGAGAAGAACAGGTGGTTCAGGAGGAGCCACAAGGCGAGGAGTATGATCTGATCTAGGTGACGTTTCTCAGTTGACATTGGCGCCGACGATCCTTAGTTCGTTTTATGTTTATTCTTTTATTTTGTAATAAGTCTTCCGCTATGTAATAAATACTCTGATGTTTTATAACATTTATCTCTATACACTCTGTTATTATATATGTTGTCTTCTTGGCGCATGTATGAGATGCACCTGACTTTGTTCCTTAAAGCCGGGTGTGACAAAAGACTGCCCCTTTCTTAGAAAAGCTGGTCCAGAAAGACATCGAAGTATGTACTTGACATAGACACAATTGACTTTATTTTTTAGCGTAAAGACACAATTGACTACGAGAGAGACATGTCCTTTCTAGTTTTCAAGCTTTGGCTCAGGGTATTTCTTCCTTTTCTTTATTTAGGTTCCGTACCTTATTGAGCCAATAGATGAGGTTGCCATTCAGAACTTGCAGACCTACAAGGAGAAGAAATTTGTAGATATCATATCAGCAAAGAGGATCTGGAATTGGGTGAGAAGAACTTTTTTTTTTAATTTCGATCGTTTGATAGAGCTTCACAAGGCTAAAAAAAATTTAGGAGCAAGATATATCAATTGGACCCTTTAACTCTAACCAGTATGCAGCGGATACATCACCTCCGTACTGGGCCTGGGCCTGGAAGGTAGGAAGCCAGGAAGGCCCGTATGGCCTAGTTAGTCAACGCCGGCCGGAGTGGAATAGCAACAGCGGCTTCCGTGACGCTGCTGCGACGAGCAGCATCCCAAGATTCCCAGCCCAGCGTCGCTGTCGCACTCGTTCCCGCAGCCCAAAGCAACCGCCGGGCCACCTTTGCTCCGCTTCCACACTACACAGCCAATGGGCCCCTGAATCGTCCACTGACATGCCGCTTGTCGTCTTGCGCACACGGCACCCATCCCATCTCACCACTGACAGGTGGGTCTGGCAGCGCGTACCCCACTTGCCATGAGACCGCGTGATCACCAACCACGCGCCTCGCGTGCTCCGCCCCCACCCCACTGTTAGCGGGGCTCCACAACATGTGTCCCCACACGTCATGGAGGAAGCACGCGGTCGCACGGAATGCGTAGAATTGCAGGGCTCTAGTTTTATGTAGAAAAAAAAGAAAAAAAATGCCTCCCGAAACGAAAACACTTCCACAGAGGAGAGAGGCCCAGGTCGAACAAGATTTTTTTTCGATTCCCCTCTCCAGCATCGCAATCGCATCCATGGCTTCCTCGTCTATCCACATCCACCATCCCCGGCTTGCCGGCGACGAGATCCACCGGACCCTGGAGGCCTCCTACTCCCCCAGCGCGTCCTACTGCTCCGACGATGCCTTCGTCCCCGTCTTCCGCCCGGATCCGTCCGCCCCCTCCGTATCCGCGTCCGCATCGGCCGACCGCGTCCGCAGCCTTTTCCGCTCCGTCGACGTAGCCCTCTTCCGAGATACGCTCTTCGCGCCCGGTCGCGGCGGCGACGGCGACGGCGACGACCTCGGGTTCACGGACGCGGACGCGGAGGCGGCGGAGTACGACGGCGATCTCACCTCCATCTTCTGGGACTGCCTCCAGATCGAGGACGCCGACGATCCGCTCGCTGCCTCCCCCGCCGAGGAGTTCGAGTGGGAGGAGGTCGCGTCTCCATCGGGCGCCGCCGGGGAAGCCCCGGAGCCCGAGTGGGAGGTGCTCGCCGACGTGCCGCCCGCCGCCGCCGAGGAGGGGTTCGTGTACACCTCCCACCACAGAGGCAGAGATGAGGAGGAGGAGGAGGCGGCGGCGTACGAGGTGCTCGTAGCAGGCGGGGAGGGGCTGTTCCTCAAGACCAAGCCCCCGGCCGCCAGATCCGCCGTCGAGGCGCTCCCGTCCGCCGTCGTCGCGGCCGGCCAGGAAGGCCAGGGGGATGAGTGCGCTGTGTGCAAGGACGGGGTCGCGGTCGGCCAGCGCGTCAAGCGGCTGCCGTGCTCGCACCGCTACCACGACGGCTGCATCGTGCCCTGGCTCCAGGTGCGCAACTCGTGCCCGCTCTGCCGCTTCGAGCTGCCCACCGACGACCCGGAGTACGAGTCCTGGAAAGCCGGCCGGACCGACGCCGCGTGAACCGGCCAACCAGGCAGTGACTGCATGCTCTTATGGTATGGTTTTATTGATAATGTTGTATGTATGGGTTGGGTTTGAATCGGGTGCTTTGGTTACAAGGTTGCTACTCAGCCGTATCAAAGGCAAAGTATAGAGGCAGTAGATGCAGAGATGGTTTTTGATCGGTTTCCTTTTTCTCCTTAAAGAGAGGGACTCATGAAGTTTTTCCAAATGACCGAGGTTGGCATATACTTGTTAGTTGTTACTACGTATTCCTGCTGTATTTATTCTAAAAATCCAGAGAGGTTAGCTGGATATCTTGGTGCAGGGCAGCTGTATATCCTGATGCAATGGGACGATCTACTTGCTAGATATTATGATGTTACATTTTAACTGATCGTTGTTTGGTGACTCTCTAATATTATGTCTAGTTTATTAGAGCATCAAATTACATTTCCACATCTTGTTTATAGTGGCACAGGTGATACCCATTGATTCCCTTCTCAAGCTGCTGATTCATATTGTGTTCAGTCTTGTGTGCAATTGGTAACTTTTCTTGATTCATAGCAACGCAAATATTTCAGGAGAACAAAAAACTTCTGTGGCCCTATTTATAGTTAAAGAAAATTGAAAAGGATTAAGTTGGCGTGACCACCACAAAAGATGTAAGGCCATTATGACTTAACCTGTAGTCAATTGACCTTGACATTCGCTAGGTGGGCTGTTGTGTGTAGTATTTGGACTTTATCGCCATATATTTTACGAGAGCCTGACAAGGCTGTAAACAACACTCACTGACTCTTTACATGATATTGTCATGTGTTCTTACTTCCTTCACATACAAAGGGATGGTTCGTTTTGCTAAGCTATTGAAACTTCTCTATATGATTTTACTGCTGAATCCATAGTACAACTGCGCATAGTTTGGCGACAAATTGATCAGGTTCCTGCAAGCAACCACTGAGACATTGATGCCACAGCTAAGCAGTTACGGACACGTTAGTGTTTTGGTATCTATGTAAGATTGGATTTGCAGTTTTATGTTTGCTATTTCGATGCTGGGCTTGGACTTGATTTGGATGAGATTGTTCTCTTCACTTACGAATCAAAGGTCTTTATGTTGGTGGATAATCTACGAAACGCAAATTTGGTATTCATCTTCCTTTAATCTGGGTTTCGCTTACTTTTATATGCTGTTGTGTTCTCCTGATGGTTTGTTCCGATATTAAATGGTCTGGTTCGAGTTTCCATTTTAGTATCAATAAGTCTGGTTTTGAGAGCTGGCATGGAGATTGGAGAAGCTGATGACCGAAGTGCAGACACGACACGAACTGGATTCGGCGACGCATCTTACAAAACAGAAGAGAAATGGGAACAGGCCGGCACGGCATCTGGCCCATTTCGAGCTAAAAGCTGTGGTCTTGATCTGCGTCACGACGGGTCAGCCTCAATGTATGCTTATGCTTTCAGGCTGATTCGTTCCGATCTTGCATTTGTTTTTTTGGGGAGGAATTCTTTGCTATTTGGTGGTTTGGAAGGAAGAAGGGGGCCAGGCGTAGATGTTAGTAGAGGATCCCAACAACACTGGTGTGGTTCGCTGAAGATGTTGATGGTGGGAAAAGCACATCTGGAATAATGGCCAATATTCCAGTTACGTTCCAATCCATGAAACAAAAAGGTGGTAGATATATCACTGCTACAAATGTCAAGCAATATGGCTATCTCAGGTATAAGGAGAGAGACACGTCAATCAATGTTGAAGAAGACCCCAGTATTTCATGGGCAGAGCGAGTATATCGAGGTGAAGCATCACTTTGTTCATGAATCTGTAGCCAATATAGCCTAATCAGCGTGGATTTTGTCACAAGTGAAGATCAGGTGGGTGACATTGTGACAAAAAGGCTCTACTGCTCTAGACTGAGGTGAATATTTCACTCTCTCTTGAGTCCCCTCCTCTACTGGGACGACAGCTGTCCCTGGAACCGAACCGGCTCCTGGGACTTGTTGGCGATCGTCACGCGGCAACACGGAAAAGCATCGACGACGACATATCCATGGGGCCTGGATTTGACGCTAGCTGGTGCGCCATGGAATCTAGTACTCCATGCTCCTCTTTGCCTAATTAAGCACCCAACAAGATAGCTACACCCTAATTTTCCATCATCATTAGAAGAAGAAAAAAAACGGGGAGCCCAGTAATAATAACATAGTACCAGAGCCATGCATGCATATGGGTGATCCGAGAAAAGCTGCTGTCTTCTTCTTTTGCATTGGTGGTAGCTAGCAAGGCAATCAGAATGTAGTCAGTCAGTCATTCATTCATGCCTGATGGAACATGCATGCACTGCACTGCACTGCACGATAATCAGTGGAAACGTCACATGGTCCAATGCAAGACTGTTTCCGGAGAAGAATAGAAAAACTCACTCTTGCCTTCTGCGTACAGTACGTATATAATACGTTGCCTTGTTATTGTAGCCGAAAAGAAGCGCAAAAGGGAGAGCAGCGACGTCTCGTCTCTATCTAACCGCACTCACTGATCGTATCGTTAAACAAGCAGAGTCCGATCCGGAATAATTGTAATAACATAACCCCCCCCAACTGTCTCTATTTAGAACGACGTCTGCTTGAAAGCTACGATAGCTCGGTTGCTACCTGCTACGTGTCTGTCATTAGGACAGGAGAGAGCTGATCCATCCGTGCACTGCAGAGAGCTTCGATAGTGCTACTGGAGGATGCCACTGGCAGAAGCACTAGTTTTTTTAAAAAAATAAAAAATAAAACGAAAATGACAGATAAGAAGGTAGAAGACGTAGTTGGTTGGTTGGTGCATCCGATTTTATTGAATATATTGATTGGCGCAATAAGTATTGTTAGACATGGGTTTTAAACACATCTAATGTACGTATCCCATTATATCTTATTTTAGCTAAGACACATGTAGGTGCATTAATATGCATTGAATTTAAAAAGGAGAGCACCTATAACTTATTAGTCACACATGTTGTGTGGTTGAATATAATTAGTACGGAAGCTGCATGCGGGATTTTAATTATTTGTTGGCCTCATATATTCGTGTGACCACTTGTACGTAGAGCCGGCTCTTGATAAAACCATCTTAAAAAAGGAGAGGCGCCTCTAATAAAAAAAACGTTTGGCATTGGGACTTTTGGTTTGGGAGCATGGGAATATTGATACGTAATAATAGATCGATTCGGTCTTAATCTACCTTAATTAGTGTCGTTTCCTCCACAAGCCATATATATATAATAGCGAACGTCCTAACAAATTATGCTAATGATTTCATCCGCACAAAACAAAGTTCTCAACAACGATTGTTGTCTATGAAAGGCTGATAAACAATACACAGCTCTGGATGATAAACGGGAGAATATTTTTTTAAAGGCAAATTAAAGTAATAGTAGTAACAGTGACGAACTGAACGGTGCATGCCAATCTTAACGTCTTTCTGCCCGCTTTTCACACATGTGCACACAGTAGGAATCACCCACGAGGTACGTGCCTTTAATTCTCTTATATATCTTATATTACTCTCTTCAAGAATAAGTTCTTGATTCGCATTGCTAAGTGGGATTCCATCCGATTGATCCTATCCTACCATACTGATATCCTATGAGAGATATGTGAAATATCGAGTTTTTTAATGTAATTGCCGTGCAATCAAAGTACCAATAAATTATGAAAATGTATAAAAACAATATTATTTATTTTACCAATATATCGAATTTTAAGTTTTGATTCATCCTCCAAATTGGATAGAAATTTTTTTTAATACCTTTTAATATACAATGAATTCAAGCTTGAAATTTGATATGTTGGTAGAGTAAATAATAAAGTATATCTATAACTTTTATGACTTTTTGTAGTTTGATTGCATGACAACTACAGGAAAACAATTAAATTGTACAACATTTTTTGCCGACAGACACTTTGTTGAGGTTGAAACTAATTCAATTCTCAGCAGTATTTGCCTCCGACAAGGAGGGAATTTTGTGCTAATTAGGTTTAAATTTCTCTGTTGTTAAGCACTTGACCAAGGTGAAGCTCGAAGAGAAAGATTCTTAGGAAAAAAAAAAGTATTCGTTGATGGGAGTGTTGAATAATCCGGTAGTAGCTTGTTTGCTTAATTATGGGTAACGTGATGAATGTTGATAAGGGTGGTTACACATGTGTTGTGTTGACGTGAGTGTGTCAGTGTTTGTACCGAGATTCGTTAAAAAAATAGTTTATTCATTTATAGAATAACGGGACGTATCAAAGCATTAGGCAAGCATAATTAAGCATATTGTTAGTGGTACGTCAGCTTTCACACAAGGTGCGTGTTTATGACTCCTATAGAAAATACGTTAGATTTCCTTCGAAAAATCCAACCGGCACATTCCGGTTGACTTGTTGAAGTCAATTACTTTTGCTGTGGTGCTTTATATTTGTTTGTGGAATCGAATTGTAGATACTAGTCACTTGCGTGCGCCAGCGCGCGCGCATGTACGAATATTTTACTATAGCCTCAATATGATTTACTATCATGAGTGTTAATGAATGTAAATTTGAGGAAGACAATAGCTGCAATTTTTTATGGAGCTGTCACTGAATTTGATGTAGATGCTAATAGCAATATAGATAATTTTCTAACACTATTCGTAGCGATAGTTTCAAAGTAGAACATAGTTGCTTTAGCGGTTCCATCATATGTTTAGCTTATACCTGCATAATTATGAACATTTGAGAAAAAAAAATAATGAGAAGAAGTAGTAAGTATCTTTGACCAATCAAGAAACATGGTATGTAACATTGAAAAAGAACTCAATTCAAGGAAGTATGCACATTTTTTTAAGAAACGTCGATACATCTGGTTGCATATATGTGAATGATTGAACAAGAACTCAATGCAAGGTAGTATGCACATTTTTTTAAGAAACGTCGATACAGTTGGTTGCATATATGTGAATTTTAACCAGTTTGGACTCTGTAGAATGTTTCAGTCTGCACTATGCAGTTAAACAATGTTCATGTGTATGATTGAATGAATTTAAGTCGTCTTGGGGGTTCCAAATTAAGCGAGGAAGGAGAAAGCTAGCCAATTGCAAGCTTCTTGACTTGTTCATGCATGGTTACAAATCTTGTATATTCTTTAATTAGCAGAAACGTGCATATAGTATATCATTGCATTTTTATTTATGAATCATTGATGTTCTATGATCGGAGCCAGCTATTGGCGTAACGACAAACAAATTAATTAATTAAATAAATAAAAAAGGATTTTGACATAGTTGAATGGTATAGAGTTGTTTCTGAAAATACAGTAAGATAAAATTTGTAGATACCTAAAACAATACTCAGTGGATCCGCAGTGCTGCCATAACCTTCATGCATTTCTACTCCATTTGCTTCATGTTCTATTTTTTATAGAAAATATTTTGCCATCTATCTATTCAATGATGACGCGCGTACGAATCTCTTATCATTTTCCATTTATTTCTCGTGTGGATAAACACTGATCTCGTTGGCAAACATCCAGAAAAAAAATGACATCCGCTGGACGTCTATAGAAAGCGCGACGCCATGACCTTCTCATCCGCGATGAGGAATGGTGGCACAGGGAAGTGAGGACCGGACAGCAGGAGCAGGAGCCACACCAATGATCGGACGCTCTCGCAAGCCTTCTGTCGTACCCAGAAAGCGCGGTGCAGTAGCCTGCTCGTCCGCGACGAGGACCGGCGGCGCAGGAGAATGAGGGCCAGATTATGGGAGTAGGAGCCACACCGAGGATCGGACAGATCGGAGCTAGCGAGGCAGGGGTGGCCACAACCGCTATCTCGTCAAGACGCGGGAGAGCCGACGGGAACAACTACTATTTTCTTGAGCTCATGGTGAATAACCAGCGACCATAGCGTAGCCGGATGACCAACGCGATTATGCGACATTGGGAAGGGATCAAGGGAGTGAAAGGGGGGAGAAAGAATGAGTATTACCTTCAGAACGGTCGCCAGGAAGAATGCGAAGACGATGAGGCTGCCTGTCGTGTTCGTCAGCTGAGCAACATTCTAGAGAACGTGAGGCTCCCAAGGACGGCAAATAAGACGGGGCAGTGAACAACAGCTGGATGGCAGGATTTGCATTGTGGAGAAGCAATAAGACGAAGTAAAGGAATTCTGAATGACGTGGCCTAGCTAGTTTGCAAGCTAGGGTCCCTGGTTTAATATATAGGAATATATATACACACACAAAAACGCATCTAAATTATGCTTTCGTACAAATTAGTAAACCGGCCAAATTCAACAATGAAGCTCTGTATAATTAGTAACTCAATGAGATGAGCTACTAGTGTTAATATAATTCGTGGTCATAGATAGATAGCCAGAGTACCCCTTCCATAGCTATTATTTTAAATCAGAGTGAGTGTACATATTACTCTTTAATCTCTAGTAGCATATAACTTGTGGTAACGATAGGGGTGGCGGGATCGTGGGGATGAGAGATGAGGATTATCTAAATAATATTGTCTATTAAATTTAAGTGAGTAAATGAGAGAGAATTATCCAGTGATTTGAACCGTTTGTTTTGATGGTGTGTAATTCGTTTGATGGATTTAATAGAGGCTATATGTGTAGGAGTGATTTTGTTAGGTGGAAATTTCAAAATTTAAATCGGTGGATTATACGATGGTATAGATTATCCATAATTCGAGTATGGCCTAACAATGTTTGTAGGAGAATGGACAAGAACCTCAATCAGCGAAAAGCTTCATGGCCCCCCCTGCCTATTAGCTTTCAACCTTTGCACCGATCGAGCGGCCACTTGGATGGCGTCACCACCTTCCTCCTCCTCCTCCTCTTTTTGGCAGTCTCAGCCACAAATAATGCGAGCAACTTTAATCTGTGGGCAAATATAATTAATGGACATTGCTTTGCATACGACTCCCTCCCTCCCTCCCTCGCTGTATATGATCGATGAACAAGGACAGAGCGCCACATCCGATTAGCTTTGATGTCACTGTATGTGTGCCAGTCACCATATATAAAGTAGTGCACCCTCCCAGCAAAAGATTTCTGCATAAATTACGCCCTACATGCGTGCAATTAATAATAATCTTTACTCGACAAGTTAAAAGTGGTAACCGAAAGCAGGAGAATACAAAAAAAGGCAAGTTAAATAGGAGTATTCTCTTGGGAATTGAAAATAGGATAACAAGCTAAGTGTTGTGTACGTACAGGAACAGGAGAAAGGATCTACTTACAAATTTAAGCCAAGCACATGCCACCAAACTCTACTCGATCGATCCACAAGATTCTCAAAACTAAAAAAGAGAGAGAGAGAGAAAAATGGTTAGAATATAAAAATGCATGCACAGCTATAATATGGTGGACCATAGCGAAGTCTTCTCTCCAAGTCTCAGACGGGATGAGAGTATAGAGCTGTGTGCCTGACTATAAAAGGGGCCTCACCAACCCAGGCCTAGCAAACCAAACCAAACCAAAGCATCACAAGCAAGCAAGTAATATAAGCACTAACTAGCAAAGAAGAAGAGAACCCCGTCGAGCAAGACTAGAAGAGAGAGCAATAATCATGTACCACCACCATTTCCATGGCGAGGTGGCTAGCCTCCGCTTCCTGTCCCCTCCGAACGTCTCGACGTCCTTCGCGGCGCACCACCACATGAACATGGCACTGCCGCCTCCATCCTACTTCCAAGACGACGACGCTACCCTTGCAGCCATCGACGGCGGTGACGCGGCCTGTTTTGATGAGCTTGACACCATCGTCGTCGTCCCGGAAGCAGATGCCGCAGCCGCAGCCCGCTGCCACCTCACCGGCAGCAACAATGGCGGCTTGTCGGACTCCGACCAGCTGCTGGACGCTGCTGTGATTATGGCGGCCGACGAGGAGCGCCGGCGCCGGCGGATGGTGTCGAACCGGGAGTCGGCGCGGCGGTCGCGCATGCGCAAGCAGCGGCAGCTCAGCGAGCTGTGGGCGCAGGTCTCGCACCTCCGCGGCGCCAACCGCCGCCTCCTCGACGACCTCAACCGCGCGCTCAGGAGCTGCGCCGACGCCCGCCGGGAGAGCGCCAGGCTGAGGGAAGAGAAGGCCGAGCTGACGAAGAAGCTCGAGCAGCTGCTGCAGGCGGAGAAGGGCTCGTTATCGGAGGCGGCCGAGCCATGCAAGTCGTATTGCTGAATGACCAAGAAGATGGAGTTAATTAATTATCATCCGCCCGGGCGACCCAGTTTTTAGTCGAGAGGAGTTAATTATTTATATCTCGATAACTAATAAGAACATGCATGTGTGATGATCAAGCTAATTCTGTTCTATCTAGGGAGTTTTGGTACCCTAATTAAGGATAAGGATAAGTTAACGAGGATACTCCTATCATGGTATTACTACAAACATTGGCTAACGGGGCAACATCAGCAGTGGAAAAACGACAATGAAAGAACGAGAGCGACAGCCATAAGATGGAAGTGGAACCGTGCGGTTTTTTTTAAAAAAAAAAAACTGATTAATGGACTGCATATGCTGCAATCTATTTCAGTACGTACAGCATCAGAAGCAGAGCCTGTATCAGTATCAGACAAGTTTCAGTATATGTGTATCAAACAATCTTGTCTTGAACCGAACCACCAACATCCTATCCCATTCATTGAGATGCTTGTCGCACAGGATTCCAGTGAACCTAAATTCTGTGCATGCGCATGCGCATGTGCTGCATCACAAATATCTACGCCTATAATATGTTCTGTTCATCCAAAGGGAACATCAGATCAAGCTAGGACTGCTCGTTCATAGTAGCTTCTATTGGAGGCATGGCTTATGAGCTCATACACAGCTTCTCTCAGTTGCAGCAAAAAAGAGGCATTTCTCAGTCATCAAATGTAGATGTGAGCTATGCTATGCATGGCCAGGAACTCTTGACAGAGAGCAACAAGCCGCATAAAATCCAGTTGACCAGAAACGAGAGAGAAAAAAAATATGTGTGGCTCAAGATAGGAACGGCCCCTGGCACTGAGATGAGAGCAGAGCAAAACAAATGCGAGTGCAAGTGCGGCATCAGCTCAGGCTGTACGTGTGAACACGGGGGGAGTCAAAGGTCAGCAACCTGCGCGAGATGCTCACATCACAGGGCCCAAGCAACAGTGAACAAAAGACACCAGGCGCCGGTGGAAGAAGCACCAATGCACCATCATCCACCATGCCATGTCTCACAGTGCTGGCCATGGACCTGGAAGAAACAACTGGAAAGTACAAGAGGGCAGAGCACTTCAACAAACAGTCCCTCCCAGTCCCAGTCCCAGTCCCAGGAGGCGCCGTCTCACCTGCAACACCACAGTTGCATGAAGATAAGGAGTAGCTGATGCAGCTCAGGTGTGTTCACCCATCTGCTGCTCATCATGATTCCAATTACAGCCTGGAGCATTGCAATAATTGGCTCCATAGTGCTACGATCTTGGTACTGCAAACAGAATATCAGGAGACATGATGCTACTGCCCTAAAAATTACATCATTTCAGAAGAGAGGGAACCAGAAAATATGCAAAGGTCATGGATACGGCACCCATATCTCAGGTAAAAAGTTGAAACGTCCCTCAGGAGGAATAATATCGATATAGATATAGGCAAATGCATGGGTCTCAGTATACCTGTAAGCATGTCTACAAAACGAAAATTTGCCTTTGGTTCAAAACTGGATAAGGTTTTAACTTTGGCCTGTTGAAAATATACAAGCTCCAGGTCACTGATTTTAAGGATAACAGATACAGGTTAGTGACGCAAACTATGGTTCTTATCTGTCGGGTGGTCATGATGGATAGTTGCCACATGCCAGGAGTCAGATATTAATGAGGTGCCTAGTCATCTGGCATGGCTTCACCAGCCAGAGGTCGAGAAATGCCCTTCTCAGTAGAGCTCTTTTCTCGGCAAAATCTTGCTGGATCTGCAAACAACCTTGTAAACGGCCACCTGAAGGAGAAAAAAAAGATGGTTGCTGCAGTGAAACTTCAGATCAGCACTCCAAGATGCAAATTAATAGAACACCACCTGCTTAACCGGACGGTCTTTGATTCTATAACAATTTCTTCAAACACATATCCTGTTCACGGCATGGTAAACACGGTAAAGAGAATCAGAATAACACATATGACCGCATTGCCAGTGTAGACATTCCACTTGCAGTCAACTGATCAGCCAGATTAAAAAGAAAAAAAAAGGAGAAAGAAAACAAGTTGGCTATCAAACTTCTTGTTTTTTTGTACAAAGCATGGAAGGCAACCAGAAATTCATTTCTTATGAAACTACAATATCACATAATGGTAAGGCATCAGGTTATTGATCAACTAATAACACGTGATCCATAGACTCATGCTATGATTATCCAGAATTTTTGCAGTTCAACAATATTATGCTTGGCCACTAAGGAAATATTGGATTTCAGTCTGCATATCATCAGTGTGTCAACTTGCATTTGTAGGACAGGATCTTGATTCAGATTAGGTTTTACACACACTAGTTGGCAAGGGCAGCATAAATGCCTTCAAATGTGCCTCAAGATTTATGCAAAACATTTGAAATTCAGACCAGTATGATGATGGACTACATATCGAGAGTAGCACATCCTGAAATATGATGGACTACATATCGATAGCTAATGCTGGATAACAAAACTGACAGGTTATATTGTCTGACACAAAATAAGTGAAACAAATGTTCATATTAATTTAGCAGGCCATTCAGTTGTTACAAATTACCTTCTTCAAAAGTCTTGTTGGAAAAATATTTGGCCTTCAACCGTGCTGCAAGCTTACCCTGATATTTTTTGGTTTTCTCTGCATGCTCCAGGGTCTTTAGCTCTCTATGCGGAATAATAAAAAGAACACTTAGAGTAAATTTTCATGGTTTTCACAGTGACCAAGGAACAGCTTCTACAGCATTCACAACTAAAGGCATTAGATAAGGATGAGGCTGTGAAAATAAACTAACAAACTATTGAAACGATGCATTATCAGTAACAATCAATAAGTAGGGTCTACTATTTTTTTCAATGAACGCAGGGATCCATTGTCAATTTGTTAGGAAGAAAAGTGAATAAGTTTGAAAATCTGAATGGAGATGCCTTCCATGGGCTAATCGCTTGTTTTGTAGTCCCAGGGGAACTAACATGATTTTTGACATAAAAACAGGTTGCAGAAAAGGTATCTCTTGTTTTATACTATTGACAACTTGTGTAGCCATATAAACTCGCAGAGATGTATTTTCACTGCAGTGTGCTGTCAAACCAGAAAGACCAAGCGATCCTTGTATAACTATTGAAAAACAGAATCAGTTCCAAAACTGCTAACTAACACTCGTTAGTCAAATTTTGGAACGGCCAGTTCACCCATGGCAGAAGAAAAGATTGCTACTCCAGCAGGAATGTTGGATAGGAAATACTAATATGGCTGCATCTCGTCAAAATATTTTTTTCTTTTCTTTTTAACGAACTGCATAAAACATCTGACAGAAACGTTCTCGTCGATCTTGAACACATGCAATGTGGTTTCCAAACTCTGAGCGAGCTACAAAGAAAAGCAAACAAGAAACTGCAAGCCCGGTTATGTAACAATCTTGCCCCATGGGCCAAAAAAAGAACAAAGCAATGGAAAAGCAGGTGGGGAACCTTTCCTCCCCGTTGACATTCAAAAAAAATTTGCAAGACCTAAATCGTTTCAAAAGTAGGTTAGGGACTAGTAGTCTCGTCAGTTGGCAGTATCAATTAAGCACCCCACAGTTGGGCTGGGCACACGCGTGCATACAAAGAAGCGCACGAATGTGTCAGTAGCAACGCTGCCGTCCAACCGTAGCAAGAGTAGACAGCGTGCTGGAATGCGCTCAGTTCGTGAACCCCGGAACCCAATGTACGTAGCTGCACAACTCCTGGTCCTGGGTGACAGTTGCGCACAAACACGGAGCACGGGAGAGGGGAGCGCAGGTGAGAGGGCATTACGAGTAGTAGTCGACAGACGGAAGCCGAGCCGTGTCCTCCTCCTTCGCTGGCCCAGATCGGGAACCCTAGGTTAGGTGATGAGGTCAGGTGAGCTGAGCCTTAGTGCGAGCTGAGTGGAGACAAGAGGCCCGAGAGCGAGAGACACAGAGGGAGGGAAGTGGTACCTCGACGGGTAGACGCTCCGGCGCCACGGTGGAGACCGTGCCCTGCGCCGCTCGCTGCTGCGGCGGCGGCGCTCCGGCAGCGGGAGGCCACGGGGAGGACGGCATTTGGAAGGGAGAATGCTGCTGACCCTGACCTGACGGATGACCGCCTTGTCAACCTTGTCTTTCGAAAAGAAAAGGAAAAAAAAATTCAAAATTTGCCGAACGTCCTCTGAAATTCGATCTGGATAGTTCATTTTAGATCGGACGTCGTGTATATTTATATGTGTCGTATTTTTTTTTTGTTGATTATTAACAACCTTATGTGACCAACGAAAATAATGTGTTTGCCAAGCACGTGATATATATTTTATTTGTCTTATGGGTGCAATATGCTACCCAATCTGGGATTATGATGTTCTGATGAATTGCTGGCTCATAACTCATATACTTCGTTTATAAATGGCGCTGACTGAAAGGGACGAGCATTGTTTTCTCCTTTTACGACTTGCAGAGTTTCGGGTGCCGTTTGGTTCCCGATATAACGTAAATGGTGATGATAACGATTTACACTCGAATACTGGCAGTAACAAATTTGAATAAGAAGGTATCCATTTGTAGTATGGTATCGATTATGGTTAGACTTAAACAAACATTATCTAACGTTATTGGCATCATAGTAACTCGAAATGAAGATTCTGAACATTTCATTTGTACTTTCTGTTCGAAAAAAATGTTCGTTTTGTTTCATGTATAAAAATACCGACAGCATGATCAGACAGTGCAACTATAGAACATAAGATTATATAGTTGTATATGAGCATTGTTGTTTATTTGTTCTTGATTGTTATATGATATAAAAAATAAAGCAATACAAGTTAGAGTATTGGAACATTCTCCCTTTAACTATCATTTTTTGAAGAGATAGTTTAAAAGAGAGCGAATAAATAAATGGCACAGACGAAGTAAGGATGTACAAAAGTGCAACAAAGGATGAAACATGCTACTCATCTTGTATGCCTTCTTATTATCTTATTTCTTCCTTCTGAATTAAATGTACAAGCGTACCTTTGTCTTTATACAAGAGACAGCTCGAAGGACCTTTAAAGGCTAAAAGAGATGAAGTTTGATGCCCTCTAAAAAGGTGAATTTATATATGATACTAATCACCTATTTATAAAGGAGGGATACAACTTCGTATGAAATAACAACCATGCCCACAAGTTTACAATTATGATTTACAAATATTATGTTTATGCTGAAGGTTAGTTGTTTTGTAGATCTTGAGCCAACTAGGCTCCCAACAAGTATTGCAACTCTGATGGATTTTGTTTTTCTTTTCTATCTTTGTGTTTTTTTCTTTTCAGTTGCCAATTTGCAGTGTCGAGTGAGTGTGACCATCAATTTCCATTTTTTATTCGGTTCCTGGAAGGAGGGGGGATACTGAAACTCTTGCTGACATGGTTCTTGTTGAATGCTTCTGTTCCCCTTCCAGCGATAAGGATGGCACCTTACCTGGTTGTTCAGAGTGTTGCGATTCCAGAGGCGTAGTTTTGCCTCGCAACCAAGGTTTACAAAACCGGTAAAAACCGACGGTAAATCGGTCGGTTTACCGAAACCGCCGGAGTGCGGTTTTGGTTAACCACCGTTTTTTCCCAAATTCGTTCCAAATTCAAAAAAATGAAAAAAAATCATAAAAACTGAAAACCGTCGGTAAACCGTTTTTTGGACCGGTAAACCGTTATTTTAAACCGATAAACCGCCATTTTTGCTGGAAAACCGGATTTAACCACAATTGAGTATTTCTTCGGCTGAGATGTCGATGACTTCTCCGTCCTCTACGGTGTTTTCGCCCTCTGGTGGAGCGGAGCCTGGCGGTGGTGCCTGGGGCGCGTCTTTGGAACTGCAAGTGCGTGCGGTGCCGTCGGGGTGGGGTGGTCTTCGCGTTGTCTTTTGCTGTTGACAGCGTCGTCCTCGAAGGCCTCTTGGGGGTGGCGTCCACGAGGGCCTTGCCTTTTTTGTCCACCAGAAACACTGCCTTCGCCGTGTCGTCGATGGATGGGGCAGCCTTTGAATTAGCTCGCTTGGGGGCCATCGCGGGTTGTTTTTCGTAGCACGAACGGTGGGCGCCAAATGTTGGGAACTTTTCCGTCCGAGCAGGTTAATCCAATGGGGAAACAGAAAGTGTGTTTGTAAGGTTTAGTATGGTATGGCAAAAGTTCTCATTACTGTTGTGGGCATTGTACAGGGGTATTTATAGGCACTCGAGCGGCAGCCTGTCGCTTGACAAAGACGTTTATGCCCTCGAGTACCCAGTTTATCCCTAGAATATTCCCACGAGGGGAGGTTACATGCAGTCATTACGGTAAGGCTATTACAGACACGGCCCCTAACGCGCTTATCCTCGCGAGGCCCATTACCATGGGCCTCCCGTGGCGGTGGCGACGTGGGAGACCTATAGACTTCGACAAAGCCTTCATCTTGCAACCCGTCTGCGAAGGGGACCGCGCAGGTCTCCGTCCGGTCGGTGCCTTCGGCATGTTCGGTGAAGTCATAGAGCGAAGGGTAGCGTGTTCGTCTTCGCCCCAACATTGAGAAAGCTCAACTATAGTTGAAAAGGCTCAACCGCAGTTGAAGAAGCTCAACTCAGCTGAAGAAGTTCAACTCAGCTGAAGAAGCTCAACTCAGCTGAAGTTTAGACAACTGAGAAAGCTCAACTCAGCTAAAGTTCAACTCAGCTGAAAAAGCTCAACTGGAGCTAAAGAAGCTCAACTTAGCTAAAGTTCAACTCAGTTGAAAAGCATAACTGCTTTTCAAGAAGAACACTCTCAGTTTCTCAAACCTAACTACAGTCAACCGTAGAACGTTCAAGAGATTTTTGCTTTTCAAAAATAGCTTTTGAATATAGATGCTTGAGCTTTGGCAAACACCAACCTTCTATTTGGATCTCCCTTGATAGTACGACGATTCCTATACTCAAGTTAAATAAAATATAATTAAATAAACTCCTTGAGTAATTGGTGTCTCATGTGTGATTTCTCCTTGGTGTTGCTTCATAGGGATCACAAACATCTTTGTCTCACCTTTTGAAGCAAACGCAAATCAAACCCTGTGACTTGTACCATATCACCATATATGAGTTCAAATCATGTCTTCAAGTCACCGTACTGATGCATCAACATGTTATATCTCTTCATAGCTGATTAGTTCATCAACTTAGTGCAAGTACTCTCTTCTTCACCTTAGCCATGGTACCTCGGTCCACAAGCCGTCGCTTGGCCTTCACCTTCGCTTAGTTCCTCGAAGCCCTTTCCTTGCTATCTTCACCTATTAAGCCATTCTTGAGTCACATCATATTGAGCATCCATTGAGAGAACCATTTCTTAAATATTGAGAACCTTGCTTGAGTGTATTCTAGATGTAAATGCTAAGATCAATCAAGCTCTAGTATGATTCTCATAGAAGCATATATGGACTAATAGTAATATGGTCAAGCCAATTCACGATTACTCATGTCTTATTCACTTTGGCTTGACCAATCCTCTTAATCACTTCATCCTCTATTCTGATCATATGTATGTAGTGATTTCTCAGGTCTTGTCCATATATTCAAACCAATATAGAGATCATATTATATCCATTTGCATTGTCTCACTGGTTATTTAACTTGTGTTGAACCTTTGTTCACTGATTGAAAGGGAAATAGTCTCAATATTTCCTATAATCGATTTTGGTGTTTGACGACCATCACAAACCTTGTGGACTAACCAGTTTGCCTAGTTGATCATTTCACAGGTGCATAAGTTTATCTACAACTACTCTAAACCTTGTGTTGAAGCTTTTTGGAAAATCACCTAAACGTGGATCGTCCGGGCCCTTGCGGTACACCGTCCGCGACACTAGGGTGAGCCTCAGACAAAACCAATGCAAAAACACAAGTCTGCACTATGGACCGTCCGATGGAAAAGCAAGCACCGTCCGAGACCAAGCGCGGACCGTCCGGTCAGTGAAGAACCGAAAAACCCGAAGGTGATGGGTTCGGTAAAATGAATTATAGCGTCCTCGCGGACCGTCCGGGGTGCACGACCAGACCGTCCGCGACTGCCTTTATCTGACATCTGATGATGCATTAAATGCTATATAGCCGTTGATATAGTCGTTACTGCTGACTGTTGCGATTTCAACCGTTGATGTGCAGGGGCGGACCGTCGGGACCAGGGGCGCGGACCGTCCAGACTAGGGGCGCGGACCGTCCGCGGTTGGCAGAAATGGAGCAACGGCTAGGAAGTGGTTGAGGGCTATAAATACAACCCCAACCACCTTCATTCACTACATCCAAGCATTCCAACCTTTCACATTCAATACAAGAGCTAACAATCCATTCCAAGACACAATCAAAGCTTCCAATCTCTCCAAGTTCCACAATTGAGACAAGTGATCATTAGTGACTAGTGACTTGAGAGAAAGAGTGATCTGTGCATTATTTGTCGCTCTTGTCGCTTGGCTTTTGCAGTCGTGCTTTCTTCTTCTCCCACTCTTATTCTCAAGTGACTTGTAATCAAAGCAAGAGACACCAAGTGTGTGGTGGTCCTTGCAAAGTCTAAGTGACCCGTTTGATTAAGGAGAAAGCTCACTCGGTCTAAGTGATCGTTTGAGAGAGGGAAAGGGTTCAAAGAGACCCGGTCTTTGTGACCACCTCAACGGGGACTAGGTTCTTTGGAACCGAACCTCGGTAAAACAAATCATCGTGTTCATCCGCTTTATTTCTTGGTTGATTTGTTTTCCCTCTCTTTCAGACTCGGATTTAATTCTAACGCTAACCCCGGCTTGTAGTGTGTGCTTAAGTTTATAATTTTTAGATTCCACCTATCCACCCCCCTCTAGGCGACTTTCAATTGGTATCAAAGCCAGGTTCTTCATTAGAGTCTAACAACTCGAAGTGATGTCGAGAGGATCCGCCAAGAGGGATATGGAAAATGCCACAAGCCACGGGAAGGATCCATCGAAGGAGTCCGACGCCAAACGAAGGGAGGAGTCACCTCCCCGCGCCAAGTCACATCGGAGTAGCGACAAGAAGAAGAAGATGAAGAAAGCAGTCTACTACGAGACCGACTCTTCGTCGCCCTCCACCTCCGGCTCCGATGCTCCGTCCGTCACTTCTAAGCGCCATGAGCGCAAGAAGTTTAGTAAGATCCCTCTATGCTATCCTCGCAATTCTAAACGCACTCCATTACTTTCCGTCCCATTAGGCAAACCACCGGTTTTTTACGGTGAAGATTATTGTATGTGGAGTGATAAAATGAGGCATCATCTAACCTCACTCCACTCTAGCATTTGGGACATTGTTGAGTTTGGAGCGCAGGTACCATCCGTGGGGATGAAGGCTACGACTCAGACGAGGTCGCCCAAATCCGGCACTTTGACTCCCAAGCCACCACTATACTCCTCGTCTCTCTATGTCGAGAGGAGTATAATAAGGTGTAAGGGCTTAAGAGTGCCAAAGAGATTTGGGGCGTACTAAAGACCACACATGAAGGGGATGAGGTGACCAAGATCACCAAACGGGAGATGGTCGAGGGGGAGCTCGGTCGATTCATCCTCAACCAAGGAGAGGAGCCACAAGCCATGTACAACCGGCTCAAGACCTTGGTGAATCAAGTGTGCAACCTTGGGAGCACCAAATGTGATGACCATGAAATGGTCAAGGTTATTCTAAGATCACTTGTCTTTCGTAATGCTACACAAGTTCAACTAATTCATGGTGATCCTAGATATAAGCTAATGTCTCCCGAGGAGGTAATAGGAAAGTTTGTGAGCTTTGAGTTGATGATCAAAGGCTCCAAACAAATCGTCGAGCAAGGCGTCCTCCACACCTGAGGTGCAACCCGTCGCATTCAAAGCAACGGAAGAAAAGAAAGAAGAGTCTACATCAAGTAGGCTCCCCATCGACGCCTCCAAACTCAACAACGAGGAAATGACGCTCATCATCAAGAGCTTCCGCCAAATCCTCAAGCAAAGGAGGGGGAAGGATTACAAACCCCGCTCCAAGAAAGTATGCTACAAATTTGGTAAGCCCGGTCATTTTATAGCTAAATGTCTATTATCTAGTGATAGTGACAGGGGCGACGACAAGAAGGGAAAGAGGAAGGAAAAGAAAAGGTACTACAATAAGAAGGGCAGCGATGCCCATGTATGTCGGGAATGGGACTCCGATGAGAGCTCCACCGACTCCTCCTCCGACGAGGACGCCGCCAACATCGCCGTCACCAAAGGCCTCCTCTTCCCCAACGTCGGTCACAAGTGCCTCATGGCAAAGGACGGCAAAAAGAAGAAGGTAAAATCTAGAGCCTCCACTAAATATACAACATCTAGTGATGAGGGTAGCCCTAGTGATGATGAAGATGATTTGCTTGCTCTTTTTGCCAACCTAAACATGCAACAAAAGGAAAGATTAAATGAATTGATAGGAGCCATTCATGAGAAGGATGGACTCTTGGATAGCCAAGAGGAATTCCTTATTAAGGAAAACAAAAGTCATGTTAAAGTAAAAAATGCATATGCTCAAGAAATAGAGAAATGTGAAAAATTAACTAGTGAGCTTAGCATTTGCCATGACACTATCTCCAACCTTAGAAATGAGAATTCCAAATTACTTGCTAAGGTTGAGAAAAGAAATGTTTGTGATGATTCAATTGTCAATCTTAAAAATGATAATGCCAGTTTAATTGCTAAGATTGATAAGTTGAATGAATCACTTTCTAGCCCTAAGATTGAAAATGACAAATTAATTTCAAAGGCTAAAGATTTAAATGTTTGCAATGATGTTGTTTCCAATCTTAGAAATGAGAATGCTATTCTACATGCTAAGATTGATGAATTAAATGTTTGCAAACCCTCTACATCTATTATTGATCATGTTTCTATTTGCATGAGATATAGAGACATCAATGTTGATGCTATTCATGATCACCTAGCCTTAATTAAAGAACAAAATGATCACATAGCTC
Organism: Zea mays; assembly: GCF_902167145.1. Classification (NCBI taxonomy): domain Eukaryota; kingdom Viridiplantae; phylum Streptophyta; class Magnoliopsida; order Poales; family Poaceae; genus Zea; species Zea mays. Next base: position 186,683,627 of record NC_050096.1, on the reverse strand, counting down.
AACTAACTGCCAAAATCAATGAGCATGAGATAGAAAATGAGAAATTTAAATTTGCTAGGAGCATGCTCTATAATGGGAGACACCCTGACATTAAGGATGGCATTGGATTCCAACAGGGAGACAATGTCAAGCTTAATGCTCCTAAGAAATTGTCTAATTTTGTTAAGGGCAAGGCTCCCATGGCACAGGATAACGAGGGTTACATTTTATATCCTGTTGTCTATCCTGAGCATAAAATTAGGAGAATTCATTCTAGGAAGTCTCATTCTGGTTCTCATCATGCTTTTATGTACAAGAATGAGACATCTAGTTCTAGGCATTCTACCCATGTTAAAATGTCTAAAAAGAAATCTCCTGTTGCATCAAATGATTATAACATTTTATTTAAGACTTTTGATGTTGCTTACGTACTTACTAACAAATCAAGCAAAGTAGTTGCCAAATGTGTTGGGGGCAAACACAAGGGCTCCAAGACTTGTGTTTGGGTACCCAAGGTGCTTGTTTCTAATGTGAAAGGACCCAAGACCGTTTGGGTACCTAAGAACAAGGCCTAAACTTGTTTTGTAGGTTTATGCATCTGGGGGCTCAAGTTGGATAATTGATAGTGAGTGCACAAACCACATGACAGGGGATTAAAGAATGTTCTCCTCCTATGAGAAAAACGAAGATTCCCAAAGAGCTATCACATTCGGGGATAGAAATCAAGGCTTGGTCAAAGGACTTGGTAAAATTGCTATATCACCTGACCATTCCATTTCCAATGTTTTTCTTGTAGATTCTTTAGATTACAATTTGCTTTCTGTTTCTCAATTTTGCAAAATGGGTTACAACTGTCTTTTTACGGATATATCTGTTACTGTCTTTAGAAGAAGTGATGATTCAGTAGCATTTAAGAGAGTATTAGAGGGTCAGCTATACTTAGTTGATTTTAATAAAGCTGAACTCGATACTTGCTTAATTGCTAAGACTAATATGGTTTGGCTCTGGCATCGCCGACTAGCCCATGTTGGGATGAAGAATCTTCACAAGCTTCTAAAGGGAGAACATATTTTGGGACTAACAAATGTTCATTTTGAGAAAGACAGGGTTTGTAGCGCATGTCAGGCAGGGAAGCAAGTTGGTACCCACCATCGACACAAGAACATCATGACGACCGACAGGTCGCTTGAACTACTCCACATGGATCTATTCGGCCCGATCGCTTACATAAGCATCGGCGGGAGTAAGTATTATCTTGTAATTGTGGATGATTATTCTCGCTTTACTTGGGTATTCTTTTTACAGGAAAAATCTCAGACCCAAGAGACCTTAAAGGGATTCTTGAGACGGGCTCAAAATGAGTTCGGATTAAGGATCAAGAAAAAAGAAGCGACAACGGGACAGAGTTCAAGAACTCAGAAATAGAAGGCTTTCTTGAGGACGAGGGCATCAAGCATGAGTTCTCTTCTCCCTACACACCACAACAAAATGGTGTAGTGGAGAGGAAGAATAGAACTCTATTGGATATGGCAAGGACCATGCTTGATGAGTACAAGACACCGGACCGGTTTTGGGCTGAGGCGATTAACACCGCATGCTACTCCATCAACCGGTTTTACCTTCACTGAATCCTCAAGAAGACATCATATGAACTCCTCACCGGTAAAAAGCCTAATGTTTCATATTTTAGAGTCTTTGGTAGAAAATGTTTTATTGTTGTTAAAAGAGGTAGAAAATCTAAATTTTCTCCTAAGGTTGTAGAAGGCTTTTTACTAGGATATGATTCAAACACAAGGGCATATAGAGTCTTCAACAAATCCATTGGATTAGTTGAGGTTTCTTGTGATATTGTGTTTGATGAGACTAATGGCTCCCAAGTGGAGCAAGTTGATCTTGATGAGCTAGATGATGAAGAGACTTCGTGTGTCGCGCTAAGGAACATGTCCACTGGGGATGTGTGTCCTAAGGAATCCTAAGAGCCTCCACAAGCACAAGATCAACCATCATCTTCCATACAAGCATCTCCTCCAACTCAAGATGAGGAACATGCTCAAGACAATGAAGATGAAGATCAAGAGGAAGAGCCACCTCAAGAGGAGGACAACGATCAAGGGGGAGATGAAGTTGATCAAGACAAGGGAGATGATCAGGGTCAAAAACCGCCACACCCAAGAGTCCACCAAGTGATACAACGAGATCACCCCGTGAACTCCATCCTTGGCGATATTCATAAGGGGGTAACCACTCAATCTCGTGTCGCTCATTTTTGTGAACATTAATATTTTGTGTCTTCTATTGAGCCATACAGGGTAGAAGACACATTAAGGGATTCAGATTGGGTGTTGGCAATGCAAGAGGAGCTCAACAACTTCACGAGAAATGAGGTATGGCATTTAGTTCCACGTCCTAACCAAAATGTTGTAGGAACCAAGTGGGTATTCTGCAACAAGCAGGATGAGCATGGTGTGGTTACAAGGAACAAAGTCTGACTTGTGGCTAAGGGATATTCACAAGTTGAAGGTTTGGATTTCGGTGAAACCTATGCACCCGTAGCTAGGCTTGAGTCAATTCGCATATTACTTGCCTATGCTACTTACCATGGCTTCAAGCTTTATCAAATGGACGTGAAGAGTGCCTTCCTCAATGGACCAATCAAGGAAGAGGTCTATGTTGAGCAACATCCCGGCTTTGAAGATAGTGAGTACCCTAACCATGTGTATAAACTCTCAAAGGTCCTTTATGGGCTCAAGCAAGCCCCAAGAGCATGGTATGAATGCCTAAGAGATTTTCTTGTCACTAATGGCTTCAAAGTCGGCAAAGCCGATCCTACTCTCTTTACTAAAACTATTGTGAATGATTTGTTCGTATGCCAAATTTATGTCGATGATATCATATTTAGGTCTACTAACAAATCTACTTATGAAGAGTTTAGTAGGATTATGATTCAAAAATTCGAGATGTCTATGATAGGGGAGTTGAAGTACTTCTTAGGATTCCAAGTGAAGCAACTCCAAGAAGGCACCTTCATCAGCCAAACAAAGTACATTCAAGACATACTTACCAAGTTTGGAATGAAGGACGCC